>NC_051086.1:106047645-106401395 GCF_004664715.2 Peromyscus leucopus
CAGACCCCTCCCTCCCTCCCTTGGGAAACAGATCCAGGCTTTTTTCACACCTTTTTAGACTGAGGTCATAGATCTCTCCCAGAACCTGGGGAGTCTTAGGGGTCAGCTCTCGCTTCTGGCATCTGACTGGTTATCTGCATGGCACACTCACGGCATGAGCTGTTGGAGAGATGTTGCCAGTTAACTTGAGGGTCTTAGAAGGAAGACCCAGTGGCCAAGTATCAAGCATCCAGGCCAATTTCTGATTCTTAAGAGGTTTCTCTGGCTTTTCAGAATGAAGTACCACACTAAGTCTGACTTATGTCATATAAGTAAAATTTAAGAGGGAAGGGTGAGGAAAGGTGGGAGGCCAGCAACCTAGCCCACACTCAGGATCACCGCTCATCTTTCCAGAGCATTCTGGACTTAGAGCTGAGCAGCAGGCAGAGGGTGTTAGTCTCATTGTGAGGTTTTTTTTTTTTTTTAATATCATCATAACGTTATTTATTTAAATGTAGTTATTTTGGTATTTAATTTTTTTTAAGAGGGGGGGAACCCTGTATTTTCCTGGTAGAATGAAATGGCTCAGAATGGTATATTTAGGCAATTTAAAACATTATTTACATAAAGACCAAATATGATAAGTCTGTTCTAAGTATTGCTTCACCCATAGTATGGAGCCGTCACAATGTTACTGCAGATGATACGTGTTGACGTTAATGGAGTTAACAAGCTGGATTTATATAACTCATCCACTTAAACAATAAAGGTGAGACATCATGTGAGTGAGCATGTGAGTGAGAACATGTTGTTCCCACAGCAGTCTGCCTTTGGACTGCAGCCTGGGGGACTGGAGCCCCTCCAAGCAGCAGTCTGCCTCCTCTACCATTTTGCAGGTAACCTTGGAATATGTATTTCTTAAAGGTTTGCAGTTTGCAAAGTACTTTGGGGTGTATTGTGCCCAGCATGTGGGTCCAGACAATGGGCCTCAGTTAATGTGGTGCTCTAGCAGGAGGCCACCCTAGTGAGGTGGGCTCAGGCACCACCAACTGAAAACATACTGTGTGTCTGGAGACATCTATGTGTAGCATGCTTGACCAGGACTTGGGTAGATGTTCCCTATGTGAGTGAAGTCTGCAGACTCGTTACCTCTGAGCTCCAAACAGACCTTAGGAGTCTGCAGGGGTTTCTTTGGGGGGATCATAGAAAAATTTTGAAGATGGAAGGAGGATTTTTTTCTTTCTTTAAGCCACATTCTCAGTCTCAAGTGAGTGAAGTGTTCTATACAGCCCCAGGCACGCACTCATCTTTAACCCTTGCTGCTGTATCGGCCATGCTGCTGCTCTGGTATAGGAATGTAAAGCTGTCAAGGAGAGGGCAGAAGCTAAGCTGTAGATTAACAGAGTACTGAACCCAGGTTTTCTTCCCAGTGTTGAAGGCACTGCTTTAGTTTATGTTCATCTGAGTTCCCAGAAGCCCCCTCCACACACCAGGGCTGGGCTCATGTGCTTTACCCCCCAACAGATGTCTGATGTGGGGACTTAAGACCCTGATACCACAAGTAGCTTGCCGCAGTTCCCAGGTCCACTGTGGCACCTCAGTGTTGAATGCTTAAGGAGTCTCTCTTTGACCTTTACCAAACGTCTGAGCTCCCTCAGGGACTAGATAACTTCAGTAGCTTTGGCTTGAACCACACAGAACACAAAGGGAAACTTACCTGTGTCCTGGGTACAGTGCATTCCAGAAAGTGTGTGGCATACTTTGTATAGATGAATTCTCCACACTGCAGAACGTGTTCACAGACAGCAGCAGGTCTCCATAAATAGCCCACCTCACTTCCTTGTCCTCGGCTTGGGGGGGGGCTGGTCACAGAGTAGCTGGAGTAGTTCAGAAGGGGTTGGGGAGTGTCAGGACTTGGGTTTTCTACGCTATGTGACACAAGGAGAGAAGTGACAATCGTGAAGTCCAGGCATCTGCTGTTACTAGAGTAAGCAGAGTGGTGATCTGTGTGCAAAGATTTGGAATTTTTAAAAAGTACCAAGTTCCTGAAATTCAATAAAATATTTTTATTAATTTTAATTGAATGCAGAGTATCGTTGTCTTTTGATAAGCAGATACATCTATCTTCTTAGCATGTGCTGGGGAACACAGATGGGCAGCAGCTCAGGCTTCATCAGGGGTGAGAGCACAGGGCGTGATAGCTGCAGCTGTACAGGCGGCTGGGTGGTATCCAGTGTTGGAGTTTTGTTACGTTAGAGTTTAAGTTGTGGTTGTTGGTGTGTAACCCGCCCCCATGCTTGCCCTTTGACCTAAGGATCAAGATCACTGAAAACAACAAGAGATGGCAAAACAAAATGTTTACCAAAAAGATATACAGGTGCTGAGATTCCTGGGTGGTAACACTGATTTCCCAGCTGCTGTCCCAAGGCTGAATATATGGAAAGTGTAGGTTGGGGATGCGTGATCAAATCCAGGAGAACTTACAGGTGACAACAGTGGCCTAACCTACACTTGAGGCAGCCCAAACTTGGGCAATGAGTGTAAGTACTAGAAACCCTTACACATGGACAGCATCTTGAGAAAGCGCTCCCGCACAGGTGACAGTGGAAGCCCACAGTGCTGGCAAGTAGTGGCATTGGGGACACTGAGGACTTAGAAGGACCTTGGCAAGAAACTGGGAGGGTTGGTTGGTAAAATGTTTACCTTGCACGTACAAGTCTGGATTCGATCCCCAGAACTTCATACATAGATGGGATAATCCTGTAATTCTAGCCCTCAGATGGTAAAGGCAGGAGAATCAGAAATCCAAGGTCATCCTTGACTCCATAGCAAGTTTGAAGCCAGTCTGGGCTACATGAGACCTGCTCAAGGGAGTAACGGGTACACTAGCTGGCTGGTGGGTCCAATAATGTTTCCCATTGCCCAATTCTTTCTATTATGGCTTCGAGCTGAACCAGTTGTAGGGTACAGGGAGGCCAAAATCTAAACCTTTTAACTAACAGCAGAAAGAGGGTGCCTGGGAGACAGAATTTGGGGATACCAGCATGCATAGGAAGTTAGAAATTCTCTGTAATACTGCACCCCACAATCATCTGCAGCCATCATGGCGAAACTGACCTGAAAGATCTGTAAATTGTCCAAACAATGCATGCAGGGTATCACCTGAACAGCTCAGAACAGGCTGGGAGAAGTCCTCACACACACAAAGATGGGTGTGGCTACACAAGGTATGTGGACATGAAGTCTGCACTGTAACACGAATTCTAATTGGTCTTAATAATAAAAACCTAGAGTCAGATATCAGGAGCTGAAAAATCAGAGAAACAGTGCAACCAGCCACTGAGAAATGAATCCTCAGACCAAAAGGGCCAAGCTCCTGTCTCCGCCCCACCTTGTCACTTCCTCTCTGTCTTTCTGGCCCTATATGTTCGACGCATCTTGTGCTCTATTTTACATGAGATAAAGTTCCAATCCCTAAAAGGTGAACATTTACATCCTGAAGGGGCTAATTTGGATGCCAAGATTCAGGTGCAATTGTTAGATCCGCACCTGTGTCTACAAGATCTTCAATGATGACATCATTTATTTGTATTTTTAATTTTGGTCTTTGTTCATTATAGAAGTTTACCAAAATACTCACTTTGTGGTTTCTCCTGAATTTTTTTTTTTTTTTTTTTCGAGACAGGGTTTCTCTGTGTAGCTTTGCGCCTTTCCTGGAGCTCACTTGGTAGCCCAGGCTGGCCTCGAACTCACAGCGATCCACCTGGCTCTGCCTCCCGAGTGCTGGGATTAAAGGCGTGCGCCACCAACGCCCGGCTCTCCTGAATTTTTTGTTCTCTCTTCTATAGCTGTTCTATCATCCAGAGCAGTATGGTTTCTTACAAGAGGCATTAGGTTCTTTAATTGCTCTGAGAAGGAGTTTCCTCCACGATAACAGAAAACAACTGAACTGAATTTGACATTGGGGCCTGTGAGAGGCCCCTTAAGGCATGTCTGTCCCTTGTTGATCTACATTCATTAGTCCAATGCCTGCCTTTGCCAAGCCTTCTGCATAATCCAGAAGGGAGGGGTGTTCTGTTGGGACTACTAGAAAAAACATTGTTTCTGGGAACACCCTGCTTAGTCTCTTTTTAGGTGACCTTGTTTACCGCAATTGAAACACTTGACATTTCAATTTTTCTTCAAACCTCTGGAAATCACCTCTCCTATCCAAGCCTCATCATGTTTATAAGATTCAATATTGATTATATCTTGGATCCATTCCTCTAAGGGTGCTGCTCTTGCCTTTAACAGCCAAGTTACCCTTTTGCATTGTGCATTAGCATTTTTGAAAGCCAGAAATTCATTCATTATCTGTCTACCTGCTGAATTGGGTATCATTGTATTTACTGCTGAAGTCAATCTTTGTAAAAAATCAGTGAAGGCTTCTTTTGGGCCCTGTATCACTTTAGTAAATCACTCAGTTTTCTTTCCTACTTAATCCTGTCCTAAGCATTCAAGGCTGCTGCATGGCATAAAGCCAGGGTGTGGTCATCATATACAGATTGTGTTTCTACAATAGCGTAATAATCACCCTCTCAGCCAGGCAGTGGTGGCACATGCCTTTAATCTCTGTGAGTTAGAGGCCAGCCTGGTCTACAGAGCAAGATCCAGGACAGGCACCAAAACTACAGAGAAATCCTGTCTTGAAAAACTTAAAAAAAAAAAAAAAAAAAAAAAAAAAACCATACATAAGATCACTGGCTGCTCTTCCAAAGATCCTGAGTTCAATTTCTTGCAACCACATCGTGGCTCATAACCATCTATAATGAAATCTGGTGCCCTCTTCTGGCATGCAGGTATACATAAAAGTGGACACTACATAATAAATAAATAAATCTTTAAGAAAGCCGGGCAGTAGTGGCACACGCCTTTAATCACAGCACTCGGGGAGCAGAAGCAGGCAGATATATATTGGTTTTTCAAGTCAAGGTTTCTCTGTGTAGCTTTGTGCCTTTCCTGGAACTCGCTCTGTAGACCAGGCTGGCCTCGAACTCACAGAGATCCCCCTGCCTCTGCCTCCCGAGTGCTGGGATTAAAAGTGTGCGACAACACCACAGTTCTAAACTTATTTTTGATCTGGGATATAGTTCAGCCACATAATGCAGAGGACATGGTAGTACACACTTGGTTTTTTTTTTTGGTTTTTCAAGACAGGGTTTCTCTGTGTAGCTTTGCGCCTTACACTTGGTTGTTTTTGGTGGCATATACTCATAATCCTAGTACAGGAAGCTAGTAAATTTGAAGCCAGCTGAGCTATAGAGCCAGATTCTCTCAAAGAAATAAACTCTATTGAGATGGATTAGCAAGTAAAGGGGATTACTGCCAAACTACAGGAATTCAATCCCCAAGACCACATGGTGGAAAGGGGAGAGTCAATGCCTGCAAGTTGACCTGTAACCTCCTCACATGTGCCAAACACTGTCTAACTTGATTTTTTAAAAATGCCTACCCTGCTTCTGGTGGTTTAAATGAGAATGGCCCACATTGGCTTACATATCTGGATGCTTGGTCCCCAGTTGGTGGAACTGCTTGGCAAAGATTATTAGGTCTATCACTGGGTTCTAGGGATTCAACTTTAGTCATCATGTTTAGCAGCAAGTGCCTTTACTTACTGAAACATCCTACCGGATGGTTGTTTTTTATTTCTGTTTGTCTGTTATTTGTCTGTTTGTCTGTTATTGAGTCATCCACTACCCCATCCTGCCCCCTGCCTCTTGATTATGGATGTGAGCACTCAGCTACTGCTCCAGTACAAGGACTGAGGCTGGATTCCCAGCAACTATGTGGGCGACTCACAGTTGCTTCTAACTCCAGCTTCCTAGGATTCAGTGCCCTTTTCTGGTTTCATGGGCTCTGAGCTGCCTTGCACAACAACATCCCACCCCCACCCCATGCACATAATTTTGTTTTCTGAGACAGGGGCTATGTAGCCCGGGTTGTCCTAAAGCTCTCTATGTAGACCAGGCTAGCCTCAAAGTCACAAAGCTCCACTTACCTCTGCCTCCTCAGTGCCGAGAATAAAGGTATTCATGCACATAATTTCAAATAAAATCTTTATAGGGAGGGTTCTGGAAAGACAGTTTATCAGCAGTTAAGAGCACTTGCTATTCTTCCAGAGATTCCAGGTTCAATTCCCAGCACCTACATGGTGGCTAACAACCACCTGTAACTCCAGTTCTAGGAGATCCAGTGCCTTCTTCTGGACTCTGCAGGTACTGTACACAAATGCACACACATACATGAAGACAAAACACATAATTTTAAATAAATCTTTTAAAAAGGGGAAGATAGATGTGATCTTTCTATAAATGCAAAATACTGTTTGACAAAACTCAACTCCTAGTGTCATGCATGTGCCCTTGAGGCCTCTAAATCCTCAGCTCACAGCCAAGTACACCTCGGTTTTCTTCCATGCTACCTGATCGCACCACAGTGTGAGTTCAAACAGTGACTATAGAAGAATTTGTAACGTTCACAATGGGCCATCTGCAGTGTCTACAATCTAATACAGATGTAGTGACAACAAATGTGAGCCTCCCTCAGAGCAGAAGAGGACTAGCTGGATTTACTCTAGCCTCAGATGTGGAAACCAGCAGGTAACAGCTTTAATATGTGTACTATAAATTAGCACAAGATATAAAGAAACATATTTGAATGAGCAAATTAAACTCCTTAGTTAAGAACTAGAAACTAACTTTGGAACTGATAAACCCACCTGAAGTTAAAAGAAAAGTAAAAACAAAGAGTGACAACAGCGTGTGCCTGGACAGAATGGGCGGGACAATGACTGAGCCACACCAGTGACCTCTCAGACGATGACCAATAGAAAGCACATACCTTGAAAGAGGCAGAAAAGTATTTTAACATATGGCTTGCTTCAATGAACAGTAGGACAATATAAAAAGTGTTATTTTATGAGTCTGACTTCCTAAAAGAACTGGCTGAAAAACAACTGAATTTTGAGACTCAATAAACCTATCAATTTAAAATTCCCAATCGGGAAACCCCACATCAGAAATACAAAGACCTTATCTTATCAGCTTTCCAAATTGTAACTTTGTGAAATAGTTTTGAAAAAACAGGAACCTGGGAAGCACACAAATGTGTGACTTCATGCCACACAAGCTACAGAGCTCCCTGTTTTAATGCTCCCGCCACACATAACACACCAACCAGGCTGGTGCTCTTACAGTGCTGGTGCCCAGAGCCAATGATGGTTCTGTTTGAAATTCCACTCTCATCATTTTAAGATATTAGTCCACATTAAAATTCATACAGATGAGCCAGGCGGTGGTAGCAGTTAATCCCAGCACTTGGGAGGCAGAGGTAGGTGGATCTCTGTGAGTTCGAGGCCAACCTGGTCTACAGAGTTCCAGGACAGCCAGGACTACATAGAGAAACCCCATCTCAAAAAACCAAAAACAAGAAACAAACAAATTCATACAGATAAAAATAGTTTAAGAATACGTAAGGTCAGCATCAGTTCTTTTCTGTTTTAGGGTAGCCGGGAAACAGTGAATGAGGTGATGAATGGCAACCGCATCATTTATCATTCCAGGCCTGTTATTTTATTTTTTCAGACAGGGTCTCATGGCCTAGGCTGGCCTTGAACTTCTGATTCTTTTACTTCTCCACGAGAACAGGTGTGTAATATGCCTGTAATCAGGACACCACCAAACTATTTATGCAGCAGTGTTCTGCTTGCATGCCAGAAGAGGGCACCAGATCTCATTAAGGATGGTTGTGAGACACCATGGTAGTTTCGGGAATTGAACTCAGGACCTTTGGAAGAACAGCCAGTGCTCTTAGCCTCTAAGCCATCTCTCCAGCCCTCAAACCAGAACTTTTAAGAGTTAAGGAAGTGAGCCCAGTGGTAGTGTATTTTTGTGATCTCAGTATTCTGGAAACTTAAGCAGGACAGTCTAAGGCCAATTTGAGCTGGAGATAAAAATAAACTAGGGAAGAAGGAAAGTGGGCATGGTCCATGCCTGTTAATTCCAGCAGTTGGGAGTTGGAAGCAAGAAATCAGGAATTCACGGTCATCCTCTGCTGTACAACAGCCTGGGCTACAAGAGACAAACAATAAACCAGAACCGTAAAAATTAAAAGCTGTATGGTTAAGAAAAGACACCCACATCTATTTAACACAGAGCAGAGTGTATCAAAGAGATTCAGTCTTATAATTAGGGACAGATGGCAATAAGATCTTACAAAAGAAAAGCAGTTAGGGTTTGGCTCACATGAGAGCACTTACCTAACATGCAAGAGACCAGGAACACACAAGAAAAATTCACAGATGACTATCATCCATGTTCAGACAATCCAACCTATCTATACATGAAGATCTTATTCTTCAATGACTTGTATTGGGCAGGGCTGAGGTCAGAGCTTGTGTTCCCAGGAGAGGCAAGAGGGGATATTGGTTGAGGCTGGAAACATAACAGGAGTGTTTCAATAAATAAATTTGAAAAGAATGTGCCCAGTCTGGTCCTAGTGCTGAAGTTTAAACAAACAAGTGAATGAGCATCAAAATTGAGAACTCTCTGGAGCCCTCTGTGGTATCCAGACCTTTCATCCTATTAATCCCAACACTCCAGAGGCACAGGCAGCAGGTTCTGAGTTGGATGCCAGCCTGTCTACACAGAGAGTTCCAGGGAGATCCACAGCCTGTCTCAAATAAACAAGTAAGTAAATAAAAATTGAAAACCTTCAGACCCAGCAATTACAGCTCCTTTATTACAAAAAACAAAAACAAAACAAAACAAAACAAAACCCAAAAAAACATAGCCAAGCTTGTAAAACTTTGTGCACAATTATTTCCATTTTAACATCGATTGTGCTACCAAAAGTGCAAATATCTTTGGGCAATCACAGTATTTCTAACGTTAGAACTTGTTTTTCTTTTTTAAAGCAGCACTTGGAATGTGGATGCTCCAGGAATTCAAGGCCATCTTTAGTCACATAAGGGTTTAAGCCCAACCTGGGCTACACAAGACCCTGTTCTCAAAAAACCAACTAACTAAACAAACATTTTTAGAAAAATTAAAAATTAGCACCTAAGGCCAGGCATGGTGGCCAGCCTGGTCTACAAAGTGAGTTCCAGGCCAGCTAGGGCTGTTAAACAGAGAAACCTTGTCTCAAAATCAAAAAACTCAGCGCCTAATGCTGTTTGAAATTAAAATTTTTTCATCAAGGGCTTGGATCTTTTCTGGTGGTAGACATGTGGGACAATTTCACAACACTGTAGTTCTCTGTATGTTCTTCTATCGTTCGTTATATTTTAAATCATAAGTACTTTCCAAAATGTGAAATTTAATCAAATGCCTCTTACAGCCAACTGCAGAGAGGTTATGGATCATGACCACTAGGCTACTGACAGACCATGCTTGCACCCAGAGGCATGATTTGCCTGAAGAAAGAAAACATTAAACAAAGACTTGGTCCAACAGTGATGTTTGCCAAAAGGGCAGGAGGAATGGCCAAGGGTCCACCCAGGGTTATTTCATACATGGAGAGGTTCACTCAACCATGTAAGCCTGTGGTTTCTGAGAAAGGTAAACGAAGGTAAGGACCTGGCATCTCTTGCCGCAATGAAAAGGTAACATTTAGCTTGCTGAGAAGACTAGGCAAGGCAGAAACAAAGTGCAGTTTTTCATATCCATGTCCTGGATGATCTCAGATGCTAAGGCCACACCTAGGAAACAGCCAACCAGGAGCTTCTGGAATCCCTGGAAGTGCTGGCATTCACACATCCCCTTTTGGGTCAAGGTCCAAAATGGCACTGACAAAGCACTGGATGTTTGAAGTCTGCTGATCCCTGTAAACCTACAGAGCTTTGCCTGGCAGTCCATCAGTTCTGTCTTTATCCAGAAACAAGCAAAATCTGGGGAGCAGACAGTGCTGGAGTCTCCTCCTAAGCCTTGCTCTGTCTCCACAGGGAGCTCATGTGCACTCACTGTCCCTACAAAACAAGTAGGAGCCTGGAGGACTCCTTGCATTGTGTGCCAAAGCCGATACCAACTTCAGATGCTGAGGGAGTCCCAAGGATGATGTGGGCTAGGAAGATGACTAGGGAGGCCACTAAGGAGACTGTGCCCAATGACGTACAGCCTTAGCTGGTGACTGTAGATGGTAGGACCTCTTGTGCCACCTCATCATGTCTCATGCCAATACCATGGTGCTAGAGCACAACACTGCCTCAAATCCTGGTGTGCCATCTGCTGTCACCTGCTTGCCTCCCCAGTTCTGATGAACCAATGCACACTGTGGGAAGACCTACTCTTCAGAACCACTGCAAGCTGGAAATAACATTGAAGGATCATCACATTGTCTGCCCCCCGAAACTGCACATGTACATAAACCAGTCTGACACCAGCCAAAGTATATAGATGACTGGTGCCTCACAGTATCTTCCCATAGGGCAGCATGCTGATAGCTCTGAAACCAGGGAGTCAACACTGGTATAGCACAGGACAATGATACCAAAAAGTTTTTTTTTAATGAACTGTTCCCTCTGTACCTGCTCTCTGGCTGGCCCTAAACCATACAAACTCAGTTTCTCTTTTCAGTGGCTGTGCTGGTGAGGTAGATGTCCATATAACAGGGAACTCCACTCCCAGCTCAACAGCCTACAAGTCTGTCCTGCAGCAGACGCAGGACCCCCAATCCCATTATATACTCAGGATGAGAACATTTGGTTTCATTACACATGGCTTTGCTCTTTACAGATAGAGTACAACAAAATTAGTCACTTTTATTTCAAAGAAACAGTACAAACAAGTGTGCAAAATTAAGTTTCATGATTAAATACACATAAGGTAACATGCATACTTGACATCAAATCCACAGTTAGCCGATTACAGGAGTGTGAAGGAACTGGCAGAACTGAGAACCTGCTGCTGAGCACAATTTAAATGTTTGCAACCTGAAATCAAAACCGCAAAACTGAGCTTCTTAGAAGATATGTAAAAAAATTAAACATATACCTCAAGTGGCACAGAAACATGGACCCTGCTGCCTGTGTCAGTACCAGGATGTGCCTGCCATCCCCACTATTAGTGTGTGTCCTGTGGATGTTGGGAGATGAGACAGGGCAGACACCACAGGCCAAGGCAATTCCCTCCACACAACTGGTAGCTACAGGCACATGGACACTGCACTGAGAAGGCCCCTAAGTTAAGTAATGCTTTCTTCTGGGAGTAATTTTAAAAGTCTATGTGTTACTTTGTTCCCTAAACGTAATGGGAAGTTCTGTTTTAACCCAAACTAAACCAGGAGACCCTGCCTCCCTTGCAGCCTGAGGACTGTGCCTCAAGTGGGTGCCACAAGCATTCTGCTCTCTGGCAGGTCTGGGATGTGACTCACTCTAATGACCCAACAATGTCAGAACACTCCATAGTGTTTGCTCTGAACAGTGCTCCTCATGTGTGGTAGGAGGTACTCTACCGGATAAGCTGCTAGTATTACCCTATTGGAATTATCTAGGATGTGAGCCCTGACACACTCATTCCTACAAGCTTCCACTGACTCATGCTTGGACAGTCAGTCCCCAAGGACTGCAGGGAGCCTGCTGGCATGAAGGTATGGTGGTGCCACTAATGCTAACATCACAGTTGAACTAAAGGGTAGTGGCCAGCAAGGGCACAAGATGCCCAGAGCCACAGAGTATCTGCAGAACTGTGAGGATGATTCCTTTTGATATGGGAATGAGAAGCCTTGCTCAGGAAGGCAGACAACCATGTATGGCTTCGAGACCAAGGTCCTCGAGGGAATCCTTGAGCCCCTCACCCACAGGCCTGGGGCACTGGCACCAGCCCCAGGAATCCACAGGGCGTTGGGTGGTGGCATCAGCTGCACTCACAGGCAGAGTCACAGCTTGTCATCGGTCATCTCCAGGAACTGTGCACACACGTCCCGGACACACTCGCCCTTGGGACTGAACAGGAACTTGTAGTAGCTGCCATCTGCACAAATAGCTGGGAGAGGAGACCACATCAATACATGATTTGTTACCTCCCACAATCAAAATCAAATAAGCCTCAAGAATCCTGAGTACAGCTAGCCAAGAGTTAAAGCCTGCCAGGTACATGCCCATCCAATGAGGGTTGGCTACAGGAAAGCAGTTTGAGGTCATCTTCAGATCTGCCCTCAAAGCATTCCTGGGGACCTGGAAAGGTACTAATAGCATCCTGAAAGCTGAAGGCTTTGAGTAGGACCCACCCCAGCCACAGGAGGAGGGAAGGGAACTTTGCGAGTTGGTCCAGCCCAGAACACATGCTGAGGCCTCCCACACAGACCACTTACCAATGACTGCGTTGGGCTCTGTCCCAAAGGCACAGATGCACGGAGAGCCTGATGGAACCTGAAACTTGGAGAAGCTCCACTTGGAGCTGAAGTATTTTGGAAGGAAACTGGCTGATGCCAAACTGTAGGGACAAAAAGAAAAGAGAGGCTTTATATTCACTAAGATAATGACACAGTTACTGGCTTAATTCCAGGGTGCTGCTGAAAATTCTAAAATTCTTTTACAGTTTAGGACTGTTTTCATTTTTAATTAATTTTATTTTATGTGTATGGGTGCTTTGCCTGCACATATGTCTGTGCACCACATGGATGCCTGGTGCCCAGAGGCCAGAAGAGGCATCAGATCCCCTGGGCCTGGAGTTACAGACAACTGTAAACTGCCATGTGGGTGCTGAGAGTTGAACCAGGGCACCCTGGAGGAGCAGCCAGTGCTTCTGAGGAACCACCTCTCCATCCCTGGACTGAGTGATCTCATTTCTTACATAAAAATTCATGGTTTTGTACTAAGACAGCACAGCTCTCAGCACAGGAAGGGGCACAGGGCTCTCACGCCATCAGATTAACCCGCTAAGAGCATTGCAACATTCAGGAGCCAACCTGCCCAGAACCAAGTGTCAAAGAACTTGACAATAATGGGGCCTTGGGAGTGGGACAGTTAGTGCAGAATCAATCTACATTCAGTTTCGAATCCCACATACAGCAAATTAATGAGATATGAAAGAGCTCAACCTAAATTAACATTAGATTTGTCCTTGTAGGAAACACAGGGGATCCTCTAATTTTGGGTTGTTCCCTACCACAACACTTCTAAAACCCACCTAGACTGTTTATTCCTTTTTGGATCTTCAGCTGCAAAAATGTGCACAGTGCCATGATCACTGGACACACAGATGAGAGAAGCGTCCTGATTGAAGTTGATGCTGCAGAGAAATCAGACAGGGCTTGGGTCTGTGCAGATACAGAGGACCAGGGAGATCCAACCCTCTTGCCCTCGACACACACAATGCACTAGCCCACACCCCAGCTCTCAGCACTGCTTTATCAAAAGCAGTGACTGTAAGCATCCCCCATGGAACCAGGATCCAAGCCAAAAGTCCAGGGAACAGTCTGTCCACCAGTGCTCAGTAGGTACAACTGCTGATGCCTGTGTGCCAGTGAAGGGTGTGGGGTTTCCTCCGACAACCAGTTTCAGGAGGTTCAGGTGAGAAAGGCATACATCGCCCTGAGGAGGTGACTACCAAGTGTGCTGCAGCACAAAATGGCCACATGCATTCTGTACTGACAGCAGACATGCAGGAGTGTGCTGCACCCAAGGGCCAGGGTACACAGGTTAATCTCTCAAATTTGGCTCAATACCCAAAGGCCAGGGGTGGCCAGGGTGATGCCAGGCTCTTGCTGTAGCCATGGTATGAAATCCTGCCTGGCTGGGCTTTAGCACTACATACATTGTGGGACCTTACAGATGAAGTATTCACTCTCAAAACCAACTGGCTATAGTAATTACAGATAAATCAGCAAGGCCTCTACCATAAAATGGGAAGTAAGTACCACAGGGAAGTAAGCTGGAATAGAGGGGAGATGGAAAGAATCTGGCAAACATATCCATGCTGCAACAGGAGAGGGAAGGCTCACAATGTTCCATCTTTGTGGACATTTCCCATAATAAAAAGTAAAATCAGTAATCAAAAGAGCTCAAACCCACTAACCCAACAGCTCAGCCATACCCTCCCACCTGTGCTATCGCCCTGGTTTTACCACTCCCAACATGTCCTTACCAATAGATATTAGCTGCTTGAGATCCTCTTCGTAGCTCCTGGATTAAATGCCCTGATGAAGTATCAAATATTCTTATAAGGGTCCCCTTTGAAAAACAGTGAAGTGTTTCATTATCAACAATTTATAACTCATTAGTCTGAAAAGATTTATATTAACACCCATTGGTCCCAAAACCCCTTTCTTGACTCACCCACATCACCTAAAATTCAGCATGTCTCTTGTCTGCTAACTCAGGCACAGCATGGGAGGAGTCAGAAGACCATTTCCCTGCCTGCTGCAGTTCCTCACTCAAAGAACTGTTACTTGCTAGAGCAGTGTCACTTCCGACAGGCATCAAGAAGAGGATCAGATATTCCTCCTCTCAGGAAATGAGGCAGCAGAGAATAAAAGGAGAACATCAACACCAACTGCATTAACCTCCCTGAGGAAGAATGTGCTCAAAAGACTCCAAACGTTTCCTTAAAAGTAAAACATGAATGGTCACAGTTTTTGTGGACAATGACCTGGCGACCTCTGTACTATAATAAACCCATCTCCCAGCCCCACTCCTGGAGATGCAGCAGGTTCCTGTGCAGAACAAGGAGGAAGACTCCCTTGCTCTCAGCTGACTGAACTGCCAGATAGTGTCCTAAACAAACCTGAAATGCACTTGATCCATCTAACCAATCAACACTGCTCAGTCCTAACAATGGCAAGGCTGGGCTGGGCAGTGGTGGTGCACGCCTTTAATCCCGGCACTCAGGAGCCAGGCGATCTCTGTGAGTTCGAGGGCAGACTGGTCTACAGAGAGAGATCCAGGACAGGCACCAAAACTACACAGAGAAACCTTGTCTTGAAAAAAACAAAAACCAATGGCAAGGCTGTAAGAACCAATTCTGATAAGATGACGTTGGAGCAAATTTTGGGGAAGAAAACATTAATTATTGAGGAATCCAGTGTCATAGCAGTACTCATTAAAATTAACTTGTTAAAATAAGCAAACAGAGCTGGGTGGCGGTGGCACACGCCTTTAATCCCAGCACTCAGGAGGCAGAGGCAGGGGAATCTCTGTGAGTTTGACGCCAGCCTGGTTTCCAAAGTGAGTTCCAGGAAAGGCACAAAGCTACATAGAGAAACCCTGTCTCAAAAAAAGAAAAAATAAATAAACAAAACCAGGCAGTAGTGCACTGCTTTTAATAGCAATACTTGGAAGGCAGAGGCAGGTAGATTTCTGAGTTTGAGGCCAGCCTCGTTTATAGCGGGAGCCCTTGCCTCAAAACAAAAACCTCAAACAACAACAATCACCTCCCCCGCCCCACACCCAGAATCCAGAACAACAACAAAACTCTTGTAGTTATTAGTTTGTTTTTTTTTATTTTTATTTTTTGGATAGATTCTCACTGCAAAGGATGGCCCCAGTTGGCCCTGAGGCCATGCTCCTGCTTCAACTTCCAAATACCAGCATTACAGATGTAAGCCATTAAGCCTGGCTATAGTTAACAGTTTTATAAGTATTACATTAAATGAGTGACAGAATGGAATATAAAAAGATTTGTAATTGGCAAAATGAAACAACCTAACATTGGATAAAATTGCTTTTACATAAGAGCATATTTTATAACACATAGGTGAATATCTCATGCATTTACTGAATACTTGAGTTTTTGTTTTGTTTTGTTTTTTGAGACAAGGTTTAACAGTTCTGGCTGTCCCTGAACTCACTTTGTAGACCAGGCCTGCCTCGAACTCACAGAAATCCACCTGTCTCTCAAGTGCTCGAATTAAAGGTGTGCACCACCACTACTGGGTTGTACTTACTGAATATTTGTATCCATAAAAAGGTTGGAGCAGGGAACGATGGCATAGTAGACATCAAGTTCACTGCTTGCCAGCATTATACTTAGTAAGACTCTTTCTCAAAATCAAAATAAAACAAAACACTCCCCCAAACTACTGAGTTCTAGGTGAGTTTAGGCTACATAATGAGTTCCAGAAAAGTGTGGAATACACAGTCACACCTTGTCTTAACAAAATAAACATTGGCAGCATGGTTTGGTGTGGAATATCTGTTGTTTTTCCTGGTAGGTAGCTGTGGCTTGCTACTGTCTGTCACCCACCATTACAAGAAAGATACCCTATCACTTAAATTAGGAGGCACAGCAGGCAGATCTTTGTGAGTTCGATGCCAGCCTGGTGTACAGAGTGAGTTCTAGGATAGCCAGGGCTACACAGGAAAACCCTGTTTCAAAAAACAAACAACAAAAAAACAAGCCTGTCTTAAAAAAATCAAATTAAAACAAACAAACAAACAATTAAACCAAAATTTTGCAGGGTGTAAGGTGCATACCTTTAATCCCAGCACTTGGGAGGCAGAGGCAGGAGGATTTCTGTGAGTTTGAGGCCAGTCTGGTCTACAGAACGAGTTTCAGGTCACTCAGGGTTGTTACATAGAGAAACCCTGGCTCAAAAAGAAAGGGGTGGGGGAGGACAATACCAAAATCAAAGTCAAGTTTGTAATGAATATGTAGTTTTATTATCACTATAAAGCTGGTAAGAAAATCTAAGTCAAATCATCCTAAGTTGGCTCTGGGGTTCAGAAGTGGTAGGACACTTGCCTAGTGTGCAAAAGGCCTGAGTTTTATCTAACCCACACTGGTGAAAACAAAGGGGAAAAAAAGCACGTATGTCCTACATTTCTAATGGGATTCTAATGTGTGTGTATTCATGTATGTGAGGGTGTCTACAACTGTATATACACAATTAGAAGCCAAAGATAAAAGTTAGGTACCTGTCTCTATTGCCCCCAACCTTATTCTCTCACTGAACCTGGGACTTGGCTACAAGGACTGGCAGCAAGCCAACATGGGGCTGGGGAGATGCCTCAGTCAGTGAAGTGCTCACTGTCCAAGCATCAGGACCATCCAAAATCCATTTTAAAAAGCCAGGAATGGCACACATCTGTAATCTCAACACCAGGGATGTAGACACAGAGGGATCACTAGGGTTCACTGGTTGGTCAGCATACCTTACTTGGTAAGTTCCAGGCCAGTAACAGACTATCTCAAAAACAAGGTTATTTAAAGAACACCTAAAGTTGACCTCTAGTCTCCACACATGCATGTGCATACAATCACCTGCATATACACGAATAAGGTGCAGGAAGTTGAAAATGGAGAATCTAAGGGTAAAAGGATTTGAAAAAAATCCTTTGCCAGATGAGTCCATCCTACCTACACCAGCTTTAATTAATTTATTATTATTATTATTATTTTTTTTTAAAGACAGGCTCTTATACATACCAGACTGGCCAAGAATAGATTCTCTTACTTCTACCTCCTAAGTACTAAAATTATAGATATGCATCATTATGTCTCACCTTTTTTGTTTTGAAACAGGGTCTCACTATGTAGTTCTCACTGGCTGGCCTGGAACTCACTATGTAGACCAGACTATCCTCAAACTCACAGAGATTTACCAAGTGCTGATATTAATGCATGTGTTACCACCATACCAGGCTACTGTGTAGCCCAGGCTAGCTTAGAACTTTTTATAATCTTACTGGTTCAGCCTTTCAAAAAATAATGGTGTTTGTAAACTTGTATGCTTGGCATTTTTCTTCTGTCTTTTTTAATATTTGTTTTGAGACATGGTCTCACTATGTAACCCTGACTGGCCTGAAGCTTGCTATACAGACCAGGCTGACCTTAAGCTGCTGCTTCATCTTTTATTTTGTTGTTGTTGTTATTGTTTGTTTTTTGAGACAGGGTCCCTCTGTGTAGCCCTGGCTGTCCTCTGCCTCCCAAGTGCTGGGATTAAAGGTGTGCACCACCACTGCCTGGCAACCGTCAGCTTCTGAAAATCCATGTGCCTCTGCCTCCCAGAGGTAGGAGTACCACTATAGCTAATGTAGTTCTGGAGAGCATATTCAGGAATTTGTATATGATTAGGCAAGCATTCTATCAAATGAGCTACATCCTCAGCTGAGAAAATCCTATTTTTAAAGTTATATAATAAAACTGTACTTGTCTAGTCAGCCTGTAATCCCAGCATTTAGGAGTCTGAGGCAGAAGAATCACAAATTCTGGGCCACTGTGGACTATCTATAGTTTCTGAACTTCACTCTGAACAGCAATATTTGCAGATACCTAGGCTTCCTGGTAACCAGGACAAGAAGAGGCAGGACTTGCTTACTCTCTGCTGTATGTCCACATACACACTGACCACTGCTATCTCTCACCAACAGCTCAGGCAACAACTAGGCAGGATAGAGCGTAGCTGTGACCTGTTCTCCCAGGAGGCTGAATCCACTAACTGATACACCACTGGCTTGTGGGCTCACTCTAATTAATGATACTGGGCTTACTGTCCTAAGTAGAAACCATATTAAAAAGATACTAATTTTCAGAGGCCTGTGCAATGGTCAGCAGATAAAGATACTTGCAGCACAAACCTGGCAACCAGAGTTCAATGCCTGGGACCCACACAAATAAAGAAAGAGAACCAACTCCACAAAGCTACCCCCATCCCGCCATGCCACACATACTCAAATAATCTAAAAGTAGATATAAATTTTTGGTTTTCACTTAAGACAAAATAAAGGATAACATGGTTCTGGGGTTTTGAATAAGCAATGCTCCCCCATAGGCTCAAATATTTCAACACATAGCCACCAGTTATTGTTACTGTTTGAGGAGATTATAGAATCTCTAGGAGATAGACCCTTGCTGGAAATTCATGCCTGCCGGAGGTGGTGGCACACACCTTTAATCCCAGCACTAGGAGGCAGAGGCAGGCGGATCTCTGTGAGTTCAAGGTCAGACTAGTCTACAAAGCAAGTTGAGTTCCAGGAAAGGCGCAAAGCCTTTCCCGAAAAAAACAAAAAAAACAAACAAAAAGGAAAAAAAAAAAAAAAAAAAGAAAATTCATTGCCTACCCTCATTTACAGTTTGTTCTCTCTGTGATCTCTCAGCTTCCTGGTCTAGCTGTCTGCTGCCATGCCTCTCCTGTCATTATGGATTCCCCTCTGGAAGTGTTAAGTCAAAACAAACTCTTCCATGGTTGCTTTGGGCCATGGTGTTTTATCACAGCAACAAATAACTAATACAATGGTCAATATACCAAATTTTAAGATACGGACAATGCAGTGAGGAGATATTCTTAGGCAGGTTCGAAAGACACCTGAAGTGTCATCAGACAACCAAGACGTAAGATATGCTCTGCAGCCCTAAGTGGCCTTGAATTTAATAGCCTCTCTGTCTCAGCCTTCTGAGGGCTGGTATTACAAACATGTGCCACCACACTCAGGTCAGCATTCTATCTTTATCGTATTTCAACAACAAATTAGGCTTGTAAAGAACAGGAAATAAAGCAACGTGTGAAGGCCTGGCCTAGATCCCTTTCCATAACTAGACCAGACTGGCATGGATGGCCTGCACTCACTTTTTCAGATGCGGTTGCAATTCTTGTTCCCTGCAGGTTGAGAGCAATACAGCTCAGGACACCCTCATGTGCAGGAATGTCCACTGGTGGCTTCTCTGTGCTGGCCAGGTCCACAAGCTGTACGTGGCCGGTGTGAGTGCCGGGGAAGGCGAGAAGGGAGTTGTTACTGTTGGGACACAGGACACAGAGGCCTATGCAGAGACAGAGAAAACTGGTTGGGAGATGACACTGGCCAAAGCCTGTTTCCTCACAACCCAAACCTACTTCCTGCCTTCAAGTCTGCAGTCACAAGTTAACTATTTGTGTATTTACCTCAGAATCATAGTCACTGGAAAGAATATCGGGGCTGACAAAGCTGCTGCCCATGACACCTGTTTATAACAGGGAACATTTGCTGAACAATTTACTACTGAACACATTTATCAGGTGTCTGTCTTCCATAATGCCAGCTACTGAGAATACAATAAAAAAAATTACAAAATTTAAGAACTACTCCATTAGCAATAACACAAAAACCCTCAAATACTTGGGAGTCAATCTAGAAACAGATGTACCACACTATGCAGAGACCCAGACACACTTTCCAAGGCCATGGATGGAAAAGCCAACTTTGCCTGTATAACTCATCCACAGCCTTCAAAAGACACAGCTAAAACCTCAGCACACAAGCTGACAGGGAGAGTTATGAGGTAGAAGAAAGGTCCTAAAAGACCAAAAAATTGTATAAATAAGACTGGAATATTCATGTTACATAATTTTAAGATTAACTTTAAAGTTCTAGCAATAATGGCAGAATGGTACGGGAATATGGATCACTGGAAAGAATGGAGAGTCCAAAAGAGACTTGATTCTTACTGATCAAAACAAAAGGAACCAAAGTAATGTAACAGAAAACAAAACCAAAAACAAAAAGCCTGTATCAAAAACAACGGTCCTCAGCAGGGTGTGGTGGAGCATAGCATCTGTAAAATCCCAGCACTCAGGAGGCTGAGGCAGGAGGAGTGTGAGTTGGAAGCCAGCCTAGGCTACGAGACCCTGTCTCAATAAACAAAAGTATTCAGAGAGTTAGACATGTACATCCTGGCTGGTGTGTCAGCTACTCTGGAAGCCGAGTCAGGAGCACCTGAAGTTTAAGACTGGCCTGAGCAACCAAGCAAGACTTCATTCAAAAGAAAAAAGGAAAGAGGAAAGAGAGAGAAAAAATGAAAGAAAAGAGAAAAATAAAGAGAAATATGGGAGGTGAGTAATGTAATTTATAGCACAACGTAATTGAAGGGGAAAAATTACAATTTTTGTGACAGTATGAGGGTGACAATCGAATACACAAGTCAGTCATAAACAGTCTACTCCAAAGAAAAGACGAAAAGGCCAGGGCTCAGTGGCTCCCAGTGTGGTTAGCTGGTGGCTCAAAACTGCTGGCGAGGCAGGTAACAGAGAAAGAATCCCCCAGACTGTGGTAAGGTATAGCTTCAGAATTCTCATCCAAGATGCTAAGGGAGCTCAGGCTGGCAGGGAGGCAAAGGCTAACACTCTTTCAGAGTGTCTGAATGTGCACAGGACAGACCCACCACAGTTCCACTACTTAGATCAGGACCCACTCAGGGCACCCAGGCCTCATCTTTATCCCCACATGGACCAACTTCCCATGGCTGCTCTTCCTCTCCAGCTCTCACCTTTAGGGTTATAGCAGGTTTCAAAGACGTGCAACTGATGGGGATTGTGTGTGAATGTAAACACCTTAATCATGGAATCCAAAACCACCACAATTCTGGAAAGAAAAATGCAATCAGAGTTCCTCTCCTCAAAAGTAAAATAAGCATTTTGTGATTTCTGTTCCTATTTTGAAACTCAGCAACACAGGAAGTACCTCATACAAAAAGGACTGGGCTTTTATTGTTTTTTGTTTTGTTTTGTTTTGTGATCAGGGTCTCACTTTGTAGCTCAGCTAGCTTCAGCCTCAAATTTGAAGTAGTCCTCTTGCTTCTGATTCCTGAGTGCTGGATTGTGAATGTATACCAACACACCTGCTTTGTTTTGTTTTTTTGAGATAGGGTCTCACATAGCCCAAAGTGGCCTTGACCTTGTTATGTACTGGAGGGTGACCTTGAACTCATTATCCTCTTGCCTTCATTTCCCAAATGTTGGGATTATAGGTGTGTACCATTACTCCTGTTAGAAACAGGTCCCAGTGTGGCGGAGAAGACAAAAGCATAAGGGCTGAGCACAGCTGAGTGGGCCCATCACCTTTCAGAGGTCAGTCTCAGAGAAACTAGTAAGCTTAGAGAAACATCATGACCAGACATCTCAACTAGAGCATTAGCACAGTGAGACGTATCACAGAATTACACTCTCATACTCTTAAAACATTTCTATAATTAAGGAAATTGTGCCAGGAGTAGTCAAACATGCCTGAGAAAGTCCTTCCCGTCACTTAGGAAGCTAAGGCAGAATAGCAAGACTTTAGGGCCAATATGGGCTACCTAGTAAAACCCTGATTCAACAAACTAAAACAAGAAAAGAATAAAACACCACCTAAAAAGTTTTCAAGTAGAAGATTATTAGTTTGGGTCAAGTATTTGCGTTATTAAGGCCTCTAAGCACTGCCCTAACAAACCTAAGAATGATGCCCTAGGAACAGCTCCTATATATACTCAACTTTCTGAGTAGTTTTTTTTCTCAACAGGGAAGTCTTTTTTTTTTTTTCCATTGGTTTTTAAATCAGGGTTTCTCTGTGTAGATTTGGTGCCTGTCCTGGATCTCGCTCTGTAGACCAGGCTGGCCTTGAACTCACAGAGATCCACCTGGCTCTGCCTTCTGAGTGTTGGGATTAAAGGCGTGCATCACCACCGCCCGGCTATACAGGGAAATCTTATAAATATGATGATACATAAATCACATCCAATTAAAACCCATGTAATGAAGCTCTTCTTTCTCTTGGTCAACAAGCCAATAGGCAGAGCTCTGTAAGGCAATGCTGGGCAGGGCCTGCTACTCTCAGCAGGTGAGAGTCAATGGCAAGATCAGCTTCCAAATTCTCCTCTACTGTCAACATGGGAACACCCAGTAAAATGTAGCAATTGACAAGGCTTCACATGCAGACCTGGAGACATCCCCATGCCTACCCAGAACATCCCTCTGAAGAATCTAGAAGCCAATCAAATTTCTAGCCTTCCTCAGGGCAGAAAAACAAAAACCAAAAGAACCCTTCTGCTATGGGTCACAAGGTATAGTTACTGACATTTTAATACATTGTTCCACAGAAAATCATTGCATCTGGTCTTAAAGAAATCAAACTTCACTTAGAAGAGTAACATCAAACCCACCTATCTCTCCGCAACTTGACAGCCTTGACCTCTGTAGAGAACTCTATCTCGATGACTGTCTTCTTCTTCAGGTCATCCCAGATCATCACTGAAACACCAGAAGAGTGCATGTGATGTCACAGGTAGCCCACAGTGCCAAACTGTAGATAGCACCTAACCGATGACGCCAAACATGCCCAGAAGACATACCTAGCATTGGTGGGGTACAGCCAGGCTTATAAGGCTGGGTGGAGCTTACCCCCAGAACCCTCTCTACTCACTTGCACCTCATCCCTATGCAACAGACACAAACACAACCAAGATCTTAAGAAACCAATCTGTCTTACACTGAAGCACAGTGTCACCTCTTTGAGCTAAAAAGCAAGTCTGACTATAGTTACTAAGTGTTTAAACGCTGAGAGAAGCCTGCTTCAAAAATGAAAACTGGGGCTGAAGAGATGGCTTGTTGGTTAAGAGTGCTTTCTGCTCTTCCAGTGAACTCGAGTTCAGCATCGAGCACCCATATCTGGCAGCTCACAATCACTTACAACTTCAGTTCCAGGGAATCTGATGTCTTTTCTGGCTTCCTCTGGCACCCACAAACATGTGGTGTACACTCAAACACACATGATAGATTTTTTTTTTTTTTTAAATTGGGCTGGGAATATAGCTTATTGTTGAATATTGTCTAGTATGCCTTTCGAGGCCTTAGGTCCAGTTCCTACCACCATAAACAAAAGGGGAGAGTAGAGGACCAAGTGGGAGAAGGAATGGCAGGTGGCAAAGAGAAGGCTCAGTAGGTAAAGGTTTTTGCACTAAGTCTGGTAACCTGCGTTCAACACCTGGAATCCTCATGGTGGAAAGAGAACCAATTTCTGAAACTTCTCTCTTCCCCACCCCATGCATAAATAAATAATAATTTTAAAAACCTTTAAAAGTTACTATAGGCCAGGTGATGGTGGCACACGCCTTTAGTCCCAGCACTTGGGAGGCAGAGACAGGCGGATCTCTGTGAGTTTGAGGCCAGCCTGGGCTACAGAGCGAGTTCCAGGAAAGGCGCAAAGCTCCAGAGAAACCCTGTCTCAAAAAAAAAAAAAAAAAAAAAAAGAAAAGAAAAAAAGGACAGGTAGCTGGGAATATAAAACTTAGGTTCATTTCATAGTAGCATGAAGAAAAGGGAAGGACAAGATTCTAAAACAAAGGCATAACTGCAGGGCTAACCTGACCCGAGTGCTGACTCTATTTCCCAAGTTCACAGAGCTCTACTGAGAACAGTAAGCCTGGGACCCAGAGTCACCTCTGCCTTTGTACATGGCCCCATTTCATTCTTTTTGGGTACTTGATAATAGAACCAAGGACTCAAGACACCCCTGAGGTACCCTCCTACCCTCACAATCCTGCATCATGCCTGAGCTATTCCAATTCTCCACCAGACACTAGCTACTCTCCAAATACACCCTCAACTGACACTTTGTCTCCACCATCCCCAAGGTATGTCCTGCTCTCTTTTCAAGCAACCTTCTTCCATCTTCCCTGTGCTTTTCCCTTCTTTCTAGGTCTTTTTCTCAAGCTTTCTTCCTTCAGATGAGATCAGTTATGTTCACTTCCTCCTTCTAACAAAGGCTAAATTAAGCTCAACTAAGGGTGTGATGTCTACAGTGAAAAGCTCTCCACCCCTCATTTTAGGAGGGCCATACCTCTTATCTGTAATTTCCTCCAACATATATAACAACATGTTCACACCAATACTGTAACCCATGCACCCACAGCCAGCCTGGCTCCTTGTTCTATGTGCACAATGAGTTAATGTCTCTGAGCCCACGGCTTTCAGGAGGTGAAAAACCTTCCCTAGACTCTGCTTTACCCTGAATCATGACTTACACCATACCAACCTACAGGTGAAGTACTTCCCACCCATCAACAGTTGACATCCAGCCTTCCCATCCATCTACTTTCTAGAAACTTCTTTTCCAGTGGTTTTCAACACCTCAGAGGACTACTAGAGAGTCTCTCATGTGGTTACAGACATAGGATGTTTTACAAAGTTCAGGATACCACTATACACATGACAAAGTTTTTAAAGACAGGACTACTGTACCTTTGTTGGGAGGATATTTCGGCTTTTTTCCACCACCAACTAAAGCTAAATAGTTACAGCGAAATAACATTTCCACATGGCCAACTCCTCCTTCTAAAAATTCTGAAATGATAATTTAAAAAGGATAATTTAGTAAGTTAAAATACTTAACAAATAGAAAAAAGTGAAAACCTACAACACTCAGCATTCCACTATTTAATTTAATTATTTACTGATTTTTGAGCCAAGGTCTCACTATGGTAGCCATGGCTTTTAAACCTCACTTAAAACTTAGAGATCTGCCTGCCTCTGCCTTCTGAGTGCTAAGATTAAACACATGTACCACCATATCTGACCTAGCTAGCATTTCATTCTTACACTATTTTAAGTGTATGACTGCTTTGCCTGTATCTGTGTACCATGTGTGTGCCTAATGCCCGAAGATGCTAGAAGAGGACATAGAAACCCTGGAACTGGTATTGTGAGCTGCCACGTGGTGCTGAGAATCAATATTAGGTCCTCTGGAAGAGCAGCAAGTATTTTTTTTTTTTTTGTTATTGTTGTTGTTTTTTCGAGACGGGTTTCTCTGTGTAGCTTTGGAGCCTGTCCTGGAACTCACTCTGTAGCCCAGGCTAGCCTTGAACTCACAAAGATCTGCCAACCTCTGCCTTCTGAGTGCTGGGATTAAAGGCGTGCACCACCACACCCAGCTCCCACATTCGTATATTTTTTTTGTTTGTTTGTTTTTCAGACCGGTTTCTCTGTGTAGCTTTGCGCCTTTCCTGGAACTCGCTTTGGAGACCAGGCTGGCCTCTAACTCAGAGATCCGCCTGCCTCTGCCTCCCAAGTGCTGGGAGGATTAAAGGTGTGCGCCACCACTGCCTGGCGCCCAAAATTCGTATTTTAAGATGCAACAAGACCTATAGATGAAGAAGCAAGCAGTTGTGGTATATACCTGTAACCCCAGTACTCAGGAGGCTAAGGCAGGAGGATTAAGAACACAAGATGGCTAAGTTGGTAAAGAGTTTGCCATGCAAAGCCTGACAATCTGAGTTTGAGCTCCAGAACCTATATAAATGCAGGAGAGAACAGAACCCACAAAACTCTCCTGACTTCAAATGTGCACCATGGCATGCAGGCATGCAAAAAAGGAGCATAAAGCTAGCTTGTACTATATACAAAGACTGTCTAAAAGTAAATAAATAAACAAATTCAAGTATACTAAAAGCGCTAAAGCAAAGCTAAGCCAATTAGTGACTTCATGTGTGGGGTGTTTGTGTACATGAGAATTATTTCAGCCATCTGTTGTACTAAGTGTGTGATGCTCAGGGCGTACCCAGGGCTAGATAAAGCTCAGGGGAGCACCTGCTTTGTATGCTCAAGGCCCTGAGTGGAAAGGGAGGGAGGGAGGGAGGGAGGCAGGGAAGAAGGGAGGAAGGATGGATTGGTCACAAATGATATATATGATACAACATACCATATAACAGTGACATTATTGTTAAATAATGTCATCATCACAGTGATCTTATCTTTAGTTTTGATGTCTGTATAGCTAGTTTTATGTCAACTTGACACAATAGGGTAATCTGAGAGGAGGGAACCTCAATTAAGAAAATGCCTCCCTAAGATTTAGCCTTAAGCTGGCCTGTAGAGCATTTTCTTAATTAGTGAGGGATTGATGAGAAAGGTCCAGCCCATTGTGGGGGGCCAGCATCACTGGGTTGATGGTCCTGAATTCTCTAAGAAAGCAGGCTGACCAAACCATGGGGATTAAACCAGTAAGCAGCAATTCTCCATGGCTTCTGTATCAGTTCCTGCCTTCAGATTCCTGGCCTGTTGAGTTTCTGCCTTGGTTTCTCTCAATGAATGGTTCCTTGGGATATGTAAGCCGAATAAACCCTTCCCTCTCCAAGCTGCTCTTGTTATGGTGTTTCATCATAAGAATAAAAGACAGGGAAAACAAACAAACAAACAAACAAATAAATAAATAAATAAATAAAAGCCAGGCGCTGGTGGCGCACGCCTTTAATTCCAGCACTTGGGAGGCAGAGCCAGGCGGATCTCTGTGAGTTTGAGGCCAGCCTGGTCTACAGAGCGAGATCCAGGAAAGGCGCAAAGCTACACAGAGGAACCCTGTCTCGAAAAACCAAAAAAAAAAAAAAAAAAAAAAAAAGAATAGAAGACAGTGTCTGTTTTTTGTCTGATTGCTTGTTTTTAATTTGAGACAGGATCTCACTATGTAGACCAGGCTGGCCTCAAACTCAGATCTGCCTGCTTCTGCCTCCAGAGTGCTGGGATTAAAAGCTTGTACCACCATAACCAGCTTGGTACTTTATTAGACAGGGCCTCACTTTATAGCTGGGACTCAAAATTCTTCTACCTCAGCCTCCAGAGCACTGGAATTACAGATGTGTGTGACTTCAGCTGGACGATATCTTCCGTTTACAAAGCTAAGATAGTTCTGGAATCAGAAAATTTAAAATCCAACTTTGGGGAGAAATGGATATTATTGTTAATTTTCAATGGTTTATCTGAAATTTGTTCACTTATTGTTAGTGCTTTACTATTCCAGCAGGTAAAGACCAGGAACTGTCAAATGTTTAAGAAAAAATATATAGGCCAGGCGGTGGTGGCGCACACTTTTAATCCCAGCACTCGGGAGGCAGAACCAGATGGATGTCTGTGCATTCGAGGCTAGCCTGGTCTACATAGTGAGATCCAGGACAGGCACCAAAACTATGCAGAGAAACCCTGTCTCGAAAAACCTAAAAAAAAAAAAGAAAAAAAGAAAGAAAAAATATATAGGAAGAGAAACTATGCTGAAAAACCCCCTACTTATAAAAAACTAATCATAAGTATGAAAAGCACAATTATTTTATTTATCTGTACAATTTCTGGTTGCAGCTTTTGAAAAATTCTATTTTATGAAAACACAGATTAAGGAGCTTAGCAGTTAAGAATATTGGCTGCTCTAGCCAAGGACCCAGCTTCAATTGCTAGCACTTCCTAAGTGTTAAGATCAGAATGTCAGGGTTACAGATATGTGCCATTATACCCAACTATTAAAATACTTTGTAAGTGCTATACATTTGAAGAGTTTAAGAGTCCCATACACTGGAATTAAACCCATGATCTTATTTCTCTAGTTTTACATTCATCAAGAAAAGTGTGAAAAGTACCCCTGCATTAAATATACTTTGTTCTTCCATCCAGAGGTAGCAGGGGCTGAAGATGTGTAGAGGAAGAGAAGCATAATAATTCATTAAAGATTGCAGCTTGGGCCGGCGGTGGTGGCGCACGCCTTTAATCCCAGCACTCAGGAGGCAGAGGCAGGCGGATCTCTGTGAGTTCAAGGCCAGTCTGGGCTACAGAGTGAGTTCTAGGAAAGGCTACACAGAGAAACCCTGTCTCAAAGAGGAAAAAAAAAAAAAAGAATGCAGCTTGGCCACACTTGTCCCCTAATACAGCCAGCACAAGGAACGCCTGTAAAGATACATGTCTGCCCCAGTTTACAAAGGGCCAAACTCTGCTTGCTTGTTTCTCAGTTAAGGCCCTTTCTCTAGACTGAGGTGAGGGCTAATAAGGGAGAAACCCAGGAAATGACCATCATTCCCTTACCTTGTTTCTCTTTTTCTTTGAGTGGATCGGTATTATAGACTCGAAATCCATTTTCCATCCCACACGCAAAACATCCTAAAGCAAGAAACATGAAAGAGACATATTAATCCCCATGACAGTTGCTAGCAGAAGGGGTCCAGGGAAGCCTCTATTACATGTTCAAATCATATATGCTGTGTACTAAGCCACAGCAACTTCAGAAGCATCATTTCCTGGGATGTACTTTGGATTGCCATTTAACATGCAGTTTCCTCACTATGGGGCCCTTTTCTGGCATTCCTGTGGACCAGGTTTCTGCTTAAACATTGGGCATACTACCTCTCACTAATGCCAGACTCTCACCAGACTCCCCTTCTAGAACACAGTGCTTGAGTGCTGTGTCAGGTATATTCTTAGGGGATTGTGCAGTATATTAGGAGACAGGATGGGGTCATGGAGGCTGCTCTTTTCTACCTCCAGAGAGACCTCTTAGAAGGCAGTACTGAGTGAGGTCTCCCATGACTTCATTCTTACCCATGAATTGTTCAGACTCCTCAAACTGCTGTCACAGCCACAGTGACTGACTTAGGACATCTCAGTCACTATCTCCAAATCACATACTCACATTGTCAAGGTCCAAATAAAAGGTACTGCTAGGAACTGAAAAAGCACCCAGGTCTCAAGTTTTTTGTTTTTTTGTTTTCAATTTAATGTTGCAAGGCTTGGTTCCTCGAAGCAGCTGTACAATGTGTAATGGATTTAAAGGAATACAAAGGTCCTCTGAGGTGCCATCCTACCAGCTCTGGTTCACCTCTTCATCTTTAGAGACAGAGAAAGACACCTGCTGCCTGTGTCTGGTCTCCACATAAATGTGCTTATATGGGCACCCACACCCCCTCATACACACATACAAAGTATTTTGTAAACCCAGCAAGAGCAGCCAGTCACAACACTTGGGAAGCAGAGGCAGGAGGATCTCTGAGTTTGAGGCCAGACTGGTCTACAGAGTTCCAGGACAGCCAAGGCTACACAGAGAAACCCTGTCTCAAAAAACAAACAAACAAACAAACAAGCAAGCAAACAAAAGCAAAAAAAGCCCAACCAAACACAAACCCAAAACAATAATGACAAAAAAACAAAGCAGCAAATAATACCAAAAGTAGGCTAGGTGGAGGTGATGCACCCCTTTAATCCCAGCACTCGGGAGGCAGAGCCAGGCAGATCTCTGTAAGTTCGAGGCCAGCCTGGTCTACAGAGTAAGATCCAACAGGCACCAAAACTTACACAGAGAACCCTATCTGGGGGGGGGGGGGAGAAAGAAAGAAAAAGAAAATCTATAAACCATACCAAATTATGATTGAATCAACTGCTTGATGTGAGTTCATACTGTAAATCTTAACTCTAATCAAAAACTTTGATATTAAAGTCTATTTCTTTTTCAGACAGGGTCTCATATATCCCAAGATAACCTTGGAACTTTGGATCCTCCTGCCTCCACTTCCCCAGTGCTGAGATAACAGGACTGTACCACTACTCCCAGTTAAGAGAAGTACTAGCTTAGAACAAATCCATGACCTCATGAAAGCTAGGTATTCACTCCATTAACTGAGCTACATTCCTGTGAAAGGTCTGAGTAAGAATGGCCCCCATGCCAGGCGGTGGTGGCGCACGCCTTTGATCCCAGTACTTGGGAGGCAGAAGCAGGTGGATCTCTGTAAGTTTGAGGCCAGCCTGGTCTACAGAGAGAGTTCCAAGACAGGTTCCAAAACTATACAGAGAAACTGTCTCGAAAAACAAAAACAAAAACAAAAAACAAACAAAAAGAATGGCCCCCATTAGTTCATATATCTGAATGTTTGCCGCCCAGTTGGCGAAACTGTTTCGGAAGGATTTGGAGATATGAAGGATTTGGCCTTGTTGGAAAAGTGTGTCACTGGGGCAGGGTTTGAGGTTCCAAAAGCTTAGACCATTCCCAGTCTGTCTGCTTCTTGCTTGTGGATCTCAGCTCTCAGCTACTGCTCCAGTGCGATGCCTGCCTGCCCACTATCAAGTTCCCTGCCATGATGGTCATGTACTCCAACCCTCTGAAACAGCAAGTTCCCAATAAACTCTTAGATAAGTTGCTTTGGTCGTGGTGTCTCATCAGGGCAACAGAAAAGTAACTAAGACAATGTGCCAGCTCAAAAGCTATTTTCTTCTTTTCTTTGGTTTTTGGAGACAAGGTTTATTTATCTGTGTAGCCCCAGCTGTCTTGGAACTCACTCTATAGACCAAGCTAGCTTGAAACTCAAGAAGAGATTTGCCTGCTTCTGCCTCCCAAGTGCTAGGGTCAAAGGCTTACACCACCACATCTGGCTAAAAGCTAATTTCTTAAGGAACTGTATAATTATTAATTCTGTAAAAAGTTTGATTACCAAAATTTATTCAAAAAATTACCAATCTTTTCCTGTTGTTAAAAATTCAGAATGTTCAGCCAGATGATGCTCACCGTACATTTCACCCCTAACATGTTAATACTAACTGTGCACAAGGGGACTAACACTGCAAATCATCAGGTCAGTAATTCCATGCTGCTCAAGGCCACCACACTTGAGTCGAACTGCCAATGTCTTCAAAGGTCAATATTAATGTTGCCCATCTCCAATTTAAAGGAAAGCTTTCTACACCTGTCACAGGATGTACACATTTTCTACGCCCTAGCTTGGTTTTACTTTAGAAATGTTATAGCTATCCTACAGGTTTGGATTATATTGAATGCATCCTTCAATCCTCCTGAAATGCCTAGCACATGAACTCCAAGTAAATATATACAGATGAGATACACAATAGTACTATCTGCTTAAAATTATTTATTTTTTGTACTCAAGAACCTCAAAAAAATTATTTAAAATTATCTTGAGAGGGACAATGTGAGTATGGTGTATGAAAAAGGAGTATCAGCATAGTTTAAGGCCAGCCACTGTCTACATAGTGAAACTCTCAAAAAACAAAACAGCCGGGTGTGATGGTGAAAATATTTAAGGAGGTATAGGGAGACGGATCTCTGTGAGTTCCAGGACAGCCAGGGTTACATAGAGAAACCGTGTCTCGAAAAAACAAGAAAAAAAAAAATATTGAAAGGGGAACTTGGTATCGGAGGCAGGGGATACAATCTCCACCAAGAGGGGTTCCCGCCCACATCTTGGATCACAGCAAGCACTGGCAAGAACTTCTTCCCCAAGATCCCAAACTCAAAGGGTAGTTCCCGGAAAGGCAAATCACGTAAGTCCGCTGAACAGAAGAAAATACTAGAGGGGAGAGCGAGGTGTCTTGCTGGGTCCGCATCAAGGCGAGAACCTACACCTTGGCGAAGGTGCCAGAGCACAGGAACCATGACAAACTGCCTCTCCGTGACGACACCCGATGGCAACGTAAGCGCTTAAGACCCTTACGCCGGGCAGTAAGGCTGCGTGGTCTAGGCACCCAGTAAAAAGTGAGGTTGCTCGCACACAGCGGCAGCGCGCCCGCGGGGGGACCTCGCCACATTATGGTTGCTCTGACTGGAGAAGCAGGGGTTGGGGGTGTCTCCATACAAGGTTCGGAGAGCTCCTGCCACAGAGTAAGTCTGAGGTCGCAGGGTGTAACCGAGGTCTCCCATTAGGGTCCGGGGCCCTGCAGTAAGTAGCGACAGCGTCGGGTCGGGGTCTCCCGGAAGGGTTGGGGTTTTGCCACAGAGCTGGGCCCGGAGTCTCACCATGGTCCTGGTTGAAGCCGGCATACAGCAGCCCGTTGCCGTGGGGGTTACACGGCAGGAGGTTCATGGCGCCGTTGCGGGGTCCGTCTCTCCTCAGCACCGCATACCGCTCAAAACCAGACGATCTATCCGGTCGCGCGGCGCTAGGGCCGCCGCGGCCGGAAGCGAGGGTCCTAGGGGCTTGCGTCGTGCGTGTGTCGTCAGTGCATGCGTCGTCAGTGCGCGCGGACCTGTTGGTGCGCTTGCGCACAACCAGCTAGCCAAAGACTTCCGACCCTGGGAAGTTGGTGGCGGAGGATGCCAAGCTCGTCCGTAAGGGGCGGGGCTGGACAGATCAGAGGAGGAGCTGCGGAGGGAGGGAGGTGCTTAGGCACTCAGCAGGGCAGGACTGACAGGATCGAGGACTTGTCACCGAGCAGACCGCGTCCGACACGCCTGCGCACAACCCACAGTTTCCCCGAACCCGGAGCCACGATTCCACGGAACACACGTTCCACCAGAAGCAGCCTCCTTGTAATGGCACCTGCGTTTTTCAGCGGACAACCCCCGCTCCACCCAAGAAACAGACTATCCGCTGTGTCTTTCTGGGCTCTCCAGCAGTCTGACACGTTTTTCCACATACACAAATTCCCCAAGAGACATCTCCTAACTCCAAGAGTCTCATAGGACACGACCCCATAGGAAAGTCGTCCCCACCGGCACTTAACCTCGGGAGACTGTTAGTTGGGGTGCCTGGTCACAGAGGTTTGGACTCCAGTTAGACCAGAGTCAAACTGAATGGCTATGGAAGCTGGTGCTTCTGCTCTACTATTCATTCTCTGGTTCCCTTCTTTCTCACTGGCCCCTCCCTAACTTTACTATTCTTTCTCCCTAGTGAAGACATATAGCATCTTGGAAGCAGAGAGCCGTCATGCGGGAGTCCTGTCCTTGAAATTCTGGCCTCCAGAACTTCAGAACTATGAGAATCATATTTCTATTATTTATAAAGTACCCCGTCTTGGTAATATTTGTGGCAGTTCTTCAAATGACCCAAGAGATTCTCATCCTCCTCTCTGCCCCACCCAACAACCTAGGAAGGAAGTGAGTTAGTTGCACAGGGAGAGTTTGTCAGCCCCCTTCCCACCTTGCAGCCTGATTTCAGTTACCTCACTACAAGCAGCTTTGATTTTGCTTAGGAAACCCACATTTAATTTGATAAAGCTTTTTTTTTTTTTTCCAGCAGAGTAAACCTGGAATCTCCAAATGTTTGCAAAAACAAACATCATGGCACCTATAATGCCCTTATTTTGTCTACATAATTTTAAAAGACTCTCTCTCTCTCTCTCTGTGTGTGTGTGTGTGTGTGTGTGTGTATGCCATATGGGTGAGAGTTACCTTGGAAGCCAGAAGAGGAAGTTGGATCCTCTGGAGCTGGAGTTACAGGTGGGTATAAGCCACCAGATGCGGATGCTGAGAACCAAATTCAGGCCCTGGAAGAGTAGCAGATGCTCTTAACTACTGAGCAATCTCTCTAGCCCAGGTGTCTAAATAATATCAGGTAAAAAATACAAAGCTTTCTTGGTAGGAAATTTTCTGCTTAACAGTCATTTTCACAGGGCATCTGAAGACATACTTTTGTGTGATATATTTTGAATCTCAGTTTTTGGAGAGAAGCTCACAAACCTTAAAGTGTGTGCTCACGCTCAGACTTTCCAGTGAGTGCCACGGGGGGGGGGGGGAGTGACAAAGGTTCACGGGGTTTGAAATATATTTCAGTTATACTTCCTTTTTTTGTTTATTTTTTTATTTTTGGTTTTTTTGGGGGGTATTCAAAGACAGGTTTTCTCTGTGTAGTTTTGGTGCCTGTCCTGGATCTCGCTCTGTAGACCAGGCTGGCCTCGAACTTACAGGGATCTGCCTGGCTCTGCCTCCCGAGTGCTGGGATTAAAGGCATGCGCCACCAACGCCTGGCTATTTTTTTTTTTTTTTTTTTTTTTTTGAGACAGGGTTTCTCTATGTAGTCTTGGCTTTCCTGGAACTCACTCTGTAGACCAGGCTGGCCTTGAACTCATAGAGATCCACCTGGCTCTGCCTCCTGAGTGCTGGGATTAAAGGCGTGCGCAGAGGTTATACTCTCTGTGTATTCACCACCAAAGCATGAATACTTTTACTTAATAGTCTCTGTTCGGTAACTTTCATTCTACAGAAATGTAATTTGATTTGCTGTAGTACTTGCTGGTTCTATTACTTTATCAGGTTGCTATAATAAACTGTCACAGACTTGGTATAAAAAATGTGAGTATCAATTCTACAACATTCCTGGAAGGCAGAGGTCCAAAATCAAAGTGCAAGGAGGGCTGTATTCACTCTCAAAGGTCCTGGGGAAGAACTCTTCCTGCCTCTTCCAGTTACCACTGACTTCCTGTGGAAGACCAAGACTTCTAGGTAGCCTGTATATTCCATAAAAATCAGGTTTCAAAAGGCTTCAGGTCACAGGAACTTAGAAAAAACAGGTTTGGACATGGTGTTTTATGCTTCTGATGTACTCAGGAAGCTGAGGCAGAAGAAGCTGTGTGGCCTAGCTTAGCCAGGGATCCATCCCGCACAGCCCACCATCCATCCCAGCAGCACTGAAGAGAAGGGGAAAGACACTTAGAGAACTTTCTTTAATTGACCTATACTTTCATCTCCCTGGCTAAGAACCTGAGAAAGAGAGAGATGCTAAGTCATGGCTGTCCCTGCCCTAGATGTTCTCTCCATCAGTGGCACAGGTTGGCCACTGTCAAGAAGGCCTTATTCGTTCAGGTTTCACTGGCTATATACACTCACCTGTTTCTCTGTGGATATCTGTTCATTTCATCTCTACATAGCTGGACCCCCACCCTCCAGCTTCAAGCCTTCAGTGGCACAGAAGGCTGTGCTCCATCTTCTTAGGACATTGTTACTATGTATCTAGAGTCCTGTAAATTGTTAAATCTGTAAATCACTAACAAAAAACTTAGAATATCTGAGCTTTGGTTCAGTTTTCCTGTTATATAATCCTGGCTATGTCCTGCTTCCTAAGCAGCAGGACCAGAAAAGAGGCCGATACTTGAGCCTCTGTAGAGTCAGTAGGCTTTCGGCAAAGAGAGTGGCAAGGGTTTCATCTCTAGAGAAACACCTAGTCACAGTTCTCTGCTCCCAATAAGGGACAATAAACCTCTGACATTTGCCAGGAGACACACGAGTGTTGTCTTTTAGTACTTTTACTTTATTTTGTTGAGAAATGGTCTCACTCTCTAACTTTGGAACTCACTATGTAGTTCCAGGTTGGTCTAAACATCACAGCCATATTGCTCCACCCTCCCAAGAACTGGGGTGACAGACATTAGCCACTATACCCACCACCACTTCCTTTCTCTGCATTTCTTATCCAGGAAAGAAATCTTTCCCAAAGGTTATAAAGGACAAAAACTAAACTTTGTGGTAAGCATCATGAACCAAAACTACCCTTTTTGGCCACACCAAGCAAGGAGACAAGTGGAGAAAAGCGCTGTTACTTATCTAGATCTAGAAAGAGATATCATGACTCTGTAAAGAGAGGAACAAGTATCTACTTTATTGAGAAATATTTCCCTAAATAATACTGTTTTTACTTCATTCTTTACTGAAATACCTCTCTCCTTGCTAATCTGTTGAAACAATGCTGGTTATGTTCAACATAATTGGAGATATCTTTGGCATTTTCTTCCTGTAGCTTCATAACATGTAGGACACTTTGTACAAAAAATGTAGGTTTACAGAAAAATATGAATATAGATTACTTATTAATCCCAAAATGTAGTAAATGACATAGCAAAAACTTTATCAAATCCATGTCCTACCCAAATGGGACAGATCTGTTATACACAATCTCTATGTGCAACTGCAGCATTTTTTTTTTATAAATTGGAACTTTGACATTAAAAAGAGGTTTATAAAAGGCCCCTCTTGTAATATCAGTGATGCTAGCCTATCTGATTATCATTGTTTCTGAAATTTCCATGAATATGTATTCACTACACACATTTATCAGCCATATAAAAGCAGTTACAGAAAAAGTTGCACATGATAAAAGCAACATCCATAATTTCATATTACCAAGAGTAGGGCAGAATATTAATTTTTTCCTTTGTACACACAAGTCTAGAACAAGAGCTTCATGCACATCCACACAGAAGTGTCAGTCACAGCACACTGGGCATTCGTACTACATCAGTGGCATAGGCATTCCAAATGAAGTAGCATCATTACTGTAAGAGATGGAGAATATGTTTCTTGAGTCTAGAATGGTCTCTGTCCTCAGACTTTCCTAGAGAGCCAGCCCTCTTTTTACTTTTTAATTTTGAGGCAGGGTCTCACTAGTTGCCCAGGCTAGCCTTGGATGCAGGTGGGCCTTGAGCATGTGATCCTCCTGCTTCAGCCTCTTGAGTAGCTGGGATGATAGGCCTGTGCCACCAATTCTAGTTCCTAAGAAATTTTGCAGCTATTCCTGGTACAGTTTCTGGGTGGGCTCTGGGGTGGGCGGCTGGTCCTGGCTTTGCAGAAGCTGCTCCTCTTGTGGCTGGAGCTAGCAGTTAGGGAGTAGGAGCGGCCATGCATCATCCTGGTGTTCAGGCCATTGGCCATAGAGAATGACTTAAGGTGGCTTCTTAAGGCAACAGGAAGAGGAAGCTTGTCCACTAGGTGCACAGGTGTGCAGGACACCACAGCACGGCAACAGAGGTCCTGCAGACTCAGTACTTGTAAAAAGAAAAGAGAACCACTTACATTATGTTTTCCATGATTAGGGATATTTACCAGAGGAAGTCCCACATCTGATTGCCTCCCTCCGGGAACTGAGGACCTCTACTGTGAGGCTGTGTCACTGGTGAATGTAGCAAACCCTGTTCTGCCGCCACCTCTGCCCATGTACAGACCACACAAAAACCTTCTCATGAGCTTTCTTCCACAGCTGTAATAATTACTTCTTTCAAATACATTTGCTTAAAAAATGAACATCTATCTGTCTATCTATCTATCTATCTATCTATCTATCTATCTATCTATGTGAGTGTATGCACACGTGCGTGCATGACCCAACCTACACATGGAGGCCAAAAACCTTCCATGAAGGTTCCAGGGATAAAATTCACGTTGGTAGGTTGGCAGCCAAATACCTTTACCCACTCAGCCATAGTCCCTAAATGAATTTGATTTTTGAGAATGGCCACAGAAGCCTTGAGATAAGTCCTAGGAGGCAGACAATTGTGCAGGGATTATGAAACCACCTTACATCTGATTAGGCTAAAGGAGACTGGCCCTCCGCATACCCTTGCTCGGTCTCCAGAGACGGTCCATTCCATGCCGCAGCAGCACGATCCTAGCCAGCTCCGTGAAGGATTCTGTAATGTTGAAGTTGCACAGAGGGCTAACCTCAAAGAAGGTCACACCCAGGCGCTCAGCGTAGGCCTGGGCCTGCTCAGTGGGCACCTGCCGCTTGAATGCCAGGTGCAGCCGGTTTCCCACCAAGATTTTAGGAACCCCAGGGGCATGCTAGAGCATGAGAAAGGCAAGGAAAATGGTTTGAGTGGTGTACCCCTACAAATTCATGTCCACCCAGAACCTCAGAATGGTACCTTATTTGTAAATATGGTCCTTGTTTATGTAACAACTTAAGATGAAGTCTTACTGAATTGCAGGGTTAGGGGCTATTCTAATGACTGCTGTCCTCATAGCGGGAGGAGAGGACACAGAGGGGGCACAGGGCAATGCCATGTGACAGAGAAAGGGGAGTGACTGCCAAGAGTCACCAAGCTGCAACCACCAGAGGCTGGGATAGGCAGGAAGAATCTTGTCCTGGAGCTTTTGGAAGAACATGGTCCTACCAATTTATGTCCTCCAGAACTTGGAGAAAGTTAATGTTGTTTTAAAACACTCAACCTGTGGCCCTTTATTAGGAAAGTCACGAGATCCTCATCAGCAAGCCTGGTGCTCACCCACTAGGCCTCAACCAGCAGTTGGACAAGCAGCAGCCCCTTCGTGGTACTGTAGTGGTATTTGCTCCGCCCTGCCATACAATGGCAGGCAGCACCGCCTCCTTCCGGTCATGGGTGGAGCAAATACCCATTCACTACTCTGTCCACCCACCCATCCCATTAACTTGGAGTGGGGCAAGCAGAACCTGCATGCCTGAGCAGAGGCACAGGAGAGCCCAGTTCCCTGAGCCTTGAGGTCCTCTGGTCACACTGTTGGGTCCAGCTATGAGGTGAAGCTTTCTCCCTGTTGTTGAACCTCTGGCCAACAGTCACATGGGTCAATCCTTGGCCAAGGTCACGAATCATACCTCATCAATCTCCTTAATCCATCGATTGATGCCATCAAAGGACCATCGGTTGGCAATGTCATAGACCAGGATCACACCCTGGGAGAGAAGTCACAAAGGTCAACACGCAGCAGAACACAAGAGGCAAGCTTGGTCCAGAGACTTGCAGAAACAAAACTATTTTTAAAAAATCAAGACAGTATCTCATTGTATAGATGAGGCTGGCCTGGAACTTACTGAGATCCACCTGCTTCTGTCTCCCAAGTGCTGGGATTAAAGTTATACACCACTATGCCTGGTCCCTAACTAATCATCTTACATACTTTGACAAAAGCATATAATTTTGATTTATCTATTCCTTATAAGAGTTATATTATTATTTCCAATGATGTTTCATGCACTCACTGACAGATGCTTAAATAAAAAGTTGAGCTAGAGTCTGAAACGCATAACCATAAATTTGTCTGGGGCATATGATGTGGGGACATTGACACCTAATGCAAAGCAAGTCCCTCCCCCACATATAGTGCCCACCTAGACATGCTTACACATAGATAGGAAGCTCAAATACAGATATGCACATGCATGTACACACACATTCAGGCACTCATGAGATTGCATGCCCACACATGGCATCTGTGATGCTGAAAAAACATAAGCCACCAGATTATAGCATCAGTTTATATATAAGCTTAACTGCTTTATCTTCCAATTTAGCCATAAAAGAAATGGCTAAGTAAGAATTTGTAAATGTTATTTCTCAAAATCAATTTGATCTCCAGGCTTGGAATGCTGTTTACCTGTGCTCCTCTGGAATACGAGCGGAATATGGTACAAAATCTCCCCTGCCCTGAGGTGTCCCTGGAAAAGATGTTGGAGACTGTTAAGAGGAAATTGGTGTTTCTTCTTGATAACCATTTCTCAAACTTTGGAAGCCACACCAAGTACCTTTTACAGTCTTTGTGTTGGTGGCCATTACCTGCCAATCCAAGACAAAGTCACAAAGCCATCCTGAATTTTCTGGAGTGATCTTGGCAGCAACATACCCTTTGGGCTCATTCTCATTTTCATTATTGTTTTTATAGTGTGTGTGTGTGTGTGTGTGTGTGTGTGTGTGTGTGTGTATTCAAGAGCTTGTGTCTGTGCACAAGCACAGGCACAAGCCATGATACATGTGTGAAAGTTACAGGACAATTTGTGGGAACCGATCCTTCCACTCTGTGAGTATTGAGGATCAAACCCAGGTTATCAGACTTGGTGGCAAGCACCTTTACCCATTGAGCTGTCTTATTACTCTGTGGCCTCAGCCTCCTGAGCACCAAGATTAAAAGTGGACACCACTACACCTGACTGGTTGTTCTGAGACAGGGTTTCTTTGTGTAACCCAGCCTTGACTCAAACTTTCAGTGATCCTCTTGTTTCCTACCCCTAGTGCTGAGATAATGGACATATGGCACCAAGCTTATCCTTAGTATATATATATTACAAAAAAAGATTTGTTTGTTTTCATTAATGTGTACCTATGTGACTGTGTGAGATTTTGTGCACTGGGTGAATGCTGCAGAGGCCAGAAGAGTGTGTCAGATTCTCTGGAACTGGAGTTACTTGGTAACCCTGAGCCATGTGTAGTACTAGGGACCAAACCCAGGTTCTCTGGAAGAACAGCAAGTGCTCTTAATACTGATATATCTTTCCAGCCCCTAATGTGTACTTTAAAAGTCAAACTAGAAGCCGGGCAGTGGTGGCGCACGCCTTTAATCCCAGCACTCGGGAGGCAGAGCCAGGCGGATCTCTGTGAGTTCAAGGCCAGCCTGGGCTACCAAGTGAGTTCCAGGAAAGGCACAAAGCTATACAGGGAAACCCTGTCTCGAAAAACCAAAAAAAAAAAAAAAAGTCAAACTAGAACTAGGCATGGGGGCACATGCCTTTAATCCCTGTACTCTGGAGACAGAGACAGGCAGATGTCTCTGAGTTCAAGACCAGCCTGCTCTATATAGCAAGTTCCCACCACCCAGGGCTACAAAGTGAAACCCTATCTCAACAAAACAAAACAAAAGTCAGGCTAGAAACCTACCAGTGGGTTTTAACATTATTCTCAGACATTTAAGTAAACCAAATATAATTTTAAGTTATTTTAAGGTTGGGGATATAGCTTGGTGGCAGTATATTTCCCTCACGCAAGCAAGACACTGGGTTCCATCCCTAACACAGAATATTTTTTTTTCCATGTTTAGGCAAGATCCTTCCCTGACATCCAGTTGCTCCATATGCAGATTCTCCGGATATGTCCCCAAGTTGATCAACATAAGGGACTGACAGGACTTCTACTCTGTGGATGATGACACACACCAGGAGTGTGGTACTCAGAAGGCTAGGTCAGCATGCCAAGAAACTACCAGGACAAAGGAAGATGTTACCAGGGTGAGTTCCTGGTATTGTACACTCATTGTGGTAACTCTCCAGAAAGAGTGCACTGCTTCTTCAGTCTTTTTAAAAAGCTATGTAGATACACATCTACACATTCGGTTAACATACCCACTTCAGCATTACTCTTGGGAATGAAGAATTTCCAAAGGCCATGACTATAAGGTGTGTCTTCACAATGCCCATGGAACAGGTATGTTTTTGCTGTACATCATCTGTAACTGGTGACTATCCCAACACCTGAGAGGAGTGCTGGGGCTCAGGAAGGGCACGAGCTAGAGGCATTGGCTTTGGTCAAAGACATGGGAAGAACTATCTCACTGTTCTGAGAAGTAAAGTAATCGAAGATTTAAGGGCCAGCCTCAACAAAACTTACATGAGAGCCACTAGAAAGTCTGTAGCAAGAAGACAGTAAGATTGAGTTGTATCTGCTGGCCTTGTGTGATGCTGTTAATCACATAGGCGCACGGTGAGAGCCGTGTACATAACCACAGCCCCCTCTTCAGACATGGGAGGAGAAATACGCTGGCCTTAGACATCAGGAAACTGTGTGACTGTGTAGAGGGGTCAGTGTGGACACAGCAACTGACACCACCTGAAAGAGCCTCAGGTTGTACAGGGACTGGGATTAGTTTTTATTTTTTGTTTGAGATTTTATTTATTTTTATTTTATGTGTATGGGTGCTTTGCCTGCAATTATGTTTGTGCACCACATGTGTGTAGTGCCCACAGAGGCCAGAAGGTGTCAGATCCTCTGAAACTTGAGTTATGGACGGTTGTGAGCCACCATGTAGGTTCTTGAAATCAAACCCAGGTCTTCTGTAAGAGCAGTCAATGCTCTTAACCATTGGGCCATCTCTCCAATAACTGGGATTAGTTTTGAGCATGGTGAGAGTGAGTCCCTGAGGCCTCTGGAGGAGTGCAGTAGGGGCTTGGCTTCCTGGAAAAAGTCAGCAGGAGCTGGAGACTCAGGAGAGACCAATTCCACTGCGAATTAGGCCATGTACACTTCTATAGACTTGGCATTTTTAAGCAGAGCCAGTGGAGCTAGAAGTGCAGCCTCAGATGATTTCCCCAAAGACCACGGGGGCTCAGAAGGGAGAATGAGCCCCAAATTCCCAGGCTTAGGTCCTGGAGCATGAGGAGGACAGAGGCTGTTTGGCTTAACTCAAGACTGGTGTGGTACCTGTAGGGGAGACAGAGTAGAGGGAGCTGTAGTCCAGGAGGTCAACAAGGCTTCTGCCCTTGAAACCAGGACACCCTGCCCTCTGTTCTGTACACTCAGAATTGGGGGTAGGAGAACTGGGTTATCCTGGTCACTCTGCTTCCATGCCTGGCAGCACCAGGTGAAGTGAAACAGGAAACAGGTGACAACAAGGTGTCTTGTACCAAGGGCTCTTTCTTGGACATAGTTTAGCCCTAGGAGCACAGCCCCTTAAATAATGGGGTAATGGGCTTCAATAGGCTCAGACAACTGGGTCAACACCTTTTGAGGAAAGCCACTAGCTCAAGCTAGGACTAAAGGGCCTGGTTCCAGGACCAGAACATGCTGACCAGCATAGCCCCGAACTCACCAAAGCTGTAGTTTCACCCTTCGGCCATCTAGCAGGATGGTGGTTGTCTTGTGATCAATTCCTGCAAAAGGGTTGAGGACATATTAGGTTTGGGACTGGATGTATTTTCTCAGCCATCACCAATAACAGAACTATGAAGTATGTGAACTCTTTTTTTTTTTAAGATTTATTTATTTATTATGTATACAGCATGTATGACTGCAGGCCAGAAGAGGGCACCAGATCTCATTACAGATGGTTGTGAGCCACCATGTGGTTGCTGGGAATTGAACTCAGGACCTCTGGAAGAGCAGGCAGTGCTCTTAACCTCTGAGCCATCACTCCAGCCCCCAAGTATGTGAAACTCTTGCATTGAGAGAGAAAAAGGTTTCTCATCATATAGCTTCAAGTTCACAGGCAGATGTGACATCTCTGAAGATTCCCTTAGACCCCAGACTGACCTCCCAGTGGACAGCCACTCAGATTCAAGCACTCTAGCATCCATGTTGGCTGCCATCAGCTCAGTGCCTGGGTGCTTCCCCACTGAGTATGTTGGGCCTTGGTCATCCCCCACTGCTGTCTTCAGGATGGGCACTGAGCCAGGGGGGATGAGTGACCCCATGATGCTGACTTGGACCTTCTACTCCCAAGAACCACTCTAAGTCTTCACAGAGCTATGTATGGCCTAGTGGCTGGTGGATTTGCTGTAGTGCCATAGCCAGCTGAGTTCTCCATCACTTATCTGTCCCTTCTCACCTCTGCCCCTTGCTCTAGCCACCCTACACTGCACATGAAAGCTAAGCTCAGCTGTTTCCAAGGGAACATAGTTAAAATAGTAGGCCTGGCAGTAGGAATGTGTCCCCTGGGAATTATACTAGGAATGTGAAGGCAATGCAGTCTGGGAGCAGAAAGGGAGATGCCAACTCTGATTCTGTGTATGCACAGGAAGGTAGGCTTGGGGAAACAGCCTCAAGCTAAGTGACCTCTAGACTATACATTATGAGCAGTTTTCTAAGCTTTCCTCTCTTTTTAAGTTCGTGTGTGTGTGTGTGTGTGTGTGTGTGTGTGTGTGCATATGTGTGATGTACGTTTGTGCACATGTGCTTGAGGATGTGAATACATGTGTGACCAGCATGTATGAAGGTCAGAGGTTAATCTCAGGTCAGTCTCTCCACCGTAAGATTTTAATTATGTATGTGTATGCATGTGTGTGTGTGTGTGTGTGAGAGAGAGAGAGAGAGAGAGACAGACAGACAGACAGACAGACAGACAGACACATTTTATGTTGTGGTATACATGGAGGTTAGAGGACAACTTCCAGGAGTCAATTCTCTACTTCTATCTTTGTATGAGTCTCAAGGATCAAACCCAGGTTGTCACTGTCACCAACTGTCTCCTCCAGGGTTCCCAAAATGCCTCTGAATTGGGCTCTAATGTGGATGCTAAGGGTCAGGGGTAGTGTCTGAACTAAGATCATCATGCTCTCATGGCAAGCGCTTTCTACCACAGCCATTTCACCAGCTCCTCAGATCTTGTGTTTTAATTTTTATTACGTTCATGGGCACCTGGGCAGGAATGCATGTCACACACTTATGCACTTGTGTGAAGTTTAGAAGACAACCTCTTCTTCCACCTTGTGGGTTCCAGGGATCTAATTCAGGTTTGTTGTTGTTGTTTTTCAAGACAGGGTTTCTCTGTGCAGCCTTGTCTGTCCTGGAACTCGCTCTGTAGACCAGACTAGCCTCAAACTCAAAGAGATTTGTCTGCCCCTGCCTCTCGAGTGCTGGGACTAAAGGCATTGGCCACCAATACCCAGCTGAATTCAGGTTCTTATGCCTAGTGGCAAGAGCTTTTACCCGCTGTCCCCTCTCACTAGCCCCCTAAAACGTGTGTGTGTGCGCGCGTGCGCGTGCGCGTGTGTGTGTGTGTGTGTGTGTGTGTGTGTGTGTGTGTGTGTGTGTGTTTTGCTGGGGATGGAACTCAAGGCCTCACAAATGCTAGGTAAGTGTCTTACCAAAGGCCCGCATCCCAGATTCCTCCAAAATTTTGTTTTGTTTTATTTTTTTGAGACAGGTCTCATATAGTCTAGGCTGACCTCAAACTATCGATATAGCTAAAGAAGACCTTCCCCTTGTTTTCCACTTCCCATGTATTGGGATGACAGGCATGTACTATCATGCCCAGCCTCCAAAAACTATTTTTAAGAACAAATAATATCCTCCTTCATGCCACCAGAAACCGTTTTTCTGCTTTTTAATGAAACCATTAAAACTATTTAGTGGGCTGGAGGGATGACTTGGGGATTAAGAACACTGGCTGCTCTTCTAGAAAACCCAGCTTCAGTTCCTAGCACCCAGTTGGCCTCCGTGGACACTGCATACATGTGGTACACAGATATACATTCAGGCAAAACACCAATACACATAAAAATAAATCTTTAAAAAAAAAGAACAACAACAACAAAAAGAACCATCTTCTGGGGCTGGAGAGATGGCTCAGTAGTTAAAAGCACTGGCTGTTCTTTCAGGGTACCCAGGTTCAGTTCTCAGACCTGCATGGCAGTTCACAGCCATCTGTCATTGTAGTTCCTGGGGATGCTATGTCCTCTGCTGGCCTCTACAGGCACAAGGCACATACATGATGCACATACAGGCAAAACACTCATATATATATATTATATATATATGTGTGTGTGTAATATATATAATATATATATAATAAAATAATTTTTTAAAAGAAAAAAACATCTCCTGAGCCTGGTGTTGTGGTGATTCATGCCTATAATCTCAACACTGGGGAGGTAGAAGCAGGAGGATCGGGAATTCAAGATTATCTTTACCTACATAGCAAATTTGATGCTAGCATGGGCTACCTGATACTCTTTTGAAAGAAAGAAAAAGGTAAAGAAAGAAAAAATGAAAATGAAAAATGAGGGCTGGAGAGATGGTTCAGAGGTTAAGAGCACTGGCTGTTCTTCCAGAGGTCCTGAGTCCAATTCCCAGCAACCACATGGTGGCTCACAACCATCTGTAATGAGATCTGGTGCCCTCTTCTCGTCTGCAGGCAGAACACTGTATATATAATAAATAAATTAATTAAAAAAAAGAAAATGAAAAATGAAATGAATGAAACTGTGTGCATTCACTTCTGGTGCCCCTGGATGATAGCCAGATCTGGAGACTAGAACATACTAAGAGCTGATGAGAATAGGACCCAGAAACTGAGCCCAGTAAAGGACACCAGCAAGGGACACCTGAAAGGGGCACACCCTTTGTGTCACAAATGCCACAACTTTTGTAACCCTAAAAATCAAAACTGCCAACTAGTGAGACACACTAGTTTTTTTTTTTGTTGTTGTTATTTGTTTGTTTGTTTTGGTTTTGGTTTTTTTGAGACAGAGTTTCTCTATGTAGCCCTGGCTGTCCTAGAACTCACTCTGTAGACCAGACTGGCCTCAAACTCAGAGATCCACCTGTTTCTGCCTCCCAAGTGGAGTGCTGGGATTAAAGGTGTTCGACACTACTGCCTGACTCTCTCTCTCTCTCTCTCTTCTCTCTCTCTCTCTCTCTCTCTCTTTCAAGATAGAGTCTCACCGTGTAACCTTGGTTAGCCTAGAACTTACTATATAGACCAGGCTGGGCACAAACTCACAGAGATCAGCCTGCTTCTGCCTCCCTAGTGTGCCCAGTTGGAAAAGTAGATCTTGTATGAGTCAGGTGTACAACTTGGCCGTGCTTCTTTTGATCTTCAACACTAAAGGAACAGCCTTGGAGCTCAGTGCAGTCACCTGGAAGAATCTAGAGGTCTGGGTTTCAACCACAGGTTACCATTCCCAGGAGAAGTGTTGCAACTTCATCTCCATAGTGCAGGGCACAGGGAAGCAGGACGAAGCCCGTATATGAGTTCTACTAGGTAGCTCCTCCCCAGGTCTGCAGGGAGAGAAGATGCCTCAGCAGTTGAGGTCTCTATACTCTGGCTCCATGTGGACAGAACAGTGGTTGAACCAGTCCTGATTACACAGCACCATGGGGCTGGAACTCTTTCTGAACTCACCTGTCAGTCCCCTCTACCCCACCATACATTCCCCAGTGTTATTTACCTCTTGGAACACACTCCCTCCTGTTTCTGGTCTGACTCCCTTATCCAAGCCCCAGCTCCTGCGCTCTCAGTTCCCTAACAGTCCATGTTCCAGAGTAAGGTTCCCCATCTGTCTCCTGTTAAGCTGACATTCTATCCACAGGAGAGAGCCCCATCATTCCAGTGGACAGCTAAATCAGTGGAGGAATGAAATCCCACTCCTTAGAGAGAATGCCTCTGCTGTTCTTTTTAAGAAACTTGGAGTCAGAAGCATAGAACCTCCTAGCTCATTAGTGGGAATGCACAAAGATGCTGGTATGCCTGTGACTTTGGACATTCCTTGGCCTGGCTTGTCTCACCCCTAACAGCCCCTCCCCCCCTCCACCTTTATGTTCTCTTGTCTTTATCTATTTCCTAGCCTGCAGGATGGTGGGGGACATTTTCAGCATCATATGCTGACTTCATTTCCACAATGAATGGCTACAGCTATTGCATGTTTCTATTTCTCTCAAATGAGGACTCTCCAGGTGGCTTCCTCATGTGACCACAGGAGAGAATCCCTTCAGGAGAAAGAAAAGTCCTCTCCCTTCCGTGAGGAACCCATTCTGTCATCCCAGCACAGTAGCCTCCTCACAGACCCTCAAATCCACGGAATGCATAGGACTATCAAACACAGGTGTTGTGCAGTGATCAGCACTGAGGCATACAAAACTTGACATATACACAACAAATAGAATGTGGATAGGGTTAACTTTGAAAATGTTTCTTTCCCCTGGAATGCTAAAGACTTTTCACTCTCTCCACGAAGCAATGAATAAAAACACTTGGAAATCTATTTTGAATGAGGAAATAATAATTTTGATCTCAGCATGTCTGTCTCCAGACAAGCAGAGTGCCCACCCTTCACAGGCTGGAGGACATTTAATTTTGGTTTTTGAGGAAACTACCCTCTGCCTAGGCAGGCTGGCTCTTACAGCCTTGAACATCTTTTTGCTCAGTCATACTTACAATCATGTTTGATCATAAGGACTGACTGTACATATGGTGGAGGTCCCATAAGATTACTTCTCCTGGAAACATTGTAGCACTCTTCCTGTGGGCATGGCCTAAGGTGTTCCTCGGTGAAAACTGGCTAGTGATGCATTCTTTAGAATGTGTCCCTATTGCTACATGGCACTAGGCTGTTCTGTAACAACTATAACAATATGGGATGAAATTTTTAAGCACTTACAAGTTTTATTACATTATTTGTGAGAGACAGTGTTTCTGGTCACACACATGTGTCACAGCCTGTGTGGGGGTCAGAAAAAAAAAAAAAAAACTTGCAGCAGTTCATTCTTTCCTTCCACTGTGTGGGCCCTGGAAACGAGCTGAGGTCATCAGCTTGGTAGCAATCCTCTTTACCCACTGAGCTATCCACTGGCCTTCCTGCAGCCTCCACACCTTACTAGCTTTGTGAAAAAGAACTAGATTTGGCTTTTGTTTTCATCAAAGTCATGAGTCTCTGGCTTTCTCAAGTTATTCTGAGATCCAGTAGAAACATTGCAAGCCATCCCACTCTACCCATATCCCATTCTCTATTTGATATATTTTTTCTTTTTTCTTTTTTTGGTTTTTCGAGACAGGGTTTCTCTGTGTAGCTTTGCGCCTTTTTCCTGGAACTCACTTGGTAGTCCAGGCTGGCCTCGAACTCACAGAGATCCGCCTGGCTTTGCCTCCCGAGTGCTGGGATTAAAGGCGTGTGCCACCACCACCTGGCTCTATTTGATATTTTTTTACTCCCTTCACTAGCCATTATTTTGACATTTTTTTGGCTTTTTGAGACAAGATTTCATGTAGTCCAGGCTAGCCTTGAACTTGATATGTACCATAGCTGGCCTTGAATTCCCGATTTTGCCTCCCAAATGCTGAGATTATAGATGTGTCCCACCACAACCATAAAATTGTTTTGGTTTTTGTTCATTTGTCTTTTTTGAGACAGAGTCTTAGTGTGTAGCCCAGGCTGGTCTCAAATTTATGGCAACTCTTGCCTCTGCTTCCTTCCTATGTTTATAAGGCTACCATGCCTACCTACATTTTAACCTTTATTAATCATTATTTTGTTATATTTCTCCAATTTTTTGGTAACTTGTGTTCTTTTTTTTTTTTCAGAGCTGAGGACTGAACCCAGGGCCTTGCACTTGCTAGGCAAGAGCTCTTCCACTGAGCTAAATCCCCAACCCCGGTAACTTGTGTTCTTGATTTCTGAGTTTTCACTTTGCAGAATTAACTGACTTCCCATCACAAAAAGTAAAAACGTAATTCTCTCCATGCCTCCGGCTATAATTCTGTCTCTTCCTATGCATTTGTACATGGACAAACAGATCCCCCTAGAAGAGTCATGTTGTTATTTTAGCTAGGCCAGTTTTAATGTTGTTATGACCAGATAAACAGTCCACACTATACTGTGCTATTCTTCATGGATAAACTTTTGACTTTTTTTTTAAATTTGGGTGTGTGTGTGTGTATGAGTGACTGGTTGCCCACAGAGGCCAGAAAAGAGGTGAGCAGTTGAGAGCAGACTAATGTGGGTATAGGAACTGAACTTGGGTCCTTTGGAAGTCTTCCAGAAGTACACCAAGTGTTCTTAACTGTGTCATCTCTTCAGCCATGAACTTTTGTTAAAGTTAAATGCTGCCTCTGGACCAGTGAGATGGCTCACTGGGCAAGGGATTGTCACACAGGCCCTGAGCTTGATTTGTGGACCCCACGTTCAAGAGATAAGAGAAATCCTGGAAAAAAAAAAAGAGAGAAAAATCCTGAAAGTTGTTCTCTGGACCCTTTTAATCTCAGGCCACACATCTTTCCATTTTGAGAATCATTGTGGTTATTTTATTTTATTTTATTTTATGTGTGTTTTGCCTGCATGTGTGTACAGTACCCAGTGAAGGCCAGAAGAGGGCATTAGATCCTCTGGAACTGAAGTTCCAGATGGTTGTGAGCAGCCATGTGAGTGCTGGGGATATAACCCATGTCCTCTGGGAAGCCAGCCAGTTTTCTTCACTGCCTCAGAAACATTCTGTTTTTGAGTCATTTGTTTTTGAGACAGAATCTAATGTCTCTCTGGATAGACTCAAACTCAAAATGTAGTCAGGATAGTCTTGAACTCCAGATACTCCTGCCTCTACCTCCCAAGTACTGGTTTGTGTCGTGCTTGAACTGAGGAGCTTTCTTGAATTGTGTATCTGTTTTCTCCTTCTGGAACATTGTCAATAAGATACTAAACACTGTGAACTTGTCCCATAAGTTTCTTTTCTTATTTTTCATTTTTATTTTTTCTCTCTTGCTCTCAGTCTTTTTCAAATTTTATTTTATCTTCTATTCCTTCTTTGAGATAGATCTTCATTTCTGTTACTACCATATTTTCAGTTTCCAAGATCTGCCTTGATTTTTACTGAATTAGTCCTTTCTGAGATTCTGTTCTGGCATGGACCAGCTATCCTGCAAACAATATTGGACACAGCAGAAAAACCAGCAACCTAAGAGTGCTGGAGATGGCTTCACAGAGGGACAGACTGCTCACTATGTGCTCTATGTGGCATGATTACTGACAACATTCACCCAGTTTGGAGGTCCTGGGCCAGCTTCCTCCCAAGGTGAGAAACAGCAAACCCGAGAAGCAGCCCAACACAGAGGCTTGAACATGGAGGTCATCTGTGGACAGCACTGAGATCCAGCTACTCTTGAAATAAGACCTGCCCTAATTGACCAGACACATGACGTGGGAATATCTTTTCTGCTTAAACTACTTTTGAGTTAATCTTTTTGTTCATCAAAAATGTTCAAGGCATAATGCCTGGAGGAAGGAAAAGAAAAGGAAAATATGCGGAGAGAGAAAGAAGGGGGAGAGAGTGGGAGTTCCAGGAGCCTGTCCTAGAACTCACTCTGTAGCTCAGGCTGGCCTTGAACTCACAGGGATCCGCCTGCCTCTGCCTCCCTAGTGTTGGGATTAAAGGCGTGTGTCACCATCACCTGGCTGTTTTGTGTTGTTGTTTGGTTTTGTTTTGAGACAGGGTCACACTGTATAGTTCTGTCTGGCCTAGAGCTTGCAGACAAGGCTGGCCTTAAACTCACAGTGATCCACCTGTCTCTGACTCCTGAGTGCTGTGATTAAAGGAGTAAGGAGTAAATCACCACACCAGGCCTCTGACACCCTCTTCTGGTCTCTGTGGGCACTCATGTGTACATACCCACAAACATAAACATAAAAAAATACACAAAAAAATTAAAAAGAAAAAACCTAGAACAGCAACAACTAATTAATTAGACTCAGACTTCCATTATTAAAGTGATTAGCTGCTCCCAAATGACCAGTTCCAAAAGGTGGGAACCAGCAGGCTTGGCCTCAGAACACTGAGGACTGTGAGTGACTTTCCCAGCATCTGTGCTATGTCCCTATGGGGCCTTCACTTCCTTTAAGGCAATGGGTGCTTTGACCTTTCTTCATAGTCCACTTTGCCTCCAATCTGGGTACTGTTTCCCCCAGCACCTCTTTGTAGCCCTGTAAGAGAGGATTTAGGACAGGGCTAGGTAGGATGCTTTCTCAGACTATTGGAGTTATTCTTAACAAAAAATGCCATAAATAATGTTGATTCTAAACAACTGAAATCCATTTCCCACAACTCTGGAGAAGGGAGTATAAGATCAAGCACCAGCAGATTCAGATCTGGGAAGTGTGGCTTCCTGGTTCCCAATGGTGCCGTCTCTCAGCATAGGAGGCCAGGGGGCTTTCTTGGCTCTGTTGTAATTCATCAGTGAGACTCCACACCATCACCTAACCTTTCCACATCAACATATAAACTTGAATGAAGGAACACATTCAATTTGTCGAATGTGGGGTGGGGAGACAGAGCTTTCACCCCACTTCTACTGGATAGGGTAGTCACTCAAGCCAGGCAAGCGGCAAGCATAACCCACTGGGGTCTGCAGGTCTGTTGGAGTGCCATCATGATCAATGCACAGATGTACAGACCCTGACACCAGCAGCTTCTTCAGCTTCCCCTGGGTCTCAGTTTTCCTGGCTGGAAGGATACACCTGACACAACTCAGTGGTCCTTGCCTGTGGTGGGCATAGCCATGTCTTTTCAGCACCTTGGGTCCCAGGTAATAAGGGTACCCAGCCTTTGGGCCGCACATGCCACCCCATGTGGGTCCATGTCTCTTCCAGGTTGCTCCTGGAGCATCCATGATCCCCTGTGCTCTGATGGGTTCTCACTCACCATCTCTGTGGGCTTGTCACTCAATGCTCTGCAAGCATTCTAATTTAAAAAATTAATGTCAGTTAACTTTTTTTCTGACTAGGAAGTGCTATAAAATCATTAGGAATGATTCACAACTTTAATTGTAAACACAGAAGTTGCCTTTCTATTGTTTATATAGCCGATGTTGGCACCTGTGTCTCCTGGCATGCTTTTTAACCTTTGTGGAACCTATTTTCTTTTTCTTTTAAGGAAAAATTAACATCCAACTGTCTTCGAATTAATACCGGGAGTGAAGTGGACTCTGCATTTGGCCCCAGCCTTAGTTAACAGACCTAACTCTTTTGAGTTGATTATGACGAGAGTTTCACAAAAATAGCCCAAACCAGTAACTGCTGCTATCCTCCAACTAACTGGAAGGCAAAAGGCCTTCAACCTGGCCATGGAGGGAGCTGTGCCACCAAGTGGAGGCTGTTCAGGTGCTGCCATCTGTGGTCAACCTCCTCTGGAACTTCCCTGATGCTCTATCATGCCATAGACCTGTGGTGCTCTGGGGCCTGGCTTGGGAGCATTCCATCAGCATTCCACAGCCCTCTACCCTGGGCCTCATCCACGTGCAGGGGAGAGGCAGAGGAAACCCAGTCTTCAAGTGTCCAATTATCCATTACCTGAGTCAATCACACATGCATTCTAGACTTCTAGGGTCAGAGGTCTTGTCCCCGAGAGACTAAAAACCCTTTGCTTAGGACACACCTGCCTCTTTCAGGACTCCTGATGCTTGGATGAGGTCTTTGCCTTGCGGTGGTGCTTAGATCCTGGCACCTGACCAGGGTCTGTGGCCTGCCTCCTCCAGCACTCCCACAGAGTCTGGATGTCAGGTTCTGGGAAAAGCTACCAGTTAAACATCTCTCTCTCTCTCTCTCTCTCTCTCTCTCTCTCTCTCTCTCTCTCTCTCTCTCCTCCCTCCCTCCCTCCCCCTCTCTCTTATCCATCCATCCATCCATCCATCCATCCACCCATCCATCCATTATCTAATATGGCCACATAGCACATAGACACAGAAGTTAAAGGCTCGGACAGCTGGGTTTAAGTTCACACAATACAAGAATCCTTCATAAACTTAGTTTCTGAGATATTTTGCTTTATTCTGTCCCATGTTTTCTTGATATCAGCTCCTCATTTGTTGCCTTATCATATTTCTTTTTTGTTACATTCTGATCCACAAGATCTTATACTAATGCTGTCAGTGTTAGCATAAAAGATACAATTAAAGTTCATTGAACATGACTAACTCACTCCGCCTATGAGATGTGATGGGCAGTGAGATGGCCCTGTGGGTAAAGGTGCTCGAACCCATATTTGATCCCTGGGACACAGTTGGTGGAAGAAGAGAACTGGTTCCTGCAAGTTTTCCTCTGACCTCCACATGTGTGACATGACACACGATAAGGTGTATGTACACACACACACACACACACACACACACAATAAATACTGAAAAAGAATATGATTAAAATAAGAGAAGTTTCTAAAACAAAGCCTGTCAGAATGGCCATTAAATGAGTCAGAATAACAAGGTTATTAAGAGAAAGATAATTTTAACCTTAAAAAAAAAAACCCACACACAAAAAGAAAAAAATCAAACACCAAGCTATTCTCCACACACTTAGATGAATAAGTGATTTAGTAATCTATTTTGATTCTTCTACCAGCTGCTTCTTTCTATTTCTGGGAGTGAGCTGACAGGAATGTGCCCCTTTACACAGGATCACTTATGGTGCAAATATTGATTAAATGTAATTTATAACATGTTTATTTCTGAGCATCTACTTTTGAGTAATGCATCAGGTTGAATGTAATATAAGCTATCAGATTAGTTGCTGGGGATGGAGGGGACTTGGGAGTGAGGAGAATGCTCTGTAAGTAGATGGTGGTTGCACAACACTGAATGTACTCAGTGTTACTCTAATAAAGTCAGTCTAAAATGGTTCACTCTGATATTAAATGTATGATTTTTTACCAGATCAGAAGAGCCTGGCCTTTTACCTCCTCCCCAGGACACACCATTTACCTTGTTAGTTTACTCATCTGGGCAAGTGTGTTAAGGAAAGCCAACTTCTATTTTTAGCAGCATCCTGTTCTAAATATGCACAGAGAACACCACTGTGGTTATTGCACATCATAGAAAGAATCCTGTGCCCTTCTTGGGGTCCATTTTTGGTATAGCAGACACTGTATAGAACACACACCATGTGTATACAATGGGAAGGGAAGGGCCTCATTGGAACCTAACTCAGAGGATGTGAGGGAGGCTCTGGTGGTTGTGACTACACTCAGCTCAAGGATAGCAAGTCACTTGTCTGTTCTAGGAGACAAGTTAGAATGGCTTGAACAGGGAGCCCCCTTCCCCATTAACCTAGAAGATGCTAGGACCTGACTTTAGAGACTCATGATGTCAAGACACCAAACTTCAAAAATATCCTGGGATTAGGAAGGGCAGGCGACTGGAAGTATGAGGGCCTGTTACCGTGCATATAAATAGCAAAAATGAAGGAACTGGGTTCCCATAGAACACACAGAAGCATTGTCCTGGTGTGTGTGAGTTATTGACCCTAATGGGCTAAGAGCTGTGTGGTCCAGAGAACAAACATGAGCATGAGAAGACTAGAAAAAGACATCCTCTTGGGAAGAGGGTTTTCTACAGAGCATAGAGCCACCTCCTTCCCTGGTAACCTGTGGGCCCCTTAAGGCACACTGGCTCAGTGCATATCCTGAGTCTGGGTGCTAAAATGGACATTCTGTGGCCACAATTCCCTGGAACTAAGAAAAGGCACAGGCTGAATTATCCTGCTCAGGGCCTGGCACAGCTCAAGTTGGTCAATTTTTCTACCATTGTTGAAACACCTAAGAAAATAAAGGAGAAAAGATTTGTTTTCCCTCACAGTTTGAGAAGTTTCGGTCCACAGTCAGCTGACTCCTTTGCTTTTGCCCTGAAGTGAGACAATGCATTGAGGTGGTGGAACAGGGCTGCTTACCTTATGGCACCCAAAAAGCAGAGAGAGGAGGGGGCCAAGGACAATGTGTAGTCCCCAAGAGCATGTCCCCAAGTACCTACTCTCTTCAACTAGGTCCCATAGTCTCTACCACCTCCTAATAATGCCATCAAATTATAAACCCATCAATGGATTAGTCAATCCATTGATGAAGTCCAAACCCTCACAATCCAGTCACCTCCCAGAAGTCCACCAGCTGGCAAACAAGCCTTTATCACATGACCTTTCTAGAACATACAACCAAACCTTAACAAGGATCTGAGCTCAGCCTTGACCTCCATCTCTGCCAGCTAGGAATCAGCTTATAGAGCTGAGGTGACTAACTGCTCATGAGAACCTCAATGGCCTCAGACTCTATGTCTAGTTCTCTCCCAGGGTACACCACAATAAGGGAAACACCCTCTAGACAAGGCAAAATGATCCTGTATAATCATGTCCCTGCTAGGCCCCTAGCCTCATATCCAGTAGCAATTTCATTTCCACTGACTGTTATCCTCTCAGGGATGGGCTCTGAGGGCTTGGCCATGTGGGAGGCCAGACTTAAGCTCTACTTTTACTCCAGTTCATTGTATGTGTCCACAAACATCTGTCCAGTAAGCAGAGCTGACCAGACACTGGAGCCTGGGAGAGTTCCAGCAGCTACTTCAAGCCACACAGCCATCTTCTGGAGGTGAACATATAATGAATATGGATACTAACATGATGGTGCACACCTGTTACCACAGTAATTAGGAGGCTTAAGCAGGAGGATCTTGAATTTGAAGTTAGCCTGGTCTGTATGGTGAGACCCTGTCTCAAAACAAAACAAAACCAAGAGCTGAGGATATAGCTCAGTGGTAGAAAGCTTGCCTAACATTAATAAAGCCCTTGGTTCAGTCTCCACAATCTCACTTCTCACTGACCAACCCCTGTGACATCCTAGGTATTTCCTTGCACTTTCAGTCCATTGCCTCTCTACATGGTCTCCCTGTCACATAGTAATACTATAGTAAATAGAATTTTTAACATTATTAGTATGAAACTGATACAATATACAGTTCTAAAATATACTTTCTTCTTTTGTTTTTTTTTTTTTAAATTTTTTTATTTTAGATAGGGTTTCTCTGTGTATCCCTAGCTGTCCTGGAACTCACTCTGCAGACTAGGCTGGCCTCAAACTCACAGAGATCCACCTGCTTCTGCCTCCCAAAGGCAGGGATTAAAGGTGTCAGCTACCATCACTTAGCTTAAAATATATGTTCTTATAGTTTGGGTAATATTCTTCAATTTTTCAAGTCAACAAAACTTTCTAATCTAATTAACAATATGTGTTTATATGTATACATATGATTGTGTATTCAGTGCTGCAGATACTGTATTTTTTTAAATTTTTCTTTTTTTTTTTTTTTTTTTTTTCGAAGGTTTTCTGTGTAGCTTTGTGCTTTTGGCTCATTGTAGCCAGGTGCTCGAATCACGAGATCGCCTGCTCTGCCTCCGATGCTGGATTAAAGCGTCCCACCCCCGCTAAATTTTTCTTTTTTTAAAGGTTTCTTTTTTATGTGAGTGCTTTGTCTGCATGTATGTTTGCCCACCAGCAGAGAGCATCAGATTCCATTATAGAAGTTTGTAAGTTACCATGTAGTTGTTGGGAATTGAACTCAGGACCTCTAGAACAGAATATCCAGTTCTCTTAATTTCTGAACTACCTTTCCAGCTCCTCCATATATAATTTGAATTTCCTCTAATGTAGTGAAGGATAGTAAATGGGTAGTAATGTCAATTATTAGAAATAAAAGGCTACTAGAGATAGGTAAAAATTACTTTCAAGTGAGGTTGGAGAAATAACTCAGTGAGCACCGGCTGCTCCTGCAAAGGACCTGGGTCTAGTTCCCAGCACACATGGTAGCTAACAAATGACTGTAACTCCAGTTCCAAAGGCCCGATGCCCTCTTCTCATCTCCATGGGCACTGGATGAACATAGTGTATAGACATATGTGCAGGCAAAACACCCATTCACATAAAATAAAAATAAATAAATCTTTTAAGAGTTACTTTCACATTTATCTTTCTTTTCTCCTTTGTAATTTAGAAAATGTTACTGGAGATATTGGGTAAAGACAACTAAAACCAATGACCAGGGCAAAGCCTCTGCGCCACCAGCAAGTTCATAGGGCCGGGGTGGCCCAGTCGCCATGGGACCATGAAAGCCTAACAGGAACACTCCTGTGGTGAGGATCCTAAGCATGAGGCTTACTTTGAGGGAGGTCAACATGGGCCAGGGTAGCCAGCTGTAAGAAGAGGTCCTTTGGGGGATCCCAAGTTCTTGGTACTGCCTTCATGAGAAGGGTCACACCAGGTTGAGGATGTAGCTCAGCTGGCAGAGTACGTACTTGTCCTAGCATGCACAAAGCTTTGTGTTTGATGCTCAGTCCTGCATAACCAGTCACGGGGGTATATGTCTATGACCCAGCACTCGGGGGCTGGATATAGGAGGGTTAGAAGTTCAAGGTTGTCAGGTGTGGTGTCATACACTTTAATCCCAGCACTCAGGAGACAGAAGTAGGGCAGATCTACGAGTACGAAGACAATCTGATCTACAGAGTTTCAAGCCAGCCAGGGCTATGTAGTAAGACTTTTCTCAAAAAAGTCCAAGGTCATCCTTGGCTACATAGCAAACTCTTGGCCTGCCTTGCAAAATCGTCTTTAAAATGGGGGGGGGGTATTGCCATCTGTGTTGGATTGAATAGTGTCACTCTAAATTTTATATCTTCCTGGAATCCCAGAATGTAACCTTATTTAGGAATGGAAAATAGGGTCTTTTCATATGGAACCAAGATGGCGCCATAATGAATTAATTTGGGCCCTAAATCCAGCGCCTGATAGGCTTATAATGATAAGGAGATGTAGAGATGTACAACACAGGCAGAGACTAGAGCCAGACTGCTTTATGCCAAAGAACCAAGGATAAATGATACCAAGAAGTGGGGTGGCAAGGAAGGGCCCTTGCCTCAGGTTGTCAGAGGGAGCAAGGGCAGCTGACACCCTGACTCCGGGCGCTGCCTTTCGCTCTATGAAAGAGTCATTGCTGGTACTGTAAGGCCTCATTTATGTCAATTGTCACAGCAGCCAGGAAGCCTTCCTCTGCTAGAAGCACGTGATAGGCCCCTCTTCCCTGCACCACCCTTCAACAGCCTGAGGGACAAGTTTGATGGCATTGGTTTCAGCACCATGCTGAACTGACTCTACCTAAGCCCCACAGAGAGTCAGTGACCTCCCAACACACAGCATTCTGACTGGAAGAAACCAATTTCATCTATGGATAGGTATTGTTAATCTAAGAGAGAACTGTGTACTCTTCACAGTAGTCAATGCATGTTTTCCTGTTAAGATAATAACCTTTTGTATTAATAATTGATCATCTACATGTCAAGGCCAATTGCTGTTTAATATGGATATTTATGATTCTTCCTCTATAAACCTGCTTTGCTTTTATTTTTAATTAAACCAATCAAACCAATCCTACCACAAGTCACAATATTAATAACACACTGTCAATTCAAATGTCATGTTTGGAGGAGGATAATTTACCATTAACTGCAGGAGGTTAGGATACACAGCCCAAACAATATAGTAACAGTTTGAGGCCCATTTTACCTCAGGCGCAAAACCTGAGGAGCATTTGTGAGGGCCTATGTAATTCTTTACCACATTATAGGAGTCTTTCTAAGACATGACCATCAGCATCTAGTACCAGACAGATCTGCTGAGACCACAGCACCCTGGATTTTGGCCTGGCTGTCAAGCCCTGACACTGACACACAAAGGGAGCATCTCCCTACCTGGGCTCCTGATGGTACAAGTGTATTGCTGTCACTCTCTCAGCTGAGGCTAGGGAACAAAAATCATATGGCAGTTTCCCCATTAGTGAAGGGTCCAAGACTGTGTACCTGGTGGAATTCTATACAACAGTGTTCCTGAATTCTATACAATGTGTTAAGAGTTTAAAAATCAGTGGGCTGGAGAGATGGCTCTGTGGTTAAGAGCACTGGCTTCTCTTGCAGACAACCTGGGTTCAATCCCCATATGGCACCCATATGGCAACTCACAACCATCTGTAATTCCAGATTCAGGGGACTCAACGTCCCCTTCTGGCCTCAGCAAGCACTGTATGCATGTGGTGTACAGAAATACGTTTGATGTCAAACACCCTTACCCACTGCACTGAGCCATCTAGCCAGCCCCAAAGTCCAAATTCTTATTCCATAGATGTAAAATGTTTAAAATGACACACGAGTCATACCATTTCAGCCACGTTCAAACAGTGGTTCTTTGTGTAGGTTGTTGCAGCATACAGGAGGAAAAGCCAGATTCACAGAAAGCTGTTCATTTAGAAGAAAGTGACACTAACGACACATGCAACTTGCTGGGTTGGTGTATTCTCACAGAAAAATCCTCTCAAGTTCAGTTACTCTTCCAAGACAGTGTAATTATGTTTCATTTTATAAGGTATACAATAATAGTTTCCTGCTTTGGTGTCAATTTTCAATAAAGTTTTAATTGTGGGGTAAAAAAAGGAGTTTAAGATCTATGCCAGTAATGGTGGCACATGCCTTTAATCCCAGCACTCAGGAGACAGAGGCAGGCAGATCTGAGTTCAAGGCCAGCATGTCTTCATAGTAAGTTCTTACCAGAAATACATAGTGAAACTCAGTCTCAAAAATAAAACAATAGGAACAACTAACCGTGCGAAGAGTTTAGTATCATGGAATGCCAAGTTCACTTAAGGAAAAAGCAAAGTGTATAGCCAAATTGATTCATAAAAGAAAAATAAGGGGCTGGGAATTTAGCTCAGTAGTAGAACACTTGCCTAGCAAGCACAAGGCCCTGGGTTCGGTCCTCAGCTCCAGAAAGAAAAAGAAAAGAAAAGAAAAACAAAGCTGTAGGCTGGTGAGATGAATGACATGAAGGGTTCAGTGAGAAAGGGTACTTGTCATCAAGTCTGATGACCTGAAATCCATCCCTGAAATGCACATGGTAGAAGGGAGAGAATTAATTCCCATAATTTGTCTGTGGTCCCAAGCCATATGCCATGGCATACATTTAATTAAATACATAGCATACATAATAAATAAATAAAATATTAAAAGAAGAAATAAAAATGGAAAAATAAAACTAAAACCATCTAAATTACCCAAAGATCAAGCACATAGTTCCATAATTATGGACCTCTGTACATGCCAACAAAACTTAAAGAAGAGTGCTAGGTGGGCTGAAGAGAGTAGTTGTCATTCTCCCAGAGAACCCACACGGTGGCTAACGACTCACTATAAACCCAGTTCCAGGGGATCCAGTGCTCTCTTGTGATCTCTGTGGGCACCGCATGGAGGTGGTACACAGACATGCCTGCAGGCAAAACACCCATATTTGTTGTTTTTTTTTTTTTTTTAAAGAAGAGAAACCCTGTGTCCACTTCACAGAAGTCAACGTATACCAGGTACTAGAGACACAGCTGCTTACAAACCAAGGAGCAGCAGCTTCACTTTAACAACCCACAGTCCACCAGCATGGACAACGGACAGTGTGCGCCAGGTGGAGACAGGTGAGGACAGTGCCTGGTCTGCGCCAAGTTTACTGGACATTCCGTGCTGATGCCTCATCCACACCACTTGTGGGTGGAAAGCCACCTCCAAGTAATAAAGGGCTAATGGTGAAGCCCAAAACTTATCACAAATTTTAAAAAGCTTACAAAGGGTGAGACCAACTGGACTGAGCCAATTTTTGTTGGTTTGTTTGTTTTGAGACAGGGTTTCTCTGGGTAACAGCCCTGGCTGTCCTGAAACTCACTCTGTAGACCAGGCTGGCCTCGAACTCACAGAGATCTGCCTGCCTCTGCCTCCCGAGTGCTGAGATTAAAGGTGTGTGCCACCACCACCCACCTTGGACTGAACCAACATAAAATGTGAAGAAATTCCTAGGAGCTGTGCTTTTAAGTCATAAACATTTAAAAAATGAGACTTTTTTAATTTTTAAAAATGAGATTAAAAAAAAAAAAAAAAAAAAAAAACCTCAGGATAGCTTTGAGCTTCATATAGCCAAACAATGACCTGGAACTTATGAACCACCTCTACCACCTGAGTGATAGGATGACAGGTGTGTAAATCTAGAACTTCGTGCAGGTTAGGCAGGTAAGCACTCTATCTACATACTCAGTCCACATCCCAAGCCCCATATAAACACTTCTGAAAATTATTTTGAGGCTGGAGTTCAGCAGGTAAAGGAATTTGCTGCAAAACCTGAAGTCCATCCCAGGATTCATATAGTGGAAGGAGAGAATTGCCTCCTGCAAGTTGTCCTCTACACGTGAGCTGTAGTACACACACACACACACACACACACACACACAGGATTCATATAGTGGAAGGAGATAATTGCCTCCTGCAAGTTGTCCTCTACACGTGAGCTGTAGTACACACACACACACACACACACACACACACACACACACACAGGATTCATATATGAAGAATAATTGCCCTGCAAGTTGTCCTCTACACGTGAGCTGTAGTACACACACACACACACACACACACACACACACACACACACACAGAGTTAATAAAATGTATACATTTTAAAATATATAAATTTTATTTATGACTCTGTAGGACCTCTATCTCATAGGTTTTTAAGTGTAAGCCCATGGGACACTGCAGAGTTTTTCAGTGTTTTATTTGTACATAATCATTCTCTGGCAGCAAATTCAGCTAGATACATCTGAGAATAAAGTTTGAAATATACTTTAAAAAATCTTACACTGAAAAAAGCACCCATAGCCTGCAAGTGGGCCTGATATGGCCCATTGCTCTAGATGCCCAAAGTTGCAGTCCTCACACTAAAGGCAGAGGGATTGCAAGTTCAAGACTCATCAGGACTACAGAGTGAATTCAAGGCTAGGCTCAACAACCTAGTAAGAACCCATCTCAAAAATACAAAGTAACAAAAGAAGGCATGGCTTGGTGGCACATACCTTTAATATTTTTAATACTTTTATGCTCAAGAGGCAGAGGCAGTCAGATCTCTGTGAGTTCCAGGCCAGCTAAAGCTACATAGTAAAACCTCATATCAAAAAACAAACAAACAAGACAAAAAAAAAAAACCAACAGCAACAACAAAAACAAACAAACAAATGAAAAAACAGGGCTATGTTTGAACATTGCCTCGAACCTAGGAGACCCTAGGTTCAATACCAGTACCACACACAAAGATGCAAATGCTACTTTATTATTTTCAAGCACACAGAAGCATTTCTGAACGTTAAAAATTTCACTTAAAAAATTGACTGTATGCTCATAAGTGGTACCACGGTCTGTAACGCAGTAGGAAGTCAGACCCTCTTTAGAGAGCTTCCCCAGAGGGAATGGGTTCAAGTTAGAACTCTTGAGTTCACACTGGGAAGCAATGACTTTATACATCATGTTTTAAGTCTTAAAGTGGTTGCCATGGGAAACCCGCAGGGTAGCTATGTAAATGAGCAAATGTACGGTTGCCTGCAGAACAGAAAGAGGAGGAAACAACAGCTCTGGGAGGAACATTTGTCAGGACCAAAAAGAAAAGAGAAAAGATTACAGCTGGGTCACCGAATAAAGAAGCCTTAGTGTTCCTTGTATAGAAGGAGCATTAAAAACAGGGACTTCCCTGAGCATTATTTCTTAGAGATAGACTTCTGAGGGTGGTGGGGATCTAGGCAGCCCCCTGAGCCAGCCTACCTGTCCACATCCTGGCTCCTCCACACACTAAACAATCTTAAGGGCATTATTCACCCTCTCATGGCCTGATAATATAACTTGTTCCACTAAATGATTCTTGAACACTCTCAATACATGGGAATTATTATTATTACCTGTTGGTGAAAATGAAATAAAAAAAATAGGAGATTTTCCTGAGAAAAAGGAGCTGGAAGGGCTGGAGAGATGGTTCAGTGGTTAATAGCACTGGCTGCTCTTCCAGAGGACTGGGTTCAATTCCCAGCACCCACATGGCAGCTAACAACTGTCTGTAATTCAGCTCCAAGTGATTTGACATCCTCACACAGATATACATGCAGGCAAACACCAATGTGCATAAAATAAAAATAAATAAATCATAAAAAAAGGAGCTGGAGACATAGCCAAAAACGGAAGTAGTCAGAAAACATGGCATGCCTGTTCTGCTGGAAACATTTGGGAGCAGCAGATGTAGTATTTGGGGTCTGTTTAATCCACTTCCCTTCCTTACCATTAATGAAATTCACAAAATGCAGGAAAGTCCTCAGTGAGGGAAAGGAAGGTCAAGAGCTGGTGTGGGACGTACTGGCCACCGAGGCAAAGGGGTGGGTGACCTGGGTGGGGTGTGCAGGGGAAGAAAGGCGGCTACCAACCCTCTTCTTCCCATGCCTGCTTGGAAAAAAAATAAACAGAACATTCCAGAAGGGTTGAATTGGAAACCTGCTTGCTGGACAAGAGTGAGAACCCTGGGAGAGACCAGTGCAGGAGAAGAATCAGCACAGTCACCACAGAAACAGAAGACAGCTCCCCTAGGAAACTGGCCCCATAGTAAGGGTCCTCATAAGCTGCACGACCCAGAACCCAAGACCCTTTGCCTTCCAGCTGCAGGACACAGGACAGTAAAATGACCAAGATGGCACATGGGAAGGTTTTTATCTACACACGGCTAGGCAAGGAGAACACACCTCCTTCAGCAAGACAGGAAGAGCTTGCATGAATGATGCATGCCGGGGGGTGGGGGGCAGACCACCTGCCATGGTTAAGATGAACGTCCCCAGCGGCGTACAAGCTTAATTCACTTTTGGGAAAGGTAGAACCTTTGAGGGGGCTGGTGTGAAGTCTTGGGTCACAGTGGAACCTCAGCTGCCTCTTTGCTTTCCTCTCCCCATGAGGTACTTACTGCCTTGCACCAGGCCCAAAGCATCAGGGCCAGCTGATCATGGATTAAATCTCAAAACTATGCGCCAAACAAACTTTTTTTTCTTTATAAAGTGAATACCTCAGATATTTGTTACAGAAACGGGAAACTGGCTATCATACAGACCAACTGCTCAGACCCAGAGAGTATCCCAAGCACCGTTGTCAAAGCTGTAGCACAGAGAAAGGAAGACATTTCTCTAACTGGTAGTTAACTGTCAAAAAATTTAAAAATGTATATTGATTCCTATGTTCATTATTTTTGGATTTGTTTGTTTGTTTGTTGGTCGGCTTAACACAAGCTAGAGTCATTGAGAAGAGAGAACCTCAACTGAAAGAATCACTTCCATTACACTGGCCTGTAGGCAAGCCCGTGGGACATTTTCTTGATTAATGATTGATGTGGAAGGGTTGAGCCCACTGTGCCATCCTGTCACGGGTGGCCCTCTGTATATATAGAAAGCAAACGGAGCAAGCCAGCAGCATTCCTCCATGGTGGCTGCCTTAGTTCCGGCTTTGAGTTTCTGCCCTGACTTCGCTTCATGATGGACTGTAAGATGAAGTAAAACCTTTTCCAAATTGCTTTTGGTCATGATGCTTATCACAACAATAGGAAAAAAGAAAACACAAGACAATTCCTCATACCACATTCCAACTGGAAGGTAGCCATCAGCATCAAAGGTAGACCAACAGAGCTTTTAGAGGGGAACCTTTTCACTACCAATAGGAAAAGACTTACTACACAAAACTCAGCTCCTACCATGAGACATTGGTAATTTTGGTTGTGTTAAAATTCTGTTTGTTCAAAATAACTACTAAAGGACTGACAAAATGATGCACAGAGAGTCATTATGCACAGTGCAAGTACCTGACACAAAACTCATAGACAATGTATTTTTAGGCACTCCTACCAATCACTAAAAATAATCAAACTACATGAAAAGAGACAACGATTTGTATATTTTATAAAAGAAGAAATAAAAAATAAAAACATGTTTAATCTCATTAGCCATCAGAGAAAATAAAAATCCTAAGCATATGCTTAAATTTTTTTTTTTGTGTGTGTTTTTTGAGGCCAGATGTCATGTAGCCCAGGCTGGCCTTGAACTTGCTATATATCCAAGGATGATCTTGAACTCCTAATTTTCCTGCTTCAACCTGACCTCTCAATTACCACTATATGCCACTACATCTAGTTTTTTGTTTTGTTTTGTTTTTAATGTGGTGTTGAGGAGCAAATCTAGGCCTTCATGCATGTGAGAAAAGTACCCTGCCAAATGAGCTACATTCCCAGCCCTTATATTAAAATAAACAATAAGAGGTGCTGGAGAGATGGCTCAGCAGTTAAGAGCACATCATGCTCTTTCGAAGAACCTAGGTTTGGTTCCCAGCACCCACATGTAGCTCACAACCTTCCATAATTCCAGTCCCAGGGGATCCAACATCTTCTTCTGATATTCATGGGCACCAGGCATGTATGTGGTGTACCTATATGTTTGAAGGCAAAATACTCATAAAAATAAAAAAAAAAACTAAAACAAAATAAACAAAAGAGAATAGCTAAAATGTAAAAGGAAAGTAGTAAGTGTTGGTGAGATTGTGGGTCACTACAGCTCTTGTAATTTACTGTTTGAAATGTAAATTAGAAAGCATTTAGGAGTATGTACCAAAGTTAAATTTATGTATAAGTATTCACATCTGTTTGTGTGTGTGTGTGTGTACATGTGTGTGTGTGTGGTTATGGGAACTGAGCCCATGGCCACACATATGATAAGCACATGCTGTATGACTAAGCTACACAGCCTCATATACGTGTCTCAAACTCAGCATTGCTAGCAGAAATGAAAAAGACATGTACTACACACACATGCGCACAGCAAAGAAAACCATTATAATCAGTAACCGGAAACCACACAAATTCCCGTAACCAGCAGGATCAGCCATAGTGTGGATTTATAAACAAGAACCTCACATGCATAAAAGAGCGAGAGAAGCACTCACAGAGGAGCAGATACTGCGTGGTTCTCCTTTCCACAGTGTAAATTCAGGCAAGAGTGATCGATCCCGTCAAATCCAGGACTGTGGTTATGCTGAGGGACATGCTGGGACTGGCAGAGGGAATTATGAGCTCCAGGCGCCTGGCAGTACCATTCTATATGTATATTTCACTTCAAAAGTTAAGAGTAATGAAAACATGACAAAGGACCCAAGGGACAAAAGGAAGTCCATTCTGACTGCTTCAACAACACAGCAAGCTACCAAAAACTTCACGTCAGTAAACTATGAATTCAAATAGATGTTTTGCAACATTTTTTTTCTTTTTAAGATTCATTTATTTTTACTTTCTGTGTATGAATGATTTGCCTGCATGCATGTGTGTGCAGCATGTGCATGCCTGGTGCCTGCAGAGGCCAGAAGAAGGCATCAGATCCACGGGAACTAAAGATGCAGGCAGTTGTGAGTTCCAGCACAAGTGGGTGCTGGAAATGGAACTCAGGTCCTCTGAAAGAGCAGTTAGTGCTGTTAACTGAACTATCTCTACAGCTCATTAAAGAGATTTTTTTTTTTTGAGCTGAGGATCCAAACCAGGGCCTTGCACTTGCTAGGCAAGTGCTCTACCATTGAGCTAAATCCCCAACAAGATTTTTAATGAAATGTAAAAACTGTTTGAATTGAAAAAAAGGAAAATAGCACAAATAAAGAAAAATTTGAAATGACATCATTCCTGAACAATTTACTAAAGTCAAAACACTCAAAGAAAGACAAGATAGTCCCAAAAATCCAGATGAAAGAGACAAAAACAAAAAACCTAAAGCAAGTGGAAAGAGGTGAATACATTAACACACTTGGAAAATACACACAGATGTCCAGCATAAAAGTGCAAGGCAGAACAACAGACCTCTCACCAGTGAGCCTGTTCAAGCCCCACACGTGATTATGTCAGGGCACATGCAAAGAGAAGCTAAGGTGCAATTGGAATTAAAGTTGGTAACAGAAAGTATTAAGATAGAGATGTTGTCCCAGACAATCTAGGTGGACAAAGTTATCACCATGTACTTTGAAGTGAAAAAAACAAGGCAGGAGAATTCAAGTCAGAGCCAAGGGAAATGAGAAAGACTGAGCAGGCTACCAAGAAAAGGGCTCAGGGCCCTGGGGTGCAGGAAGGTTCTAGAAGTTATGAAAGAAGATTCTCTCCTAGAGCTCCATATAGAACAATGTCCTACTTATGCCTTACCTTTAGCTCAGCCAAACTATGTAGATTGTAGGACCCAGAAACTGTGAGAGAATAAACTTCTCTTGTTTTAAGCCAGCTAGTAGTCATTTTTCATAAGAAGCAACATACAAGAAACTAATACAAAACCAATAAAAGATATTTTATGGACATAAAGCAAATTCCTCTGAAATTAAGAAAATATTTTTTTTATCTAGGAACTCAGAATATACAATATATCAAAACTTCTGAGTCATGGCTTGGTTAAGCAAGGAACTGTAAGGCAAAGAAAACAGTCTTCAACATTCCTGAATAAAAGGCAAATTACCCATCTAGGAAATCAGTTGGCTTGAGGCTTTCACCATGACAACATCAAATACTAGAAAGACAGTGAACAAGTTAGCAGGTGTTGAGGGGAAAAGCAGTATCGTCTAAGAACACTGTGTACAGCCAAGGCATCGTCCAAAGACAGACAATAGTGTTCTCAATGCAGCAACTCAAGAAAGCTCTTAGGCTGGGATAACTGGTAATGAAAAGCAGCTAGTTAAGAGGTTAAGCAGCACCATAAAGAACTGGGGAGTAGCTATGATTAAAAGAGTTAGCCAGTGCTGAATCCATGTAAATACTGCACGGACACCAACACTCTTTGACATAGCTACAATACAGAATCGAGTGTTAGGAACTTCTGCGGTAGGAGAATTGCAAAGGGGGCTAGGAAACCAGGACACGGGTGGGGAGAGTGGAGTGTGGTGCTGCAAACATTCCCTTTCCACTGCAAAGCACCAAGACTCTCACAGTGAGATGTCGTCCTGGAACTCACTTGGTAGTCCAGGCTGGCCTCGAACTCACAGAGATCTGCCTGGCTCTGCCTCCCGAGTGCTGGGATTAAAGGCGTGCGCCACCACCACCGGGCTATGAGCTTCTTAATGTTTGTTTCTCCCTCACTTGTTTACTTTTTTCTCCCCTTCCCTCTTTTTCTCTCTCCCATTCTGTTTTTTTACACCACCCCCCAAGACAGGGTCTCATATTGTAGCCCAGGCTGGCCTCAAATTCATGGCAGTTCCCCCCCCACCCCCCGTTTCTTGAACTCTGGGATTACAGGTGTGAGCCACTATTCTGGCTGTTCCTCCAAATCTTTTCTTAGCCCTAGAAGAAATACGTACTAAATCAAAAGTTCACAAAGGCTACAACTATGGCATCAGTTCTCTGCAATTTCTCCGACCATGTTGACAATAAAATACAAAGGAAAGCAACAGCAGCTAGTGGGCCTTGCTCACGCCAACCAGACTGCTCATATGTCATCAACATCTTTCTCACTGCCCACATCTGTCATCTACTGTAGGACTCATCCCTTTGGGGGCTTGTTAAATGTTTTGCTCTTTTCTCCTGCCGAGGCCAGTGCTTCCCTGAGCACCCAGACCTGAAGGCAGGACTGTGGACACATCCTGCTCTTGGGGCAGTGCTGTCCAACAGAACTTTGCCCCAAAGGTCTAAATCTGTGCTGTCCAGGCTGGCGGTTACTGGCCCTGGATCACACAGTTTTAGAGCCCTGCTAACCCATGTGGTATTGCCGGGGGCTGGAGATGCAGGAAGCAGCCTGCAAGCCCAGAGGACAGAGGGTGGCAGGCCTCGGGACAGGGTCTGTACTGGAAAGGTGAGTTGAAGCCCCAACAACGATACGAAAAGGCAGTCGCATTAGTCTTTGCACAGCCGCAGTATGAGAGAGGGGTCTTGTATGTCCCGCCCAGGTTTCTGCCCCATTGTTTCCTTCCTCTGGGGTGCAGGGTCTCAAACCTCGAGCTTCTACTAGGAGACACTGCTCATTGCCCTCAAGCCTGCTCTCTGGTCTCATCTGCACCCAGTCTCCTGAACCTCTTAGTTGGACACCTTTCTACACCCTAACCAACTCTACAGGGTCACTGAGGCTCCTTCTCCTAGAAGTCCTTGCCCACTAGGACAGGGAGCCCCAGTGCAAGGTGCTTGGAACCCGAGGCTCAAGCCTAGTCTTGTTACTCTATGCTTGCAGTCCCACGCACCAAAAGGTCACGGACCGGGAGCCTGTGGTCTCTCCTGTTCCCTAGTCTGCTGCCCACGCCTCCCGCAATCCCACTCACTTTTCCCAAACACGCCGCTCGCACCTGCGGTCTCCCTCGACGCCCACCCTGAGCCGCTTTGCGGACTCTGCCCACAGCGCGTAGTCTACCCCAGCATGCGGGACCTAGCCCTGCCCAGCCGCTCCATGGGTTAGACCCACTCTGGAGCGGCCGCTCGCACCGAGACCCCAGCGCTGCGCCTCCGGGTGCTGCGGCCGCGCTCCCGCCGCCGCGCTCACCCGCCGGGTGGCCATAAGGAGACTCTGCTGCTCCGTCCTGCAAGCTGGCCAGGATCTCGCCCTTGCCCACGTCGCTGTCGCCCACCAGCAGGAACTTAAGTAGAAAATCGTAGGCCCGCACAGGGCTGCCCAGGGCGCTCATCATGCCGCCCTGGCCACCCCTCCCATGCCGGCCCCAAGCTGAGCACAGGCAGCGGCTGGTCCCTGAGAGCCGGCGGGCAACGCAAACGCTTCTCTGGCCAGGGGCGCTTGACAGCCGCAGCGCCCGCCCACCCTACCTCGTCATTGGTGAGCCTCAGTTGCTGAGGTGGATACGCACGGTCATTGGCTAGCAAGTTCGTCCATCTAGTTCTTAACGCCTCCGCACCTCGCCCACCGCCTCTCTTGGGAGGACTTGTTGCCTCAGCCAATGGAGATCCGGAGGCGGTAATGGGCCGTGCTAGAAGCAACAGGAGGCGGGAGGTCTGCTTCTACAACCAATGGAAGAGAGGCATGGAGAGGAGGGGTGTGGCCAATGTTAACCCCCCACCCCCACCCCGTGAGCTAGTGCACAACAGGAGCCGCCTCCAGATTGATGTGGGAAGCGCCTGGTAACAAGGCTTTACCCCGCAGCTCCGCAGAGCCTCTAATGCTAGGGTAAGAGCTTAGGTACATGTGCACGTGTCCATGTGGGCATCAGATGGAACTAAAAGTTACAGGCAGTTGTAAATTCCAGCACCAAGTGGACACATGGACACTTGCACCTCTGAAGGTGTCTGCGCATGGGTGCTTCCAGGTCTCCATGGGTTTCTGTTCATGCATGTCAGTGTGTCTACTCGAGTGTGCATCGTGTGCCTGTGAGGTTGCTGGCAGAGAGCTCGTGGTGGTGGAGACCTGCTGTCTTTGACTTTCTCTTACCCCCTAGGGAGCAGTAGACCTTTGGACAAAGCCTGCTCTCTGCCCTAGAGCTTCTTACCAGTAGGCACTAAGTTACTTAGAGTCGTTGTAGTTTAGCATTTCTGGTACATCTTCATAAACCTGAAGCAGAAGTGCCTCTTACACTCTGCCCTCTGCTTTATTAAGGAGCATATTGTACTGGTGTTTCCATTCAGTTCCCAGGAGCAGGTGGAAAAGAAAAGCAGTGGAAGAAAATTATGAAAATGTTTGTGGACACTGTTCTAAGAGGAATGCAGGATCATTAATTATCCTTTCAAAAAGAGCTGATCATAATAAGCCCTAGTTACAAAATATGGTTGCCAGTTTAGAATGGGTAATTGAGACAGGGTTTTTTGAGACAGGGTTTCCCTGTGAAGTCTTGGCTGTCATATAACTTGCTCTGTAGACCAGGTTGGCCTCAAGATCTGCCTGCCTCTGCCTCCTGAGTTCTGGTATTTAAGGCATGAGCTGCCACCACCACCCAGGGCTAGAAAAAGTGATCTTGATGAGCCATTTCTGACTCAGAACAAGACTATCTATATTGACTCAAGGCCACACTGTTGCTAAATAAACCCTAGCTGCAATTATTTCAAAGCATCATGACATTGCAACATTGTTTGACTATGCACACAGAAAAACCTTCCTAAAGAGCCCATTCGAGTGCCTGTGCCCAGACAGCATGGTTTTCCCCACGGTTTTGCCAGCTGAAGTTGTATCACAGTGTATCAGATAAATTCTATTTGCCCTCTTCTGTCACAACTCATATCTCACCAGCCTGCCAGTGTCATTCTTGTGAGATGACAGATTTGAGTTCAGATTTTTAGCCAGTGTGATTGATAGCTTGCTTGTAATTCTGTGATTGCTAATCTTGTCAACTTGGTAGGATCTGAAGTCACCTAAGTGAAGGGACGCTAGCCCACTTGAGCATGTAGCAGGCCTTGGCCTTCTACCCCACTCCCTCTGCCTTGCTAAAAATCATTAGATCACATTCCTAAAGCTATCCCCCAAGGTCTACTCCCTTATTTGACTACTTTCTCCTCCTGAGGCTGACTACCAAAGTTTTTTGGTTCACCAAATTTGGTTCACCAATTAATATGCCCAATTTACCTTTATAAACTGCCATTTACCTATGGACCAAGTCTGTCTCCTCTCTATCCAGAGGCAGTCCTTTGTTCCTCTGGGGGACAAATACCCCTGTCCCCTCTCCCTTGTCCCCTTCCTCTTCTCCCTTGTCCCCTACCTTCTTTACCATGGCATCCTAGCCCATTCTAACACAGACCTCTCCCTTTCCTCCTCTTAAAAATTAAACCTGCAAGGTCATTTGCTGCTGTTTTCTGCCTGAGTCAGAAAGGAATCACTTTTCTTTCCCACTTAATAAAGGATCTCTCTGTGAAAACAGATGTTTGGGTATGGTTTGTGCCTAATCCGGGATCCGGGAGGAAGCCTGGGCTGTGTGGGGGTCTCTTTCACTAAGAAGCATACTTCTTGGCATGTCTGTGAGTGTGTTTTCAGAGAGGATTGAAGGGGGAAAGATTGAGTAGTTGGCATCTTACATAAGGAGATACAGAGAAAAGCAATGTCACTTGACAGCCTTCATCCCAAGTGGATGTGTGTGTTGTCGCCATTGCCATCCTCCACCGCCATCACACTCCAGCTTCACACGTGAACTGAATACTGGGGGCTCTCTAGGAATCTTCCAGGTCTTCAGCATTAGGCTGCGACTGCTGAGGCATCTTGCTTCCTGGGCTGATTAGCTTCTAGGTTCTCAGCCTCTCCATCACGAAGACTCTATTGTGTAAGTCAATCTAATAAGTCATTTTTTTGTTACACACACACACACACACACACACACTTTATTGGCTTTGTTTCTTTAGAGAATCCTGCCTAATACAAATCCCAGCACTGAGGCAAGAGGACTGTGCATTTGAGGCTAGCCTGGGCTACATAGTGCTTTTGAGGCCAACCAGGACTATACAATGTGACCCTGTGTCAACAAAACAAAACCAACCCCTACACTCAAAAGCTTTACCTTTGCCAATTGCATTCATTCATATTTTATTTTTATTACTATTTCTAAATTTATGTATATGTATGTGGTGATATATTGTGTACCCCAATAAAGCTTACCTGGGGACCAGAGGATGGAGCCAGCCGTTAAATTAGACATAGAGGTCAGGCAGTGGTGGCACACAACTTTAATTCTGTCACTCAAGAGGCAGAGATCTGTCTGGATCTCTGTGAGTTCAAGGCCACACTGGGCTACATGAGAGAAACAGAACCAGGCAGTGGTGACACATGACTAATCCCAGGAAGTAATATGGTAGGACACAGAAAGGTATATAAGGCACAAGGAAACAGGACCTTGCTCTCTTTAGACTGAGGATTTTGTAGAGGTAAGAACTTGTGGCTGGCTGTTCTGCTTCTCTGATCTTTCAGCTTTCACCCCAATATCTGGCTCTGGGTTTTTTTTTTTTTTATCGTAAGACATTTAAGATTCCTGTTACATATGTATGTCTGTATGAGTGTACCCTGTCATGTATGCAGGTGCTCACAAAAATCTGAAGGTGTCAGATCTATTGGAGATGGAGTTACAGATGGTTGAGAGCCACCTGATGTGGGTGCTAGGAACTAAACTTGGGTCCTCTGGAAGAGCAGCAAACATTCTTAACTGATGAACCATGTCTACAGCCCTCAATTAGGATTTCAAAGTGTTCACTCTGGATTGCCAGTTTATTTTACAAAACTTACTAGTTACTGACTCATCGGTTGATTGATGTGCTGTCAAAGCCACTATTTAAAAAAAGAAGAAGAAGAGGTGCTTGATATGTAGCTTAGTTAGTAAAGTGCTTGCCTATGGTGGTGGTTTGAATAAGAATTGCCCCACATAGGCTCATATATTTGAATGCATAGTCACTAGGGAATAGCACTGTTTGGGAAGGATTAGGAGGTGTGGCCTTGTTGGGGTAGGCGTGTCACTGGGTGTGGGCTTGGAGTTTTCACTCTCCCTCTGCTTGTTTGTGGGTCAGGATATAAAGCTCTCAGCTACTTCTCCAGTACCATGTGTGCCACCATACTTCCTGTCATGATGATGACGGACTAAGCCTCTGAAACTGTAAGCAAGCCCCCAATTAAATGTTTTCTTTAATAAGAGTTGCCTTGGTTATGGTGTCCCTTAACAGCAGTAGAACAGTGACTAACACACCTACCAAGCACCAAGTCCTGGGTTTGATCCCCAGCACCAAATAAACTGGACATGGTAGTACTTGCCTGTAATCCTAGCACTGGGGAGGTGGAGGTAGGGAGATCAGAAGTTCAGGGTCATCCTTGGCTACATAGCAAGTTCAAAGCCAGCTTGGACTAACTACCTGAGATCATGTCTCAAGACAAAGAAAAACAAAACAGAAAGGTGAAAGGATAGAAAATAGAGAGGGGTATAATTTTATCACTTCTCCAACCCCCCCATCTCTAACCCTTAGTTCTCTGTTATAGAATATTATTTTAAGATGTGTTACATATGTTTATGCTGTGAAACATTTGTTTAATGATGCAAAGATGTTTTGCATTCTTTTATGTTACATTTGTTTAACTCTGTGAAGCTGTATTACTTTGCCTGCCTAAAACACCTGATGGTCTAATAAAAAGCTGAACAGCCAATGGCAAGGCAGGAAAGAGAAATAGGTGAGGCTGGTGGGCAGAGAGAATAAAGAGGAGGAGAAATCTGGGAGAAGGAGCAAGAGAAGGAGGAGGACGTAAGGAGCCAGCCATCCAGCTACATCGCCAGCAATGGAGTAAGAAAGAAAAGTTTACAGAAATAGAAAAAGGTGAAAGCCCAAAGGCAAAAGGTAGATGGGATAATATAAAGTTAAGAAAAGCTGGCTAGAAACTAAACCAAGCTAAGGCTGAGCATTAATAATTAAGAATAAGCATGCATGTGTGACTTATTTGGGAGCTGGGTGATGGACCCCATAAAAGAGAAAAGACAACCAACAACAGTTCTCACACTCCATTTTACTGTAGGTACTTTGCCCCCTTAAGAAGAAAGGACACTTTCCTGTTCTGAGTTCCTTACCCTGCACAGCTAGCCTCAGATAGGTGCTAGAGAGATGACTCAGTGGTTAACAGCACTGGCTGCATTTCTATCGGCCTGCATTTTAATACCTAGCACCTAAATGGTGACTCACAACTCTAACTCCAGGTCCAAGGAATCTGATGCCCTCTTCTGGCCTTTGTGGGCACCAGGCACACAAATAGTGCACAGACATACATGCAGACAAAAACACCATTCTCATGAAATAAAATAAAAGTCCTCAGCTTACTACCTGGAATTATACCCAATAGCCTCTTCAGCCTTTCCCTGCTGTGGGACAGAGCCAGAACACTTTCTGGAGGAGGTGATGAGTGGCATCTGCCTCCTTTTCTCCCCATGGTCCTTATTGTGTCATGGCAGTCACTTTGAAGCTGGTCTTTACTCAGCTAAAACATGGTAGCTACCACCTACAGAGAAAAATCAAAGGTACCTTGAGCTGGGCGGTGGTGGCACATGCCTTTAATCCCAGCACTTGGGAGGCAGAGGCAGGCAGATCTATGTGAGTTCGAGGCCAGCCTGGTCTACAGAGTGAGTTCCAGGAAAGGCTCCAAAGCTACACAGAGAAACCCTGTCTCGAAAAAACAAACAAACAAACAAACAGACAAACAAACAAACAAACAAAAGGTACCTTGATATACTGAAAGGCTTCAGGTCACATACGTGTTTGATATTCATGGTTTATATAAAATGACATAGAATTCACATAGATTCTATAAATATCCTTCTATATACTTAAAACAACCTCTAGATTATTTTCAATATCTAATACAATGTAAATGATAATACTAATCTCAGCTAGATTATTTATAATACCTAATACAATATAAATAGTTGTTCTTACTGTTTAGAGAATAATGATAAGAAAAAGTCCTGCTCATATCCTGTAAAAGCATAATTTTTTCATCAAATATTTTTAGGCCATGGTAGATTGAGTCCATAACGCAAAATCTACACATACAGAGGGCCAGCTGAAATGCCAGAAAAGGACTGTCACCACATATAGATGACCATTTTCTGCCCTGAAATTAATATGAAGCCCACCAAAGAGCACACCCATCCAACAAGGATGCTTATTTCACAAAGCAAGAGTTCCCACCCAGGAAGCCCAGAGCTTCCTGAAGGATGCCTTCTCCAAATCATAATTTCAATAATTGTATAAAGCCCAGGCAAAACGTAAAGAGATGGATACACCACTAGCAAATCTGTTCAATCCAGGGCTGGGCTTCCAGCTCTGCCCACCTCTGGTTACTAAAAAATTCCTCCTGTGGTCAAGCTAAAAATCTCCATGAATTTCTGTCCATGTCCTAGTCAGCTCTGAGAAATCAGGCTCTGACTAGTGGGAGTCACACAAGGAGGACAGAGGGAACAACAGAAAAGGGGATTTGCCATTTCTCACGGATGAAATAGAAGAAGAAGGTATATGTGATGTTGACACTTTGGAAGTGAGGGGAGGATAGGATGACTAACATGTTATAAGTTTAAATTACTGTGCTTAAGAGATCTATAAAACAAAAATGCCTCTAATCTGTAAGCCCTACTTGTCTAAGAACAGATAATTTCCTAGAATGCTGGCTGTTCTTGCAATTGCCTGGTCCTGTACAATTTTTAGTGAAACTGTTGTTCATGTGAGATAACAAACTGTGTTTTTGCTTCTGTAGACAAGCTTGCTTGCCCCAGAATGCACAGAGAGAATGTGTGCTTGATTGCACATAGGCAGGAAGTACGTCAGAATGTGTACTTGCCCCTGATTACATGAAGGCAAGAAGTATGTAGCCTTGTGAGTTTTGCTTTTATAAGCTCCTGACTAATGTGATTTGGTTCTACACCTTGGGAATCCCAAATCTCAGGTGTAGACCTGGAGCCAGTATCTGAATAAAGCCTCTTCTTTGTTTAAATTTTTGTTTTTTTTTTGAGACAGGTTTTCCCTGTGTATCCTTGGCTGTCCTGGAACTCTGTCTGTAGACCAGGCTGGCCTCAGATCCGCCTGCCTCTGCCTCCCAAGTGTTGGGATCAAAGGCATGCGCTGCTGCTACTACTACCCAGCTTGCTTGTGATTTTCAATATGCATATTCACCAGAGTTCAGAAATCCTAAATAATTCACTTAATAAAATTCCTGAAGCCGACTTGTTAAGTTGGTTCTCAGCTTCAATATGCCCTTGACATAAAGTTTTTAGAAGCTAGTTTTCTGAAAGTCGGGGAGAGTTCCTTCTTTACACACTTGATTCACAGCAAGCAGAGCCAGGCACCACCCCGTAATTCTAGGTGTCAAAAATCAGGGGGTTGCATCATAGATCCAGAAGAATGGACACCATGGTGTGCCATTTCCAATTTTAATTAACTACTTCAGGCTTCTCCCTGTGTTTTAAAATAATGGCACTGTTTATCCTGATGTCAAATAACCCTGTTCAGCCTTGTCTATGATAGTGAAAAACTTGGAACAAAGGCTTATCCACTATGTCTAAATGGATCTTTCAAGAAGGATGCCAGAATTGTAATCTACAATGTCTGTGGGTGTGATATTATTTGGAAACAGGATCTTTGCACACATAATGAACATGAGGTGGAGTCTAATTCAGTGTGACCGTGAAAGGTTTCCAGAGGCCTCTGTAGTTCATGGACCACACTGAGCTACCCATATTCCCATCCATCCTCTGGGAATGACTGCAGTAGTAAGACTTCAGCATGGGGCAAGAAGAGCTGGAGCTTTACAAAGGCCTGGAATTCAAGTCGCTCCACAGACTCCTTGTCGTGTGACACAGAGAAGTTCTTCGTTGCCATATCCACCTCTAGTAGAATTTTTCTGTTGCTGCCCCCAAACACATGTATCATGTAGCCTTAGAGTTTCTTTGGAAGGGAAAAAAGGTGTTATTTCTTGTTGTTTCAGACTGAGTATTAAATATTAATGTGTTTTCTCATTTTAAAATTAATTAATGCAAACAACAAATTCACAATCAAATTAGCTTAATAACTTTTTTTTTTCATGTTAGCCCTAGAGCTTTGCACATGCTAGGTAAACATTTTACTACTGAGTCACATACCCAGCCAAACAAGACTCACTTTTTATAAGAATGTCTGGAATGTCTCTTGATGAGTAGAGGGGTACATAATGGAAGGGCTGGACATAGCCTTCATAGGAGTGCCGGAGTCCTATTTGCTGTTCTTGCCCTGTCTTCAGACACTAGCTCCCTCTTGGAAGAGAAAGCATGGCTCATGGCTTTGTCCTGTGGGGACAAAATAACTTGATTTGCTCAAGCTCCATCCTCAAATGCCCATTAAAGATTCACTGTACTGGTGGTAATCCATGTGTGCTTCTGAGCTAATCAAAGGTACTGGGTGTGGTGGAGGTGTGTAGCTCTGGTCATCAACCTGACTTTGCTGTGATTGGGTCCCTACATTCTCTGAGTACATATAAATGAAATCCCCACCTGAAGATGTCATTCAGAGCGGGGCTAGCTAGGCCCAGGGTGGAAGAGTTCCACAGCTGGATGGATAGGGCAGGGGCCTTTCCCAGATGCTCACATCTGCTGTTACCTCACAAAAGCCCCAGATCATTTCCCTCTGAGTGCCCCACTCAGGTAGCACTGAAGAGAAGCCCAGGAGTCTGTTTCCAAAGGGCCCAGACAGTGCTCATACTATGGTGCTAAGACTCCACTTTCAGAACCTGAGCCTCAAGTAAGGAAGGCTCATCTCCCAACATCTGTCCATCTCCTAGATGAGAGAGAGCATTGCCTCCAGGATTTTGTGGGAAGCATGCACCCTGCTGCTTTGCACCTATCCACTCCCACTTTTGAGTATGTGATTAGATGGCTAAAGAAACTCCATTTTGTGCTAGGCATCCATCTTGGTACCTAACAGCCATTTGTCTCTGACTCAAGTTCCTGGAAGATAAGTTCCCAGTAACCCTGACTCTTTGACTCCCACCCAGAAATGTACAGCCACGACCATCTGCTTGTTATGATGAATAACTGCTGATTGTGGCTTCTGTAACTTGTTTATGCAGACGTTCAAGGACCATTTTGAGGTCACCTTGACCATCTAATCTTGGCAGAGCAGAACAAGGTTTTTGCCTTTAAAAGTCCTTCCTTCTCTCACCTCTGCTCAGCACATCTCTGATTTGGGTTAGAGACTGTGGACCTGCTAGCTGCTTTAATAAATTTGGCTAATTATAATCTGAATTGAGTCTGAGGGTCTTTTTCTGGAACTCCATAACAGTGAGTACTGGCTTGGACTCTGGGACACAGCAGAGATCGTGTAGGGACCACTATTGCCCATGGCTGGAGTGAGGTAAGGCCTCCACCACACTCCCTTCTTCCTCCCTCACCTGTTCCTTACTCTTATCTCACCCTTATACTTCCATTGCCACTAAGGTTCACCAAACTGTGAGCTCTCCTCTCACAGGCTACTACCATAATCCCAGACCCTGGGCTTGTTGGCCTGTTGAAGGTTCAGCCTCACTTTTCTTCATTGATACATGTCAAAGACACTAGAAAATGTGTTTCTGAAACACTCTATGTCAGGCTAGTTCCCACACGTGCACAGACCAGACCCTGGTTTGCAAAACCTTGGCCCTTCCCATCAGATCCTTGTCCCACAAGGTTGGGAGCCTTAATGCAACACCTGCTGTATCAGCACACAGTACTACATGTATATAACCAGTCTAAGGGTATCTGGTTTTCCTTGGAATAAACTTTGACGTGTCATGCACTGACTGCATGATCCTGAAAGGTTTGAGGTCTTGCTTTCTACCAGACTCAGCTTTCCAGTTCCTTCGGGTCTTAACTGCTTACATGCAATGTGTGTCTGACTTACCAATGCTGTTTGCATTCCTACTCCCACATACCTCATGAGTCCAGGGTCTCGGATGCTTTTCAAGTCAGCTCTTTCATCTTTCTGGGACTCTTAGTGAGCTGAATGAAGCGTGTATTGGTTTCTAGTTATGTAAGACTCCAGGAACAAGATTATACTGTAGTTACGAACTCCTGGGTAACGGTAAAGAACACGCAGCCAGAAGGCTCAGCACTGAGAAGTGGAAGCAGCATTGTCAGAACCCAAACTTTAGAAGTACTGCACAGAACACCCCAAATTTTATAATTAAGCTACCATTTATTGGACCCCAGACTATGGAACACTTGCAAGAAAAGTTAAAAAGCAGCCGGGCGGTGTTGGCACATGCCTTTAATCCCAGCACTCAGGAGGCAGAGGCAGGCGGATCTCTGTGAGTTCGATGCCAGCCTGATCTATAGAGTGAGTTCCACGACAGCCTCCAAAGCTATACAGAGAAACCCTGTCTCAAAAAACCAAAAAGAAAGAAAGGAAGGAAGGAAAGAAAGGAAGGAAGGAAGGAAGGAAGGAAGAAAGAAAGAAAGAAAGAAAGAAAGAAAGAAAAGAAAGAAAGAAAGAAAGAAAGAAGAAAGGAAGAAAGAAAGAAAGGGAAAGTTAAAAAGCAGTGTGTCTCTCTGTGTGTGTGTATGTGATCCTGGTAATGGAACCGGAGTCTCAAACATGCTAGGCAAGGCAAGTGCTCTGCCACTGAGCTACAATCTTATCCCAATAATAATTAAAAAACAAATACAAAAACTTACTTTTTCATGCAATGCTGTAGGAATTCATTCTGCCAATAGCTTGGGACACAAGCCTTGGGGCATGGCTTCTTGTCTGTATGTATGACTGCTTAAAAGGAGAGAGAAAGTGGGTCAAGCTCTCTCTTGGGGTGAGGAGACCAGGTCAGGTGGTGGAAAGTGGCTTGCAGTTGGTCCCCATAGGCCTTGAGGAGAACGGAAGCTGGATCAGCAGCGGATCCGCAGCACGTCTACTTTGCTTTGTATTAGTGAGTCTGCTTCCCCATCACACCCCTTAATATATATAAATATATATATATATATATATTATTTATATAGAGGTATGTACCTCTATGGGCTTACGCCTCAATGCATATGTCTTCTTTCTCTTTAGACATCCCTCTTTCCTTCTCATAGGAATCATCGTATAGAGGATATCAGAACGCCGCTCGAATCATCTGGCTTGAGTGCTGTCGTTATGCATCAGCTATTATGTTTTATTTGCCACTGAATGTAGCTCTCCAGTCCTGTTGGAGATTATCTGGCAGGGTGGAGGTTAATATCCAAAAGGATTGGGGGAGTTGGATGGAGTCATGGATACTGGACTATGTCTTCTCTCGGGGCTCACACACATCTGCTTGTTATTAGCCATAGTACCTTTGTAACATCTATAGTTGCCTTTACTTTCAAGACTAGAGACAACTGTGGATACCTGGGCCTCAGGATCTCTAGAGATCCGGGAGAAGGTAGAAGACATCTTGAATTTTCCTATGAAGAACAGAAAGGGTCCAACAGGGCCTGAAGACTATTCATCTTATCCTGACCTCCTGACACTGCTCCAATGTGCTGATTGTCCATTCTGTCAGTCCTTAGGCTGGAGTAACAATAATATGTGCTACGTCTGTTTTTGTTTGTTTGCATAGCTGGTGATTGACTCTTTGAGTGAAAATTTTGCATTATTTTCTGGAAAGACAAGGGAGATTTTTGTCAATTTTTTTGTTGTTGTGTAGCAAGCTTTCTTGTCAGACTATCTTCTGTGGAATCACCAGCTCCCTAAATAATGACACAGAGACTTAGTATTAATTATGAAAGTTTGGCCTTTAGCTTAGGCTTTTCTTAACTAGCTCTTATAACTTAAATTAACCAGTTTATATTAATTTACATTCTGTTACATGGTGTTACCTCTTTTTCATCTTGCACCTCCTGTTTCCTCTCTGTGTCTAGCTGGCAACTACGTTTTTTTTCCTTCCCAGAGTTCTCTCTCTGCCCAGAAGTCCTGCCTATACCTCCTGTCTAGGCATTGGCCATTCAGTTTTTTAGTACACCAATCACAGCAATACATCTTCACACAGTGTACAAATATCCCACAACATTGTTGTTCATGTTGATGTTTCCTGAAATGGATAGAGTCCATCAGAATGTGGAGTGTCAGATCTCAGACAAATTCCAACAGATTGAGATGCATGGCCCACAGACCCAGAAAGTGCAGAATTTCTTTCTTTTTTTTAATTAATTAATTTATTAATTAATTTATTTATTTATTTTACAGTGTAACGTCTGCATGTATCCTTGCAGGCCAGAAGAGGGTACCAGATCTCCTTACAGATGGTTGTGAGCCACCATGTGGTTGCTGGGAATTGAACTCAGGACTTCTGGAAGAACAGCCAGTGTTCTTAACCGCTGAGCCATCTCTCCAGCCCTTTTTTTGGTTTTTTGAGACAGACTTTTTCTGTAGTTTTGGTGCCTGTCCTGGATCTCACTCTGTAGACCAGGCTGGCCTCAAACTCACAGAGATCTGCCTGCTTCTGCCTCCTGAGTGCTGGGATTAAAGGCATGCGCCACCACCACCCAGCAAAGTGCAGGATTTCTACTGGTGATGAAAGGTGCTTATGGAACCATGTCCTGTGTAAGTAACTTGTGATGGAGGAGTGAGTCCTATTCATAAGAGCTAAAGAGGGTCATGTCCTCAAGAGTTTGTCCCCACATGACTGGAAGAATTTTCCATAGCCACTTCCTGTATTAGAGGCCTTGCTTCTGACACAGTTCCAGAGCTGAGTCCCTAGGGCCTGTCTTTTCAGGGACAACCCTAGCCAGTTTTGGCACAGCCATAGTGGATGTCCCTAAAGCCAGTCCAGGGAAGGTCGGGACTCCTGCTACCACAAGCTACTGAGAAACCAACCCCAACCCCCATAAAATGCATCACCCTCCCAAAGTCAGATACCAAAGTCAGAATGCCAATGCTTCCCCATCCAGGGGAGAAAACAGCTCCACAGAAGTCAGAGTGGAAAGCAACAATGCTCCTATGAGACTGTGGTAAATATACAACTTTTGCAAACTTGAGGGTAAGAGATGAGTCAGAAGCCTCTGCCAGAGCCACTCCTGGTGTGAAAGGAGTCTGTCTCAAGCAACTCAGGCTGTCAACTAAACAACACAGGCTGGGTGGTCTACACACAGCTAGCTGTCGTTTCTCACAGTTCTGCAGGCTAGAAGCCAAGATGAAGGTAGGTTTGGTTTCTGTTGAAGACTGTCCTCCTGTCTTTTATTTTATTTTATTTTTTTTTTTCTTTTCTTGTTTTTTTCTATCATTGGTGCCAGCTGGCCTCACTCCGTCCCCTGCCTCCCCCCTGCCCCCCCCCCCCCCCTCCCTTTTATATGGGGTCCTTCTGCTTTGCATGGCCTCTCTTTCCCCTCCCCTCTTCTTCTCTTCCCCCTTTGTCACCTCCTGTTCTTTTTCTTGTCTGGGTTTTTGAGACAGTCTTACAATGTAGTCAAAATTGGCATGGAACTCAGCCTTCTAACTTGGTTTGCTAAATGCTGAGATCACAGGATTCTGTCTCCATGCTTAGTTTCTCTTCCTCCTCTTGTAAGGCCAGTAATCCCATAGGCTAAATCTCCACTATCATAACCAAATTCAACCCCAATTTTTTTTTTCTCAAAGACCCTCTCTCCAAATACTATTGAATTGAGATTACAGATTCAACATGATTTTTTTGTTGTTGTTGTTGAGACAGGTTCTCTCTATGTAGTGCTGGCTGGCCTGGAATTCTCCATAGACCAAACTGGCTTAGAATTCACAGACATCTGCCTACCTCTTTCTCCTGAGTGCTGGGATTAAAGGCGTGTGCCATCACCGCCTGGCTGCTTCAACATGATTAAGAGACACAGATGTTTAGTCTATAAAGAAGCTGATGGTGGTAAGGAACCCTGAACTCCACTGAGAGCAAGAAAAGTTATGGAGTTGGACATTCAACCTACCAGAGACCCTGGGCTGGGAGGTATGTGCCATTGTCCCCTCAGCTAGCCTTTTACAAAGGTACTTCTTTGGCCTTTGGGACTATTAGAGGACATCTATCTCTATCCCAGCCTTATTGACAACAGGGGCAGATAATCCTAGCTGGGTGAGAGAGCTGATCCTGAGTAGCAGTCCTGGCCTCCATACATTAGAGGCTAGTATCTCTCCTCTTTTCAGTGGTAACCACCAAAAATGTCTACAGAATGGTCAGGTGTTGGGTGAAAGACACTCACCACGAGCAGCAGCAGCAGTTGAAGTCCACTGGTTGACTGCAGTTTGATTTGCATGTGACTATCTCTTACCTTAGAGGTCATTCTAGCCTCATAGCACAGGGCTTGTTCCGAGTGTAGGCCTTTACCCTGGGGAGGAGTGATATTTACTCTTTTTCTTTTATTGTGTGTATACGTATACACGATGGGAAACACTCATACCATGTTGTATGTGTGGAAGTCAGAGGACAATTTTGAATAACAAGTTCTCTCCTTCCACCCTTACATGAAGTCCAGGAATGGAAGTCAGGTTGCCAGGCATGTGCAGCAAGCATTTTATCCATTGTGCTCTCTTGCTGGCCTGAGGGTAATGTTTTATGCTGACAGTTTCAGTTTGGGAAGACGGGAAAGTTCTGAATGGTGGTAATAGTTGCTCAAGAACGCGAATTCGCCAGGCATGTGGTGGCTCACACCTTTAATCCCAGCACTCGGGAGGCAGAAGCAGGTGGATCTCTGTGAGTCTGAGACCAGCCTGGTCTACAGAGTGAGTTCCAGGACAGCAAAGGCTATGCAGTGAAACCCTATCTCAAAACAAAACAAAACCAACAATCTCCCCAAAAAAGAAAAAGAATGTGAATGCACTTAAAAATTATTGAAAAGCAAACATGAAAATTATAAACTGTCAAATTTTCTGTTATATACACTTGGCACAAGTTTAAGATAAAAATAAAACAAAGCTGGGATTCTGGTGGCACCTCCTGTTTTGGTTTGTATTGGGTTGGAGAGTTGGTGGTAGTGGCTGTTTGAGGTGGGAAATAAAGGTGACTAAGGGACAGGTGTCCACCTAATTGTTTTTGTTTCACCCTTTGTACCTCTAAACAGCCCTCAGGGTAGGGGCAGATTACAGTTCCCACTGACTGCTGGGCAGCGGTGGCCCACGCCTTTAGTTCCAGCACTTTGCAGGCAGAAGTGGGAGTATCTCTGAGGTCGAGGCCAGCCTGGTCTACAGAGTGAGTTCCAGGATAGCCAGGGCTAACAAAATATCTTGTCTTGAAAAACCAAACAAAATATTACAAAGACAATTCCTACTGACACACAGGAGGACACAATGGTTCAGAGAAGCCACATGGATAGACATCTGCCAGGGTTCCATCCCTAGAGCTGGTTAGTATAACAAATTATCTTTGCCTCACATGATGGTGCACAACATTAACCCTAGCACTCAGGAGACAAATGCAGGCCAGCCTGATGTACATAGCAAGTTCACAGCCAGCCAGGGCCATATGGTGAGACACTGCCTAAATAAATAGCCAGGTAACTGTAGCATTGTATATGTACATTGAACTTTACCATTTTAACCTTATTTTTTTCTGTACTGGGGATTCTATCCCAAGACTTTGTATATTCTAGGCAAGTGTGCTGTGGGATGGTCTGTATGTCAAATTGCTCTGATTGGTCAATAAATAAAACACTGATTGGCCAGTGGCTAGGCAGGAAGTATAGGTGAGACTAACAGAGAGGAGAAAAGAAAGAACAGAAAGGAGACACTGCCAGCTGCCACCATGACAAGCAGCATGTGAAGATGCCGGTAAGCCATGAGCCACGTGGCAAGGTATAGATTTATGGAAATGGATTAATTTAAGATATAAGAACAGTTAGGAAGAAGCCTGCCATGGCCATACAGTTTGTATGCAATATAAGTCTCTGTGTTTACTTGGTTGGGTCTGAGTGGCTGCGGGACTGGCTGGTGAGAGAGATTTGTCCTGACTGTGGGCCAGGCAGGAAAACTCTAGCTACACAAGTGCTTCACCACTGAGCTACATCCTCAGCCCATTTAAACCACTGTTTAGTTATGCTGAGCACATCATGCTATTATGCTACCATTACTACCACCAGTTTCCAGAACTTGCCCATCTCCAAGCTGAAACTTGTGCCCACTAGACACTAACTGTGCTATCTTCCTCCTCCAGCGCTGGTAGCCCTCATTCAACTTTCCACCTTTACAAGTTTGCTCACTCTAGGGACCTGTATCTGGCATGTTTGTTACTCAGCATGATGTCCTCAGGGTTTATGCACATGTCAGAGTTGCCTTCCTTATATATAAATATACCATGTTTGTTCATTTATCATGCATACAACTGCTAGGAATATCTTGTACAAGTTTCTGCATGGATGTGTTTTTGCCACGGGGTATATAGGAAGGGGTGGAATTCTAGTTCATACAGTAACTGTTTAGCTGTTTGAAGACCTTCAAGACACTGGTTGTATTTCTGAAGAAAATGTGCTCTGTAATTTTCAGAGCAGACAGTGTGTTGATCCATTCCCCTCCTCTGGCCTAGAGTAGAATTTCAGGCAGGAGATCCCTTATTGTAGAAGGTAGAGGGGAAATCCCAGGCCATATGCAAGAAATACCTTTCCATAAAACAAGATTTTATCTTTACCAACTATAAAAGAGCATCCCTTTTGTAACTTTCTCTGGTGCCCAAATAAAAATAGATCGAAGAACTGTAGACATGATTGACCGTATTTATCTCAAACCAAGGGCTTGTATGAATAAACTAACTCTATTTTCTCTTCCCTTCTGTGGAGAAGTAAATAGAAATTAACAGCTGAGCACAGAGTGGGTGTGTGTTGGCTGGTGACTCACTGAAATTCATCACCATATTCCAGTTGCTCTCTTGCTAAAGAAAGAAAGTCTATTTTAGGCAAAACTAACCTGTGGATGTCTCAGAAGTACCAGAGCCCTGCTACCAGATCCATTTTAATGTGAAGCAGCTATCAGAGCTCTACCCCCTGTTCCCCGCCTGCCCCTGCCGACATTTTTCCTCATAGACTGCTAGGCAGCCCACCCGAACCCCTGACTGACCACGACACCACAGCTCCGTTTGGAAAACTTACCTTCAAGCCTTTCCTACTCAATTTCTGCCCACAGTTCACTCCACTCCACCCATGCTCCCTCAACTAGATCAGCACAGGTGGGTCCAGAGCCTGCTAAAATTGCCTAGTGCTCTGAAAGCTTCTCTCATGCCCCAGTGTACCTCTGACTGACATCACAACCCCTTGTTCAGGGGCTGCCCCTCTGTGGCCCATCCCAATGTTGCTGACATTTGCTGTGGACACTTTGAGGATGAGTAAAGGACTGGCTGGAGCCCTACCAGAGAACAGTTATATGGTGCCCATGATCTCTACAGCCATCATGGCGTCCCCAGATGGCCAGAGTAACAAGGCTGACACTGGATGAGCTCTTTCAACTATAGATGTGCATGGGCAGGGAAGAAGCTGCTTCAAGCGTGTATGTAAAGTGAGACTTGCAGTACTGGCAACCCCCTGCCCCGAGACACCACATGTATCCTCACAGCATTTGGCTGTGCCCTTGGTGCATGGGCTTCAGGCCAAGGGTTCTCCAGCAGTTCACTGCAATTTAACTGAAGCACATACAGTGGACAGTTTTCTCTTGCTTTTACACTTGGGGGACCAGCAAGACATCACAATGGGTGAAGGAGCTTGCTGCCAAGCTGATAACCCTCAGAACCCATGTGGTAGAAGAGAACTCACTCCAGAAAATTGTCCTCTGACTTGCACACACATGCATACCCACTCACCCACATCCACAATAGATAAATAAATGTAAAAATTTACCTTAAGTACACTTAGTGTAGAGATTATTCACTCATCCTGAGGCCCTTTCAGTAGCCAGGTGTGATGGATGGAGAGGCAAGAGCATAGTCGTGTGAGGAGTCTGTCAGACTCAGGAAGCCAGCTCTAGTGGGAGGCATGGCACACTAAAATCTGGCTCTGCGCCAGGCTAGTAACACCAAATGTCCAGATGAGCCTCTGTGGGTCAGAGAATGGGCCACTGCTCCATGGCAGTGCCCTAGGAGGAAGCTAGATGACTTGTGGAGAATGAGAATGGATGTGGAGGGCTGGACAGAGTCCTGCCCTGTAATGACTAAGCTTCGTGGTCAACTTGATTGGATTAAAAAAATCACAGTGGAAACATATCTCTGAGTGGGTCTGTAAGGATGTTTCCAGAAAGGTTTAGTTAAAAAGGTAAGATCCTGCCAGGTGATGGTGGCACACGCCTTTAACCCCAGTACTTGGGAGGCAGAGGCAGGCAGATCTCTGTGAGTTAGAGGCCAGCCTAGTCTACAGAGTGAGATCCAGCCCAGGCACCAAAACTACACAGAGAAACCCTGTCTCTAAAAACTAACTAACTAAATAAATAAATAAATAAATAAAATAAAAAGGTAAGATTCACCATGTATAGGGGCAGTATTTCCCCTAGGTATCCTGACTAAAAATGGAGAGAGTGAGATGAACGCCGGTGTTCATTCCTTTGTGTTTCCTGATTGTCTGTGCAATGTGACCAGCTACCTCACACCCTTCTTCACAATTTCCTTTCCATGATGGACCATACCTTCAAACTGTGAGCCGAAATGAACCCTCTTTCCTTAATAATAATAATTAATAATAATAAAGCATTGCTTTTTGTCAGGTATTTAGTCCTTATTATTTAGTAATAAAGAAATTAATCAATACAGTCTCATGTCCATTCTTTGGTCTCCAATACTACTCTTTTGATGGAACCACTGATACAAGTGATGACATCTTTTCATGGTGTATTGTACCTTGTTTTTACCCCTTAACAACTGAATCCCATGATCAATTGACACTTGCTTGGAACAGATGGGCATGAACAGTCAGAGATCCTACCTACCCTCTATAAAAAGTGGCTTTTTCATGACGCCAACCCTTGATTGCCTTACAGATTTGGAAGAACATCTGGAAGGAAAGTAAGAACCATAGTTTAAGGGTCTGAATGAAGTCTTCCTATGAGGGTGAGAGACAAATCACACTCCCCAAAAGCTATAAGATTGAGCGGAAGTTCCAGTGCCAGAGATGGGCTACTTCCTTATTGTTGTTGGCCAGGGAGGCTTTTGAGTCACCTAGAATCATAGTGGCTACTTCCAGTGCCATTGGCTGCACACTAGAACTAAATGCATTTTTTGGTTATAGGACACTGTAGAACACTGCATTTTCTTTTCCTTTCTCTCTCTCTCTCTCTCTCTCTCTCTCTCTCTCTCTCGATCTCTCGCTCTCACGCTCTCTCGCTCTCTCGCTTTCTTTCTTTTTTTGGTTACAGGACATGAAGAAATCAAGCTTGACTGAACTGGCAGTATCCTCTCTATTTGTCATCTACCATAATACTGGAAGGCACCGTGTAGACTACTGGGGAAGAACTGTTTTCAACAATCCTGCTTTTGTTTGTTTTGTTTTGTTTTTCAAGACAAGGTTTTTCTGTGTAGCCCTGTCCTGGAACTCACTTTGTAGACCAGGCTGGCCTCGAACTCATGGAGATCCACCTGCCTTTGCCTCTTGAGTTGTGGGATTAAAGACATTTGACACCACTGCCTGGCTCCTGCTTAGTTTTGGATCACCATGACAGGAAGTGTTGACTGGTGCAACAGTAGCACAACTGTTATGCATTCAACCAATTGCTTTCCCACTGAATTTCAAGCCATCTACACTGGTACAAACATGTGTTTGTTATTGTAACCAGGGCAAGAAAACCTGTGGCTGGAGATACATAAGCTCTAACAGGAAAGTCATTACTATTGCTTTGTTAAATGGATGTGATACATTGCCTGTCAAATTGTCTTTTGAATGTTTGTGTTTATGTCTATAAATTACTGTTTTTTTTTTAGTCTTGGTCATTAAAATAACTTCTTTTTATTTAGAAAGAGGTGGGTATGGTAGAGACTTATAACCAGCCAAACTATTAAGAAAAATTGACTGTTGCATAGTAGCAAAAAATAATTAATCATCCATTTCAGACCATATTCTCCAAGGTCCAGGGAACATCACAGAATAAGAAACAGAATTTAAGAGTCATAGGAAGCAGTATAGTGTTGTGTAGCTATTGTTAATTGAAACTTTCCTTCCTGGAAGGAAAGAAGGTGGATTCTATGATTCATGAAGTTCAAGAGATTTGTAAGACTCAGGAAGCTCATGAAGTTGGTAAGATTCACCAAGGTTATCCAAGTGGTTAGCAATTCCTAGGGGTAGAAGTGCTGTCTGCCTGCTGTGCAGGGAACTTCAGTGATGTCGTTTCATAGCCGCTGTCTATGTTGGTGTGGGCTTTTCAGAGAGGCAGCTGTCTGTGAGCCTCCCATGCACCCATTAGCTTCATGTTGCTAGTAATAGCAACAAACTCTTTGGTTCACTAAGCAAGACTTGTGAGGAACCACTTATTTGGTCTTAAGTTAATGCCTAATCTTGAGTGAACAGACATTTGTTTACATCTCCTGGGAAAAGTCATGCAGCTCAGGATTTGAGAATGTTCTGGGGCCCTACTTGGGGTCTACCAAACCTATCAAAGGTTTGAGGCTGGCTATTCACAGGGAACTTTTTTTTTTTTAATTCCAGAGAAAAGAAAACCAAAACAAGAATAGAAATGTCTTTTTGTTTTCTTTTGAGACAGGGTCTCTCTGTGTAGCCTTGGCTGTCCTGGAACTCACTGTGTATACCAGGCTGGCCTCAAACTCACTGAGATCTACTTGCCTCTGTCTCCTGAGTGCTGGGATTAAAGGAATAAAAATGTCTCTAATCAAGCCAGCTGATAGTGGTGAGCACTTTTAATCCTAGTACTCTGGAGGCAGAGACATGCAGATCTCTATGAGTTTAAGGCCAGCCTGGTCTACAGAGTGAGATTCAAAACAGGCACCAAAACTACACAGAGAAACCCTGTCTTGAAAAAAGAAAAAAAAATGTCTTTAATCAAGCCAGGCAATGGTGGCACATGCCTTTAATCCTAGCACTCTGGAGGCAGAGACATGTGGATCTCTGAGTTCAAGGCCAGCCTGGTCTACAGAGCAAGTTCCAAGACAGCCAGGGCTACACAGAGAAACCCTGAGTGGGGAAAAATGAAACAAAAGTCTTTAATCAAGCAACTTTATTTTCTCAAGAATAAACTAAAAAATGATTTATCTAACAAATTATGCATATTCTTGCTATACATAATCAACTTGGACTTTGTAGATAACATCAATGAAAAGCACATGATAGAATTTACATATTTAAACTCGTAAAATTGCTCAGTGGGCAGAGTTGCTTGCTGCCATAGCTAAGGATTTGACTTTGATTCCTGGGACCCACATAGTGAGAAGGAGAAAACTAACTCCTACTAGCTGTCCTCTGTGGTCCACATATAAACCATGGCACAAGTGTGTACATGCATACAAATAAACAATGTAATGCAAAGTTTTAAAGAAACTGCAGCTATGATTCAGTGGTTAAAAGCATGTATTACTCTTGAGGACCTGACTGAAATTCTCATTGGACAGCTCACAACTGCCTGTAACTCCAGCTCCAGGGATTTCTGATATCTCTGACTGCCATAGGCACACCTACATAGACAAATACACACAACTAAAAATAAAAAATTTATTAAATTTTTTTCTTTAAAAAATTTAAAAAAATTACAGGGGGATATACTCAAAATACATTGCATGAAAAGTTTTTTCAATAAAAAAGAGTTTATATTTTTGACTCAGGAAGATTTATGGAATAAAAGGGCCTTCCCAAACATTTACAATGTTGTAGCTAGAGTTTTCCTGCCTGGCCCACAGTCAGGACAAATCTCTCTCACCCACCAGTCCCACAGCCACTCAGACCCAACCAAGTAAATACAGAGACTTATATTGCTTACAAACTGTATGGCCGTGGCAGGCTTCTTGCTAACTGTTCTTATATCTTAAATTAATCCATTTCTATAAATCTATACCTTGCCACGTGGCTCATGGCTTACCGGCATCTTCACATGCTGCTTGTCATGGGGGGGGGGATGGCAGTGTCTCCCTCCTCCTTCCTGTTCTCTCAATTCTCCTCTCTGTTAGTCCCGCCTGTACTTCCTGCCTGGCCACTGGCCAATCAGTGTTTTATTTATTGACCAATCAGAGCACATACAGACCATCCCACAGCACAATGTTGTTTGCATAGTCACCAAATTTTAAGTGGGGAAAAATAAACTAAAGAGTTAAACTAATGTCATAAAAATAACTTCAAATTCGTGACAGGTATGGGTGGCACATGCCTTTAATCCCAGCACTCAGAAGGCAAAGGAGGCAGGTCTCTGTGAATTTGAGGCTAGCCTGGTCTACATAGTGAGTTCCAGAGTAGCCAGGGCTACATAGTAGATGCTGTCTCAAAGGAAAAAAATGACAAAAACAAAACAAACAAAGAACAAAAACAACAAAACCACTTCAAATGAAAACAGAAAAAATCCTTCTCCCTTTCTTCCACTGGACTCCAGGTGCTCCGTCCCATGCCTAGCTGTGGAACTCTGTATCTGCTTCAATCAGTCACTGGATGAGTGAGTGTCTATGGTGACAAATAGGGTTCTCACGGATCTGATTACAGGAGAAGGCCCAGTTCAGGCACTCTCTCCACTATTGCTAGGAGTTTTAGCTGGGGTAATCTTGTGGATTTCTGGGAATCCAAGAGAACAAAGGCAGGGATCAAGATCATGATGGGGAAACCCACAGAGACAGCTGACCAGAGCTAGGGAGAGCTCATGGACTCTGGGTTGATGGATGGGGAACCTGCAAGGGACCAAACCAGGCCCTCTGAATGTGGGTGACAGTTGTGTGGCTTGGTGTGCTTGTGGGGCTCCTGGCAGTGGGACTTGGATTTATCCCTGGTGCATGAACTGGCTTTTTGGAACCTACTACCTATGGCGGAATACCTTGCTCAGCCTTGATACAGTGGGGAGGGGCTTGGGCCTCTTGATGTGCCAGACCTGTTGACTCCCCATGGAAGGACTTACCCTCTCTAAGAAATGGGTAGGGGTGGGGGAGAGGTGGGTGGAGAGTGGGAGGAGGGGAGGGAGGGGGAACTGTGGTTGATATGTAACATGAAAAAAATGAATAAAATAATATATAAAAAACAGAAAACAGAAAAAATCATTTATAAATCATTTTAGTGCCCAGAAAATTGGCCATGGATTAAATTGTCTAGGTAAAATTCACTCTTCAAAATACTTTTCAACAAAAGCCTAACTAATAGTAGAATAATTATAATGGAAACTTGTACACACACACACACACACACACACACACACACACACACATATGACACAAAGTTAAATGTACAAATGGTTGAGGGCACCAAAGAAAACGGGGAAATCAATGAGCCTTGATCTGAGTGTAGGAAGGAGGCTGAGATGGTGGGTGCTGAAGCACCAATCTCCTTTTAGACCTTCAGAATATTTTTTAATTCTCTTCACAGAGAGGTTTTTGTTTTGTTTTTTTGTTTTTTGTTTTTTGTTTTGAGACAGGCTTTTTCTGTGTGTAGCCCTGGCTGTCCTGGAACTTACTCTGTAGACTAGGCTGGCCTCAGACTCTTAGAGATCTGCCTGCCTCTGCCTCCTGAGTGCTCAGATTAAAGGCGTGCGCCACCGCCACCGCCGCCGCCGCCGCCGCCGCCACCACCACCACTAATCACCTGGCTGGTCTTTTACTTTAAAAAAAAAATGATGAAATACAATACAATATACACATGGGAAAGAGCATGATCATATCGATATGTACCATTTAATAGAAAGCTATAAAGTGAGAACCTCAGTTAAAAATCACTGTTCCAGGTCAATAAATACAAAGCCAGAGCTGGCTAGATGGTTCAGTGGGTAAAGACACCTGCCACTGAGCCTCATGACCTGGGATCCATGGGTCAGAAGGGAGTACTAATTCCTTCAGGCTTTCCTTTAATGTGGTAGGAAACATTACTAAAAGTAAAAGCAGTTAACTTCATGATGGCAAATAGCTCTCAGATTAAAAATGTTTCTATTTCATTTGATTCTTGGAAACATATTTTCCCTGGGAAAGTTATTTTCTTTCTACTATAGTCAATCATTCCACTGTCTTTTGGCTCCCAGGGAAAACAGATGTTAATCCTTTTTGACATCTTTGCTATTCATATTACAGAATTCTTTTGCTTTTGGTATTTTATTACTTCACTGCTATTTGTCTAAGAATGGACATCTTTTCGTTTATTTACTTTACAATGTTTCTATGGGCCTCGAGAGAGGGCTCAGCAGTTATTCCAATTCATTTCTCAGTACCCACTTCTGAAGGCGTATGAAGGTTTATAATTCCAGCTCCAGAAGCGTCCAGCACCTCTGGCTTCTACAGGCACAGGCACTCTTGTGCACATACCCCCACACAGATACACACAGACACACACAGAGTGGAGAGAGGGAATAAATCTTAAAAGAGTAAAAGATCAGCAGCAGATACTGGCATATGTCTTCCATTTCAGCATCTAGGAGGCTGAGACAAGGAGGATCAAGAATTGGAAGCCAGCCTTGCTTTAGAGACTCAGTGTCAAAACAACAGTAATGTTTTTGGGATCTTACGCTAGAAGGATGGCTTTATCAGTTCTAGAACTTGTCAGTATTTTTATTTTTTGAGAGCTTAAACTAAGAGAAATTTTATTTTTAAAACAAAATAAATACATTAACACAGGTCCAAATACCACTGCAAGCATTCATTGAGTGTTGTTTGTTTGTTTTTGAGACAGAGTTTCTCTATGTAAGTCCTGGCTATCCTGAAACTTGCTTTGTAGACCAGGATGGCCTTAAATTCAGAGATCTGTCTGCCTCTGCCTCCCAGGTTCTGGGGTTAAAGGTGTGCGCCACTCACTGCCTGGCTCATTGGATTTTATAAAAGAAAAAACAGCACTCAGGTGTCAACTAAAAACATAACCATTTTAGAAAAGCCCACTGCTTATGGTGACCTGGCTACATGGACATTTAAGAAGCCATTGTGTGTTTGCAGCTGTGCGGAGATGCAATGTGAAGTAATAGAAGGTGGAGTGGCCTCAGTCGTCCCTTCAGACTCCTTGCCCCACTCTGTGTGCTCTTGGTCTCCCTCCTGAGTTAATCAGTAGGTAAATGCACAAGGAATTTAATATTAGAGAACACTTCCAAAGGTCAAAAATAGATTCAATGGCTAAAGTTACCCCAGAGGTCTGGGGATGTGGTGGTGGGTGTTCTCAAAAGCTAGATTTCACACAATAGCAGACATTAATGTAGTCACATGTGCTTACAGTAGTAGAAAAAGAAACCCTGATCAATAGAGGTGGGTTCATACTGATGCACAGGATCTCTCACTCACTGACCTCGACATCTCATCAACTCCATCAATTATTTCCTGCAGGTCCTCGTTGGTAAGTTGTCGCCTACCTCCTTGACCACACACTTCAGATTTTTAAATGCTATTTTCCCAGTTCCATCATCACTGAAGAGTTTGAGAGCTTTCAATATTTCTTCTTTTGTGTCTTCCTGGGACATTTTTTGAGCCATCACTGTCAAAAAGTCATCGGAGTTCATTTTTTCTGTCCCTTCCTTATCAGTTTCACTGGTCGTTTTCTTGATTTCTTCTTTCTTGGATTTAAAGCCTTGATGTCAATAGTTTCAGTTCCATCAAAATCAAAGAGATCAAAAGCTTCTCGATTTCCCCTTTCTGTTCTTTAGTAAGTTCAGGCTTAGGACTCATTATTTTTCTCTGGCCACTGGATGTCATGTTACATTTAAGGCCGTCTCCGAACAGACTCATCTGACCTGTTACTAAGGCAACGGTGTACATGTGGCCTTGGGCTGTTCCCAGGCTCCCCATGCCTGACCTGCTTCCCATTCCATGTCAGTCATTTTCACTTAGTGTCTTCCTTCCCTTTTCTGGAAGCCCACTTAAATTTTTACTAAAACTTCTTGCTGTGTTCTTCATGTCTCTCTTTTTTGTTTGTTTGTTTTTTTCGAGACAGGGTTTCTGTCTCTGTGTAGTTTTGGTGCCTGTCCTGGATCTTGCTCTGTAGACCAGGCTGGCTTTGTTCTTCGTGTCTCTTGACCTCTCCCACATTTTCCCTTTTAGTCTCTCAATGCCACAGCATCAGTCATTTTTCTGGCCCCTTATTTGGGGATTCTCTCCTCATTCTGTGTTTAATCTACATATAAGTCTATTAAGATTTCACACTGAGCTAGGCATTGGTGGCATATACTTTTAATCCCAGCACTCAGGAGGCAGAGGCAGGCAGATCTCTCAGTTCGAGGCCAGCCTGGCCTACAGAATGAATTCCAGGATAGCTACACAGAGAAACCTTGTATTGAAAAACAACAACAAACAATAACAAAAACCCCAAAAGACCAAGAATCAAAACAAACAGATTTCACTCTGGAGCAGGGCGTGGTAGCACATGCCTCTAATGCCAGCACTCAGAAGCAGAGGCAGGTGGATCTCTGTGACTTTGAGGCCAGCTTAGTCTACACAGAGAGTTCCAGGCCACCCAATGTTAAACGGTCTGCCCCCACCTCAATATTTGATTATGCAAATATTGTTTTTAACTTAAACAAATTTCTTTTTCATCATTTGTTCCAAGTCTTTGGCACTTTCTTCTTCCTTATATATATTTTCAAGTCTGGCTCTAGAAATATTTATTGTATGGGTATGAGTGTTTTCTTTAATGAATGTATATGAACCATATGCATGGAGGCCAGAAGAGGGGTAGATCCCTTGGAATTCGGGTTACAGGCAGTTATGTGTTGTCATATGGGTACTGGGAACTGAACCTGAGTTCTCTGAAAGGACAGCAAGTGCTCTTAACAATTGAGCAATCTCTTAAGCCCCTGATTTTTCCTTTTTTAACATTAAAGGCATAACTGTCCTATTATGTACATCTGATAATGCCAGCACCTGTCTTTATCCACCACCTGCTGTTGCTTCTAGTACACTCAAGACACACTCAATCTTTGCTTAGTCGGTGTGTTAGTTGACTTGGGATGCCATACTACTGCCAGGTTTACACAACAGAAAGTTTATCTTCATAATTCTTGAGGCTGGATGTTTGAGTGACAGTAGTGTTGGTAAGGACTGTCTTGTTTCTGGTCCGAAGAAAACTGACTTCCTGATGTTTTGCCATGGCTTGTTCCTGATGTATCCAGAGACACAGTGAGAGTAAGCTTTTGTCTCTATTTATGGAGTCACTCAGCAGTCCTCTTGAATTATGGTCCCACTCCATGAGTTCATTTTAACTTTAATTACATCCTTAAAGCACCATCCCTGTATCTCTGCCTCCAAGCTGCCTTGCCATAGACCAAAGCTGCTTTATTTATTAGCCAATGGGAACAACACATATTATTCACAGAATACAGAAAGACATCCCACAGCAGGAATGGACCCTGGGCCTGGAATACAGGGATTGTTCTGGGTTTGTCACTTTGTGCCAGAATATCTCTTTGGAAAGCCCAGGGTTAGCTCCTTTATTCTTCTAATCATGTTTGTTCCATGACACTTGCATAAATCCAACATCTGTCTTCTACAAACTGGGGACAGAGCAAGTTTACCAAAGCAGGACGAGAATGGTGTATATAGCCAGTTGCCTAGGTTTGCTGCTGTGGTGGGACCTGCTGGCTAACAGGGACAAACACATGTTCCTGAAGTTGAAGTCTCTCCCTTTTCTGTGTAGGTGAAACATTGTTTCATCTAGTGCTCAAAGATGATGTCTTGCCCCTCATGACTCTGATATCAAGAAAAAAGGGCAGAAGTGTTCAGTGTCCTCCTCTGGGACTGGCAACCAGCATATAGTATTCTGCTTAATAATAACAAACACTCCAGTTTGGGCATGTTGGCACTCTCCTGTAATCCCAGGACTTGGGAGGTAGGGACAGGAGGATTATATATATAATTATATATATATATATATATAATATATATATATACATATATATATGACAGATTCTTGAGCTGGCCTTCAACTCACTGCAATCCCCTAGCTTCAGACCCTAAATGTTGAGATTAAAGGAGTGTACCACCATGCCCAGTCACCCCATCACTTTTGACTCTATTATTCTTGAATTATGTAAAGGATTTCCATGATGGCAAAGGGAAGGTGTATTGCTCAGGAGAGATCTAACTTTCTTCTCTCAATGCCTACATTCCCCATTTGCTTAAAACTTGTGTTTTAATAGAATAATCTAAGTAATATGAATTTGGGTTGCAAATCTAATCAAGATCAGACAAGAATGACTTCTACCCATACCACCACCACTTTGTTCAAGGCTTCATAGTTGCCAGGTGCAGACTTGCTTGCACTGTACCTTCTTGTGGCTCGTGTAGCCTTTTGGAGTCCTAAATTTATGGGTAAGTTGTTCTTCCTCTACATAGTCACCTGCTGTGGATATCTTTCTGTATGCTGTGAATGTGTGTTACTCTGATTTGGTTAATAAATAAAATGCTGATTGGCCAGTAGCCAGGCAGGAAGTATAGGCAGGACAAGAAGAGAGGAGAATTCTGGGAAGAGGAAGGCTGAGTCAGGAGTCACCAGCCAGACACAGAGGAAGCAAGATGTGAAGGCAGAACTGAGAAAAGGTACCAAGCCACGTGGCTAAACATAAATAAGAATTATGGGTTAGTTTAACTGTAAGAGCTAGTTAGTGGTAGGCCTGAGCTAATGGCTGAGCAGTTTTAATAATATAAGCCTCTGTGTGTTTACTTGGGTCCAAGCGCTGCAGGACTGGCAGGTGAGAAAGATTTGTACTGATCATGGGCCAGGTGGGACACAGGAAAACTTTAGCTACAGTCACCTTGAACCCATCAACTTCAATACTGTTACTTATCTTTACTAAAAACAAAATACAACAAAACCTACCTTTAAATTTTTTGGGTTTTGTTTTTTGTTTTTTGAGACAGGGTTTCCCTGTGTAGTTTTGGTGCCTGTCCTGGATCTCACTCTGTAGACCAGGCTGGCCTGGAACTCATGGAGATCCACCTGCTCACAAGTTATGCATCCCTTCCTTTGAAGGAACAACCCTGTGAGTTTAACATTCCTGGTTCCCGTAGTGTTTATCTGTGAGCACAAGGGCCTCCGTGTCTCCCATAGGCCTGTCGACCAGGGAAATGACTTGGGGAGCGCAGTCTGAGAAGGTATTGCATCACCCTCTGCAGAACCCTAGTGGTTCAGCTTCACCTCACAAACGGTTTCACGGACAGTTCTGCTGGGTTGGGTAGAGCACGGAGGCGGAAGCAACCTCCCTCTGTCTTCACAGCTGACTGGGAACTGTTCTGAAGCAGTTTGAATTAAGATGTTAGCATGCCAATGACTCCAGGCCAGGATCCTTACCCATTTCCCCAGCTCCTGACGCCTAAGCAGCCGGAGTGAACCTGGGGTGTGGCCCTGCCTCTCACCCAATCCTAACCAGTCAGGTCCCGCCCCTCCAAAGGTTTCCCCGCCCCCTCTCCAGTGACGCAGTCTTGGCGAGGACCCGCCCCCCGTTGATTTCCCCGCCTTTTCCTTCTTGTCACCCAATCCCGTCACTGGCCTGCGTCTGCCCCGCCCCACCGCTAAACCAGCTTCTGCATCAGACCTGAAGCAGGTTGCTGTCCCGCAGCTATCATGGAGACGCTGCTTAAGCAGGAGCTGGGATACAGCTCAGTCAAAGCTACGGGTCACTCGGGAGGCGGGTGCATTAGCCAGGGCCAAAGTTACGATACGGACAGAGGACGAGTGTTTGTGAAAGTGAACTCCAAGGCAGAGGTAGGGCCGCCGGCGCTGGGTCAGGGTCCGCTCCTTGGCCCGGGGCTGAAATGGGGGCCTGGTTTGGGTCTAGGGTGTGTGCTGAGATCCCGAGCCGGCCGGGATTCTAGGTCTAGGTCTAGGTCCTTGGTGGGTAGCGCTAGGGCCCAGTCTAAAGCGATAGGCTCCGTCTGACCGCTGTCCACGCGTGACCGCCATACCCTGGCGGTCTCACTCTGGCCTTGGGCCTCCCTGCCTTTGCCCGCTCTGGCAGCAGTGGCTACGTGGGTGCTGCGCGTGGTATTCTGAGATTGCAGTGCCCACTTCTTTGAGAAAAGCCTTGTTTGGCGAGTTTTGAGAAACCTTGGAGTACCCGCATTTATCTGGAGCTTATTTCAACTCGAAGAGACTAAAGCTCACAAATCAAAGATCTTAAAGTATCTAACAATGTACTCACCCCACCACGTTCTGTTTGTGTGCAAACTTTTCCCAAAATGCCCTATTGCTTCATAGGGCGAGCTCCACTGCTTCAGTTGTGTTCCTGGTGGTTGTTAGCCCTTTGTCATTGTAAGCTGTTCATTCAGGGCTTCGCTGGAAGAGAGGTGGATGGCTTCCGTAGGACTTGGCAATGTCTTTTTGAATAAGACTGAAGGTGTTTATCTTCTTGCCAAGCCCTACACCTCACACACACTCAAAGTGCTTTTTTATTTTCTTAGAACTGGTTTCTGTAACCAAGGCTGACCTCCAAACTCAGGGTTACAGGCCTTAGCCACAAGTCTGGCTTGCATTTGTGTTCAGTTTCCTTTCAAGAAAGGAATTCTGCCTTTCACATGCGTGTCAACCTTTGAAATTATTTTCTCGAGGCTTGCCTTCAGCCCCCTACCTACAGACATCAGTTCACTGAACTCTGTCAACTGTCCTTGAAGTCACTCTTGCACTAACTTATCCTCAGTGCCAGGACTTAGTGTGGCAGTGATGTCCTTTTTCATATTCTACAGGCTGGCCTCAAACTCAGATTTGCCTTGCAGAGGTCCTGAGTTCAATTCCTATCTGTGAACCTACATTCTCTCTCTCAGGAAGTGGTTTGTTTGTTTTTTTTTTTTTTTAATTTTGTTTTGTTTTTAAAGACACAGTTTCAATCTATCCGTAGCCCAGGCTAGTCTGGAACTTACTATGGAATCCTCAGCCTCTCAAGTGGTAGGATTACACATATTAGTCAACATATACTGTTGCGTTCTTTTTTTTTTTTTTTTTTAAAGATTTATCTATTCAGTTTTAAAGATGATATGTATGTGTGTATATGTTGTGTGAGATGTGAGTGTGGTGCTCATGGAAACCAGAGGCATCAGATCCTCCTGATGCTGAAATTACAGGTGGTTATGACCTACCTGATGTGGGAGCTAGGAATTGGACTCAGGACCTCTACAAGAGCAGTATGCACTTTTAACCACTAAGCCATCTCTCTCCAGCCCCCTTATTTCCACTTCAAAGTCTATTTTCTAGTCTTTCTTTCTTTGATAATTTTCTTGCTTGCTCTGGAATATATAGTATGAGCAATGCAGGTACACAGGCCATATGGTAAACATCTGCTGATCCTAAATATACCTGTTGTGTTGGAAATCCAACTCTTCCGTGCTCTACTTTCTAGGAGTTAAGACTTTTAAGACTACCTGGCTGCTCTTGTATTTGCTTTCGTATGCCTTGCTAGGACCCACCTGGTCTAAGTTTTTTTTTTTCCCTACTTGATGGTTCTTTGTGACTCTTGTGAACTTACTTACGTGATTGGTTTTTAGATTGTTTCCAGACTTTGTTTTGTTTTCACAATGGTCTGACTGAGGCTTAATTTTCCTATAGGTCTGTTCATGAGTAGCTAGCTTTTTCAGACCACATAAGCAGTAAATTATGTCTGCAAAGGAGCTCTGCTTCTTAATGGCATCACAGTCTCTTTTTAAACCTTTCCTGAATTTTTTTTTTTCAATGCTGCCTCTTAAAGTAGTCTCTATCACCAGGACCTTTGCCAAAGTTTAGTTAGCTTCTCCTTCATATTCTAAATAAATTGATGTGAAGGTTCTATCTAGGACATATTTCTTATCTTCCTTCTCAGAAACTTTGGCCTGTTAGTGAGTAATTGTAACATTTGTAGTGTTTAGAATGGGCTGTGTGTTAGCTGCTAACTCAGTTAATCATAGCCCAAGCCTAAGAAATTTAGTATTCTCTCATTTTATAGGAGAGGAAATTGAAGCAGAGAAAGCTTAGGTAGCTTGCCCAAGATCACAGAGGTAGTAAGTATGAGAACAAGTAGAAGACTTTCCATGGCAGCACTGTTCAGTAGTGATTACATTTGGTATGTTCACACTGTGAAGTAGCACACATGATGAAGGTATAGCAAATACACCAGATCCCAGAACCCATATGACTCTGTGTAAAATGATCAAGCAGCACTCAGGAGGCTGAGGCAGGAGGATTGTGAGTTTGAGACCAGCATGGACTACATAGCAAAACCCTGTCTCATAAAACAAAACAAAACAACAACAACAAAAACCCCAGCAACACAAAAAGAATGACCAAACTGGCAGAATAGCTCTTTGATAGTAGAAGCCAGGCTAGCGACAGCTGTTCTGGGGGTGGGCAATGGCTATGGGTGACAAGAAGTAGAATTTTTGTTGGTATCTGGATCCTTGATCTTGATGGTGGTGATTGGCACATGTGGGAGGCAGAAGCAGGTGGTTCTCAATGAGTTCGAGGCCAGCTGGTCTACATAGCCAGTTCCAGGTCAGCCAAACAAAAACCAAACAAACAAAATGCAGTCCCAGCAGGGCGGTGGTATTGCACACCTTTAATCCCAGCACCCAGGAGGCAGAGGCAGGTGACTCTGAGTTTGAGGCCAGCCTGGTCTACAGGGTAAGTTCCAGGACAGGCAGGGCTATACAGAGGAACTGTCTCAAAAAACAAAACAACAAAACAAAAAAATGCAGTCCCAAACTGGGAAATTCAAGCTTGCTTATACCTGTGTTACTTTGGCACTTACAGCCTAATTTTCTGATGAGTACCCTGAAAACACTGTCTGTTTCTGTTGAGTCCTCTGTCTAGCATAAATGTGGTTTGAATTGTAATGCCAGAAGAAAGCATGTCTAAATAGTCTTTCTTTGGTGACCTTGGTCGTCTCCTCCATTGTTTTACTGACAGGCTAAAAGAATGTTTGAAGGTGAAATGGCAAGTTTAACTGCCATTATGAAGACAGAGACAGTGAAAGTACCCAAGCCTATCAAGGTTCTCGATGCCCCAGGAGGTGGGAGTATGCTGGTGATGGAGCATTTGGATATGCGGTATCTGAGCAGGTCTGTCTTGATGCCATCCTTTCTGGTTAAAAGCAAAGGCTTTATTTTTCCCCTGTGTGGTTCTTTTATTTTGGATTCTTGTATTTGGGGGCATGACTTCGAGGTGTGGTGTAAAGGACCATGACTGCATAGATGATGGCTTTACAGTGTGAGCGGCATGCACTCTCTGTCAACTGAAAGCCAGAGAGAGCACTCTCTCAAAGTGAGATGATCACAGAGACTCATTGCGAAGCCTAGGAAAGGTGGTCAAATTATGGGAACCTCCTGTTTCGATTTTGTCTGTTTATTTTTGAAACAGGGTCTCATGAAGCTGAGTCTTGATCCTCCTGCCTCCTCCTTCCTAGGATTCTTGCTATTGTGCCACCACACCTAGTTCTCCTCTTATTTCAATAGAATTAACCTTTTTAAAAGAAAGATTTATGTATTTTATTTTATGTGTATGGGTATTTTGCTTGCATGCACAGCACAAATATGTGCACCACATGCATGCCTGGTGTGATTGGTCCCTGGAACTGGACCCATCTGGACAATTGTGAGCTGCCACATGGGTGCTGGGAATTGAACCCGGGTCCTCTAGAGGAACAATCAGTGCTCTTAACCACTGAGTCATTTCTCCAGCCTCCAGTATAACGAACTTTATACTCAATGTTTGACCTGCTTTGTGTGCCTTGAGATCTCTCAGATGGATCTGCTGTTTGTGTGTCATCTGTTTAGTTCCTGCATTTTGGTTTTAGTCATGCCGCCAAGCTTGGGGCCCAGCTTGCAGATCTACACCTTGAGAACAAGAAGCTTGGAGAGCAGCTCCAGAAGGAGGCTGGCACTGTGGGTAAGGGACTGTGTGAGCCCTAAGGGACCCTGTCTGGAGAAGGGCCTTCAGCCAGCATGGGCTCTGGGATGGAGTAATGCTGTAGCCTGTGTTGATGCCAAAGCAAGTATGGTCACCCTAGGGCTGCACATTTGCAATGTAGTGAACACAAACACATATGATTGGCACAATGTGTCTTAGACATACTGAAAAACAGGAACTATCACTGGACTTGAAGCTGTGTGATGTTACAGTTGCTTTACGTCTAACTCTCCAGGAAGAAGTCTAATCAAAGTTGTTTAGGCTTTCAATACAAAGTGACTCCTTTAAACACATTGTCATCTCTTCCATGTACATACCATTCTTGAGACTCAGAATGACAGCCTTAATGCTGCCCATCTAGAACAAAGTATGGAGTTAGCATTGAGAGAATTTTCCAGTATTTTCAGGCTGACAGTTGATAATTCACGTGTACCTCATGTGCTAGACAGAATAGCTGATAGTCAGAAAGCAGATAATCCAGAAGCTACTGTGTACAGTTCTACTGGTGGGTCTTGGCAGCCTGCCCATCCTGTGATGATATACTGGCAGCCACCAGCCTGTCTCCTTGTCTTGTGAGGATCTCCTAATAGGCCCTGTTAACTGGCTTTCCTGTTGCTTCCAAACTGCACAGAATTCATTTGATTGAGATTTTCTTGAGTTTGGGGAGACACATGAGGTTGAGGCCATTCCAAAGTATAATAAATTTTTGTTTGTTTTTTTGAGATAGGGTTTCTCTGTGTAGCTTTGGCTGTCCTGGAACTTGATCTGTAGACCAGGCTGGCCTTGAACTGACAGAGGTCTGCTTGTCTCTGCCTCCCTAGTACTAAGATTCAAGGTGTGTGCCACCATCACCCAGCAAATATAATAGTTTTATCTGTCAAAAATGGAACTACATTGGCCACTGAAAAACCTCCTTTCCTGATGTATTTTTGACACTGTTATATATCGCTCCATTCTCATGCATCCTCTGGTACTTGGTTCTGCTTCTGGAATAGCTAGTGTCCTTGGGTTTTAAGTCTGCTAAAGCAGATGCTGTTCTGAGTGATCTGAGGCGTCTTGCTTACCTCTGGGTGTAAGCATGAGGCAGTAAGGGCATATTGACTGCAAAGCAATAACTCTAAGCTCCCTGAGTGGGCCGAGGGTCTCTTGGAACAAGGAGACAAGCTAGTCACCTTTCTTTGTTTCCTTTTGTCTAAAAGGGAAAGGAAGTGGACAGGAAGAGCGGCTCTTTGTGGACCAGTTTGGGTTTGATGTAGTGACATGCTGTGGATACCTCCCCCAGGTGAGTGGCATAGAACTTACTTCCATTTCATAGTCAGACTGGCTATTCAAACACAGTGGGGAAGTTATTCCTTTTCTGTGAGATTTTGTAAGTCTTGCATCCTTTTTTCCCCTGATAATTTTTAAGAAGTTGACATGAAGTAAATTCAAATGTTAGATTAAGATGGAAAATGAGACAGAAGGAACAGCAAGTTAGGATGTTTAATTTCGATGAGGGGTTAAAAATTAGAAAAATTTAACTTTTATTTTATTTTGTTTATTTTTATTATTTATTTATTTGTTTGTTTGTTTGTTTTTGGAACTCACTATGTAGACCTTGAATTCATAGACACCTGCCTGTTTCTGCCTCCCAATTCGTGGGATTAAAGGTGCATGCCACTATGCCCAACATATATATATATGCATGTGTATGTGTGGGTACCTGCTGAGGCTTGAAGGAATTAGATCTTCTAGCTCTATAGTCACAGGTGGTTCTGAGTAGCTTGACACGGTGCTGGGACCTGAACTCTGGTCCTCTACAAGAGCAGCAAGCACTCTTAGCTGCTGAGACATCTCAGCAGTTAGGTATTATAAGTAATGTGGAGATGATTTAAGTGTAAGGCAGGAAGTGTGTGGGTTCTGTTTAAGACCTTGAACATCTGAGGACTTTACTGTGAGTAGAGGTCTTGGGTCTACTCCTCTGTGGATACCAAAGCATTAAATTCTCAAAGACAGCACAATGACAGGGCATCATATCTTTCATGTTTATGGTTTTAAGTCCGTTCCCCTGGGAGTTTCTGCCTGGGAAGTGCTGCCTGATGTCCAGCAGATAAAGTAGATAGCATGACAGTTGTGACGGTCAGTTTTAATTGTCAACTTGTCACAACCTAGAATCACCTGGAGTCACAATGAGGAATTATCTGAATTGGGTTGGCCTTTGGGCAAGCCTGTGACAGATTTTCTTAGTTGGGTTACTTGATGTAGGAAGACCCACCCTGAATTTGGGCAGCACCATTCCCTGACTCTGGATGTGAATAGCTGTTTTTAGTTCCTACCTGCCTTGACCTTACTGAAATGATGGAACATAGTTTTGGAATTGTAAGATAAAAAACAAACAAATAAAAAATACCCCTAGGTTGGTTTTATCAGGGTATTTTATCACAGTAACAAAAAGCAAACAGGGAAGCTTTTTCCCAAAAGGAGTGAATGCAGAATCTGGAAACTTATAGATGTTTTATGGTGGGCATAGGGGCCATAGATTTAGAAATGTGTAGGAGGTTGTATGTAAACCTGCTTTGTATGGAGTTTTCAGATCCTACATGTTTAGGGTATATGTCCGAAGGCATTGGTCCTTCCTCTCTTACCTGTAACTCATGATGCATGTGTGTTCACGTGCAGATATGTGCATATGCCTATATGTGTGCCTATGTGTATAGTGTGTGTGTTTATGTGTATGTATGGTGTTTTGTCTTCCTGTGTCGTGTCCTGCTCTGAGCTGATTTACTCTCACATATCTAACTTACTTCCCTTCTGGGTGGTAAGCACCTGTGCTTGGACATTCTTCCTTGGCAGTTCTTTTGAAAGAGGTCCAAATGACTTTTCTCATCTCTCCCAGGACAAGGTAAAATGTGGCCAGGTAAGTGTTGGAAGATGGTCAGAAACAAGCCATGAGATCCAGAGGGTCAGCTAGCTCTGGCCTTTGTTCCATAGTTGTTATAATTAAATGGTTTTAGTTGATCTTCAGGCTTGGGAGGTTGCAACTGGTCACCTGGCATACCCTGCTTACCGTTCCCCTGGGACACTGGACCTACCGTCTGAGCCTATGTTGAGGCTTCATGCTGCTTGGTCCTCCCTCACCTCTTTAGCCTCCTGCAGCTGCTACCTCTCTTCATGCTTCCTGCAGCCCATTCTACTTTGGGATTACTGGGCACTCAAGTCTCCTTCAGTCCTGGAGTTTTCTGATAAAGTCTGTGTACTGGCTGGTTTTGTATATCAACTTGACACACACTGGAGTCATCAGAGGAAGGAGCCTCAGTTGAGGAAATGCCTCCATGAGATCTAGTTGTAAGGCCTTTTCTCATTTAATGATCAATGCCCATTGTGGGTGGTGCCATTCCTGGGCTGTTGGTCCTGGGTTCTATAAGAAGTGGGCTAAGCAAGCCAGTAAGCAGCTCCCCTCCATGGCCTCTGCATCAACTCCTGTCTCAGGGATCCTGTCCTGTTTGAGTTCTTGTCCAGACTTCTTTCAGTGATGAACCACAATGCTGAAGTGTAAGCCTAATGAACCCTTTCCTCCTCAACTTGCTTTTTGGTCATGGTGTTTCATGACAGCAATAGAAACCCTGACTACTAAGACAGTCTGCTCTCTCCTTTACTGTCTCCTGTGCAGGTAAATGACTGGCAGAAGGACTGGGTCACATTCTATGCCAGGCAGCGCATTCAGCCCCAGATGGACATGGTGGAGAAGAGGTCTGGAGACCGGGAAGCTCTTGAGCTGTGGTCTGCTCTGCAGGTGAGCAAGGCCTCTGCTGTATGCCCAGTGCCAACCATATGCCCCACTGAGCCCTGATACAGGGGAGGCACCAAAGCAGGGGTAGCATCTGAGTCTGCTTCTTACCACAGTGTCCCATCTGCTCTAAGTCGGGCACATCTGAGTACCTGCTCAGATACGTGGAACAGCACTTAGGAAAACATTTACACCTTCATATTCGTTGACCACTATGTTTAAGGCTCCATCTTTCTCTTTGCAGTTGAAGATTCCTGACCTGTTCCATAACCTGGAAATTGTGCCCTCCTTACTTCACGGAGACCTCTGGGGAGGGAATGTAGCAGAAGATTCCTCTGGGCCCATCATTTTTGATCCAGCTTCCTTCTACGGCCACTCAGAATATGAGCTGGCAATAGCCGGCATGTTTGGGGGCTTCAGTAGCTCCTTTTACTCTGCCTACCATAGTAAAATCCCTAAAACCCCAGGATTTGAGAAGCGCTTGCAGCTGTATCAGCTCTTTCACTATCTGAACCACTGGAATCATTTTGGATCTGGGTACAGAGGATCCTCTCTAAACATAATGAGGAATCTCAGCAAATGAACTGGCCAGAGGGCAGAGTCTCTTAGGAGTGTGATGGATCTTCTAATAAGATGACTCCATGTCTAGATCAAGTCTTACCATCAAAGCATCACTGTGAACTGAGGGAAGTGCCTCAGAGTCAGGTGGTCAGATTCCAACTATTTGGTCAAGGAGCTCATGATTTCCTCAGTCCTTTCCCTCATGAATTCTTCCCTTTTACTCCATGGCTGGATTTGCTTAAGATCCCTTGGTGTCCTGTTTCTAAGCTTTGTAAAGTACGGGTTATTTCAGAGGAAAGGTTATATAATTCTGAAGTTGTGTACGTTGTAAAACTGGCTAGATTAGGCCTCCCTGGTGATGTGAACAGTGACTTATGAAGTTTAGGTATAGCGAGCCACACTCTCCTGCCAAGGAAAAGAACTGTGAGTGACCGTGTTGGTGTGGTGGCTGGTGTCCACTGTGCCCTTCTCCCATCCCTTCCTGTCTGTTATCAACATTTCTGAGCTGTTCACAGTGATGCTTTGTGATGGCTTGATCTAGACATGAAGTCATCTTGTTAGAAGTTTTGAGTAATGACCAACTCTAAAATCAATGATATTCCCTTTGCTGTGTAGCGCTTCTGAACCCTGCTACAAGCTGAGCAGGTCTGGAGATTGGTTTGGGGACTGATCAAGCTACCAACTTTAGGGTAACTTGGCTCAGTTTAGGAGCCCAGAAATATTCCTGTTATGTCAGCTTTGTACTGTTTTCTTTTTCTTTTTCTTTTTTTTTTTTTTTTTTTTTTTTTTCAAGACAGGGTTTCTCTGTGTGGCCCTGGCTGTCCTGGAACTCACTCTGTAGACCAGGCTGGCCTCAAACTTAGAGATCCTCCTGCCTCTACCTCCCAAGTGCTGGGATTAAAGGTGTGCACCACCACCACCACCACCACCACCACCACCACCACCACCACCACCGCCCCCCCCCCCCCCCCCCCCGCCGCCGCCCCCGCCCCCACCCTGCTTTGTGCTGTTTTCTAACGTTGTCGTTCCCTTGTAACATATGAGCATCTGTATTAATATTTTTTTTTCTGTCTGTAGAAATGGGAAATTTCATGAATGACATTGATGTTGATAAATCTTTTTGCCTAAAAATTTGAATAAAATTGCAGTTGTTTCAGTGATGCCTGAGACTTATTTCCACATTTATGTACTCATTTATCTTAGCTGTTTGCCAGAAAATATTGTAGTGCTATATTGTGACAATAAATAGGTACAACTATTGTTTCTTCCTGTTTTGGAAGGGGACTGTATTAGTTATTTTTCTGTTGGTGTGATATAACTGGTGACACACTTGGTGACTCGAGCTGGGAGCTGAGAGCTCACATCTCAAACTGTAAGCACAAAACACAGACAGTAAACCTGGAATGACCTGCAGCTTTGAAACCTCAAATCCCACCCACAGTGACTTACTTCCTCTAGCCAGGCCACACCTCCAAGCCTGCCCAAATAGCACTGCCAACTGGGGACCGTGTATTTGAACATCTGAGCTAAGGAGGACATTTTCATTCAAACCACCACAGGGTCTCATGTAGCCTAGGCTAGCCTTGAATTCCTGCTTCTCCTCAGCCCTCTCCTTACCTCTTCTCCAGTTTGCTTTTTGTTTTTGTTTACAATATTGTCTTTAACACCCATAAAATTGAGCCTACTAGTATTTGAAGAGACTTAGTATCCTAGCTGTCTTGCCTCTGAATTGTTAGTGGTTCTTATTAGCCCTCTTTATCCAGTTGTGTCCTGTTCTCACAGGTTCTTTCTGTGTGCCTCTCATTGTAATTAGAGTCTGTCATGACTTGTGTGAAGGAAAGCTCAAGGGGCCATGAGAGGACAGGCTTTCCTTTCGAAATAACCTGGAAGTCTGTCCAGAGATTGATGACAGATTCGCATGAAATACATCCCTGGGATTTTTAGACACTGGTTACACAGAATAGACTAGAAACCTCCAGAGGAAGGACAGATCCTATGAAGAATCAAAATGCCTCAAAACTCCCAACACTTAAAGGAGCTGGCAAGCAATGGAGCCTTCTTAGTCTGAAAGAGAATGGCCTGACCAACCTGAAATTCCATACACAGTCATTGTGTCAGCCAATAACCAAGAAGTTTCTGGCTGTACTGTTCTCAGTGCTTTATGTCAAGGTGCAGTGGTAGGACGGGCCTCAAATGGAGACACCAGTTACATTTCCTGTAGATGACTGTTCTAGTTGTTCTTTTGTAGTGACCTTTCCACACTGTCAAGTCCGTTTACTTGATATGGGCTTGAAGGATCATAACCAGTAGTGTGGGGAGCAGAGGAGGCCTGTGTGCATTTGTGTTTCTTACATGAGCCTGCAAGACCAACACCAAAGCCCCAGACCTATGAAAATCTGGCAAAGCCTTTCCTCCAGCTGAAGCTCAGAGAAATGACAAGGCTTTCCTATGTTCTGAGTGTGAATGTTGATAGTACATGCAGAAAACGTCCGCCATAGCTTTTTACTCTCAGATATATACAGCCTGAAGACTGCTCCCCTACAGAGACTGCTCCCACTGAGATTAGTTAAGCTTGCCCCCTTGGTTTAGCTATACACCACAAACCCTGCCTGCTTGTTCAGCTGTAAATGATGAACATACTGAGATTCTGGGATTCTGAAGCTTTTCCATCAGAGAGCCCAGTCCACTATATTCCAGCTTTTCTGTGTGTCCATCTGTCGTTTTTTTCTTCATTTCCTCACCACCCCAATTAGGCCAGTCCCTGGAGCTGTGTAAGACCCAGCGCAGAGGGAAGGCAGAGAAATGGTGCTTGGCTTTAGAACCAGGTTAGAGAAGGCCCTTGGGGTGGAACCCTGGCTCTGGTGCCCACTCTGTCCACCATGATTGGGAATGCTCAAGCCACATTAGGAGGCCATATCAATGTACCTTGGTTGATAGTGTCTGCTGAGCCCACATTCCAATCATCCCACAGAGGTGCCAGATATAGGAATTATTAAAAAGTCTCAGGGAACCCTATCTCAGTTTAGAGGCAGGGACAGACCACAAGGACTACAGGGATAACTAGAACTGACAAGTTTTGCCCCTCTGAGCCTGCTAGAGCTCCTAAGATAGTAGGCTTGATTGCAGCCCCATATACATCATCTTCATCTTCACAGTAGCTTCACCCTTAATATGAGGGTGTCCGATAGGGAAAGAGTTGTGAAGGTGTCAGCTGGCAGGCCAAGGAGAAAACCCTGTGCAGCATGGTGTAGTCAGGCTTTCCATGACACATCCTGGGAAGAGACTTGTCCCGGTAGGGATCTGAGACTAGGATTCAGAGGATGCAACCCAAAGCCAGATTCAGTTCCAAATATTCTGAGCTGTGTCCCAGCACTGGGTCCGGTGTAAGTTAACTCCTCTATGGTTCAGTTTCTTCATAGAGAAAGTGGGAACTAATTATAGGATCTTCTCAAATGATAGTTGTGAACTTAGCTGACATTTATTTGTGCCCTAGCACATACTGAAAGCCCAGCAAAGGATCATTCACCCCACTAATCTTCCTAGTCCCATTATAGTCATCAGGAGACATTATAGTACAGGAGGGGCACCAGCAGCTCATGGTGGGGGCTGGGATTTGAGGCAATCTCTCCTAAAACACTTGAGGGCTACCTCAGCACAGACTGTCCTCTATACCAGTCTGTGAATGTGTTCTTGCATACATGTGTGTGTGCCTATGTATACATGAACATATGTGTCTTGAAACTTCTTTCCTATCATGGCTGTCCAGAGTCCCACCTACCCTGGGTGGGGTAGGTTGCTGCTATCACAACCCCCAGAGCAGCTTTTTATCACCCAGCCCTGTGGCATTAAAGGTGCCACTAGGGCCTAGCTAGGGCACTACCTTGGCTGGTACTCCACCCTAATCTGAACAGTGGGAGCCTAGCTAAGCTTATAATCTCTCCACAGGATAGCTGAGTCTCTAGGCTGTGCCTTGTGTTGCAAAGATAAAGAAGTCCTGGCCCAAATCTTCCTGTGGGCACTCCTGATCTGCCCAATTGTGCAGGGAACACAAGGCCTAGGGTGGATCCCAGATGGGTGCAGATGTGCTGGGGACTTCACATGCATGCTGTGAGGACACATGGTCACTTCCTTTCTGTCTCCCAGGCTTTACAGAACACCCAGGACCAGGTCTGGGGTCCTGCTCCTCTGGGGTGAGTCAAGCTGGAATAGAAATTCCGGAATGAGTCTAGTAGGAGAGCTTTGAGAGCCTTTGCATCCCCGCTATGCTAAGTAGAGATTGTCTTGGAGGGAGAAATAGCTGTGTGGTCCACTTTCCCCTTCCCCCTCCCACCCCAGGCCTGGCGCACCAGGACCTTGCAGGGATAGTGCGCACCCAAGTGGCCGCTAGGAGCCAGTAGGCTGCGTCACTGAGTCCAGACCTTGTTGTGGCCCCCGGCAGCGGCAGCGCCCCCCAACTCGCCCTGAACTGCGTGTTTCCAACAGCGTGTTTCCTTCTGGTACCCGGAGCCCCTCCTCTGTGTCATCTCCCGCATTCTGGTCCTCTCGTCTCCATGGAGCAGCTGCTGCGCGCCGAGCTGCACACCAAAACACTGAGGGCCTTTGGACGCTCCGGGGCCGGCTGCATCAGCGAAGGCTGTGCCTACGACACCGACACTGGCCCGGTGTTTGTCAAGGTCAACCGCAGGACGCAGGTGCGCTGAGGGGGTGCAAGGATGGAGTCTGGGGAGGGGAAAGAAGAATGCACATTTCTGGAAAGTGTTGGGAGAGCTAGGCCTGATGTCTACCTCTGCTGAGGGGTCAACACCTGCAGGCAGGCTTCCTTTCGGGACTGGAGCATTTGTCTTTGCTGCGTGATCACTTTCTTGCTTTTGCCTCCACACAAGGGCTTTAAATTTCTATAGTCACGGACCGTGGAGGAGATGAGTCTCAGCTGTAAGCTGTATGTGCCCATGTCTGATCTCTGCTCTGAGCTCAGCTCCTGCATTCTCCCAATAGATGGGGAAAGACAGGATTCCCAGGAGCAAGCTAGCACTATCCTCCTCACAAGCTCTGATGTTATAAGGACTCTTAAGACATTTGAGAATGCATGGCACCAGGAATAGTGTCACATATTTATAATCATAATACTTAGGAGGCTGAGGACAGCGAGTTTCAAGTCAACCTGGACTACATGAGGAGACCGTGACACAAAACCAAAACAAAACAAAAGCCAAACTAACAACAACAAAAGAATGCATGGAAAACTGTAAGACAAATGGAGAGTGTTAGCTAGAGGCCCTGACAGCAAGCTGTTGATGGTACAGCCTGGTGCTCTCCTTGCTCTAAGAGTTTCCAGAGGTCCTGTGCTTTGTGGGGAGTAATTCTGGACAGTGGTTCTAGTGGCTATGCTGACTATGGAGAAGAGAATCCCACAGCAGCCCTTCTCAGCCACTCCAGACATCATTAGAGACGGTGTCAGGAGTAGGATTATTCTGCATTCTCTGTACTGTTGGCATGGTTTGGAGGTTTACCCTAGAAGCATGGCTGTGTTCTGCAGATGCCCTCCCAACTAGAATACTCAACACATGCCTCTTGGTGCCAAATGCAGGTTGGCAATTTGAGGATACCTGTCTGACTTTCCCCTTGGAAACTTGAATTAAGGGGAAAGAGTTCTTTTCATGTGTGATAATACGTGTTTTGGCTTAAAGTTTTATTTTTTAATTAAAAATATTCAATTATTTTGTATATATGAATGTTTATGTATGTGCGTAAGAGCTCTGGCTTGCACATACTATGACATATATAGAAGTCAGTGAACAACTTTTTGGGAGTTGGTTCTGTCTTTCTTCCTTGTTTTGTGGCAAGGTTTCTCTTGTTTCTGCACCCCAAACAGCATGTTCCAGGCTAGCTGGTTCCATTTAGGATTCCTGGTGGCTGTACCCAGCAGGACTGCATAAGAGGTTGATTGGATCATGGGCCTGAGTACCAGGTGTTTGTAAGGGTCTACACTTGGCTGTAACTAGCAAGGGGGAGGTTCTTTGCCCTTCCTCTTGGCATTGTTATAAATAGCCCTTGGAATAAAGTTCTGGGATTCAGGCCCACCTGAGACTATCCTGTATTTTCTGTTTCTCTCTCCTCTTTATTTCTACCCAAGTCTCTTATTCCTCACTTTTCAAGAGTCCCTGGGGTAAATAAATGTGGGAGCTAGTCTCCCACAGATGGCCTCAAAGATTTTAGGTGATTATCCTGTCTCTACCTCCCATCATGTAGTGGGAAGGCTTGGATTCCAGATGCATGCTACCACATCTGGCTTTTTATGTGGGTTCTGGGTGTCAAAGTTGGGTCATTAGGCTTATGTGGTAAGAGTAATCTACTTTTAATTTTTAAAAATCTATTATTCTAGCCTGGTGATGGTGGTGCATGCCTTTAATCTCAGCACTTGGGAGACAGAGGCAGGTGGACCTCTGAGAGTTTGAGGTCAGCCTGATCTACAGAGTGAGTTCCAGGACAGCCAAGGCTATACAGTGAGACTCCATCTCGAAAAGTCAAACCAAACAAACAACCCCCCCATGGCTCTATATATAGACAAAATTCACAAACCCCATGAATAAATGCATTTTTTGTGGGTGCTGAGGATATTATTCAATAGTAAAGCATTTGCCTAGTAGGCACAATCTCCTGGGCTCGGTCCCCAGCACCACAAATTAATTAATTAATTAATTAAAATAAATAAATAAATAAAATCAACAAGGTATAGTGAACAATATGAAAGTTTGTCTAAAAATAAATGGAATATTTGTAGAAATAGTTTATAAGAAGAAAGCTTCTGGGTGCCAGCAAAGGCCTTACAGGCAAGCTGGGAGTATGAATCTTTTGTAGCTTCTCTAGCCCCTGCTAGAACTGATCTCTCCACTCTGACTTCTCTGACCCAAATATGAGCCCAGTGAATCTCTACTATGACCAAGGCTGCCTGTCCCCACTCAGAGGCAAGAAAGAAAGCAGTACGATGGAGGACTCAGGCCCAGCCTCAGACTTTTTGTTAGCTCACACTTGACTTGTGCCCATTCTTCCTATCACCCCTTGGCATCCCCTTGTGGCCTGTGCATCTTCCACAGCAAGGCTTTGCTGTATGGGTCTTTCCATAGACCCCTTGAATTCTGGCCTCAGGCTTGTCCTTTCAGCTTCTTACTTGAAGGGAGAGTCTCTTTTGTACCCTGACCTTGAGGGGGTGGGTGTGAGGTTGTTTTTTTAGTAATTGAAAGCACTTGGTCTTGTGTAAAGGGTCATGAGTCCCTTGGTCTAGCTAGCAAGGCCCCTGTTAGAGTCCAGGTTTGCAGAGCTGACAGTGTTCATGGCATTTGGACGCAGGCGCGGCAGATGTTTGAGGGAGAGATGGTAAGCCTGGAGGCCCTCCACAGCACTGGCTTGGTGCGGGTACCTAAGCCCATGAAGGTGATTGACCTGCCAGGAGGTGGGGCTGCCTTTGTGATGGAATATTTGAAGATGAAGAGCCTGAGCAGGTAAGGAGAGGGAGGGCCATGTGCACACACAAAGGCACACAGATAGGAAGAGAAAGAGAGGGAAAGGCTGACATGAACACAGAGAGACAGGTACAGAAAGAGGGGGAAAAGACACATGTATACAGAAAGAGGCAGGGACAGATACACAGACACAAGACACAGAGAAGCAGAAATAGAGAAGACTGATGAAGCAGATGGAGAGAGAGACAGGAAGGGGAGACACTAGGGAGCAGCCTCAGCTGAGACAGAAATGGACCAAGAGAAAACACTAGGGAGCAGCCTTTGCTGAGCTTACATAACTCAGTCCAGTTGCCAAAGTCTTTTTTTTTTTTTTAAGGTGTCACTATGTATCCCTGACTGGCCTTGGAACTCACTATGTAAACCAGACTGGCCTCTGCCTTTCAAGTGCTGGGATTAAAGGCGTGTGTTACCATGCCTGGCTGGCTGTCAGAGTCCACTTCTTAGAGATTTATTTTTATTATACATATCTGTTTGTCTACATGTATGTGCACCAAGTGCATGTCTTGTGACCACAGAGACTAGGTAAGGGGGCTGGATTTCCTGGAACTGGAAGCACAGGTGTTTTTGAGCTGTCATGTAGGTACTTGGAACCTGGGTCCGACGCAAGTGCTCTTAACTGATGAGCTGTCTCTTTATCTGTAGTCCCTGGAGTTCATCCTTTATTTATTTAATTTTCTCTTATTGGACCTGAGATCTTGAAAATGAAGCTTCTATTAATTCTTCAACTTTCATAAGAAATAACAAAGCCAACCTGTCTTTATTAAAATTTAAAAAAAAAAAAACTTATTTTATGTGTATTGGTGTTTTGCCTGCATGTATGTCTGTGCACCACATGTGTACTGCCCTCAGAAGCCAGAAGAGGGGTTGGATCCCCTCAACCTGGAGTTACAGAAGGTATGAACCATCATGTGGGTGCTGGGAATTGAACCCAATTCTTCTGGAAGAGCAGCCGGTGCTCTTAACTGCTGAGCCATCTTTCAAGACCCCATTTTAAATCAATACAAAGATAATTACTGTTTTTTGTTTGTTTTGTTTTGGTTAGTTTAGCTGTGTTGAGGCTGCATAAAGTAAGTGTATTTGAACAAGTCCCTTGCTTTGTGCTATATAGTATGTTAATCCAGTTTGGGCTGAGAGAGGCTGATCAATAATTATCTGGCATCTTATTTTTTTTCCTCTCTTAGAGTCATGGATGTTCATTGTATAAAACGTGTAAAGGACAAACTCTGGTAAAGAAGGCATCAACATTTTAATTAACAGGGAATTGCCACAGCTCATGTCTCAGCATGTGACTGTGGTCCCAGGTTTCTCTATATTTAGCTTACATTTCTAAAAGTTTAGAACTGAGTGTTTTTTACTTACTGATTGAGACTTTGTGGCCAGGCCAGTGTCTGCTGAGATGCTACAGAAATTATCACAAAGGCTCTTATGATACATTTTTTAAAAAGGGTTTATTATTTTACTTTTAAAAGTACCTTTAAAGTATTTAAAACATTTCTCTAAGTAGAACATACTGAGTAGTGATAGTTGTTTGCCATTTTAACGGCTTACTGCCTTTCTTCTTTCTTTAGTCAGGCATCACAACTTGGGGACCAGATGGCAGATTTGCACCTTTACAACCAGAAGCTCAGGGAGAAGTCCAAGGCCCGGGAGAACACAGTGGGTCAGTTCAGTTCATTTAATAAAAAAACAAAAACAAAAACAAAAACAAAAACAAAACAACCTGGGCCTAGCCCATCAGCTACCTTAGATGGGTATTCACAGTGCTTCTTGGTGGCATTTCAGTAATGGGTTGAATGGTATACCATCTCCTTTCATAGCTCATCAAACAACTTTTTTCAATTTGTGTATGTGTGTGTGTGTGTGTGTGTGTGTGAGAGAGAGAGAGAGAGAGAGAGAGAGAGAGAGAGAGAGAGAGAGAGAGAGAGAGAGAGAGAGAGAGGTGCAGGTACTTGCTAGGGCTGATCTGCCTCTGATCTTCTGGACATAGAGTTGCAGGTAGCTGTACATTGCTTAACCTGGGTGCTGGGAAGAACAGCAAGTGCTCTTAACTTTGGGGTCATCTCTCCAACCCCAAGTACATGTGAAAATGAGATTATTAAGTAATTTTAATGGAGCTGGTAAACAAGTAGAATTGACTTCTGACCAACCAGTCCCACACTCTGTCCATTGGTCGAGGGTAGAAAAGTTCTAGCAAATCTATGTGCTGGCTAGTCACTTCCATGTTCAGTGAGCTCTTAGATTACCAGTGTTTGAGTCATTTGTGTGCATGCAGCCAGGCCTGGAGGGCGTTCTCCTGAGGTCTGGTTCCCACGAAAGATGAGTAGCTTCATGAGACTAAGATTTCTGTTGACAGGCTGTGGGGCTGAGGGCGCTGAGTCCCAGGGTGTGACCAAGTTTGGCTTCAGCACAGTGACATGCTGCGGCTTCATCCCACAGGTGAGTGTCTGAGTGTGGGCATCTCTTAGTGATGGCTACTCCTGAGGCTCCAGTGCTTGGCTGATAGCCTTCCCTAAAGTGCAAGTGCTGGCCACTGACCCCTTGTGTTCAACAGGGTGCCAGTTTTCTAGACACCAGAACTCTCAACCGTTATTTCTGAAGGTAGAGTGCAGACACCTATGATGGAAAGCACATGGGAAGGCTTCCCGAGCCAACCTTGGAGAGAGACACTGAAGTCAGCTGGTCAGCATTCCAGGTGGGGGCAACAGTGATGCAAAGGGCATGTTGTAGGAGGGTACCTGGCCAATTTAAGAGTTTGAAGAAGGTAGACTAGGCAAGGCTAAAGATCATTCAGGTCCTTTTCCTTTTCTAGGGCTGTTAAAATTATTGTTGTTTATTGAATTACAATTGAGATGTAATTCATGTAATGCAAAAGTCATTTTCTTTTGTCTGTTTGGCTTTTCAAGACAGGTTTTCTCTTGGTAACAGCCCTGGCTGTCCTGGGACCAGGCTGACCTCAAATTCACAGAGATCAACCTGCCTCCACCACACCTGGCTAAAACTCTCCATGTTAAAGTGTATCATTCAATGTTTTTAATCACAGTGTTAACACAAATATCACTGTTATCTTGTATCCAAGTTCTAACCAAGCCTTATTGCTTAGCCTCTGAGATCAGATAAGGTCAGGTGTGTTTAGGTGATGTGGCTATAATTCATTATCATGTCTCATTCCAGAATATTTTCATCACCCAATAGCAACTCCCATTAGCAGTCTTTCCCTTTTCCTCCTTCCCTTAACCCCTAGCCATCACAAATCTACTGTACATCTCTATGGTTTTGCCTACTCTAGACATTTTATGTTGGTAATTTTGTGCTGAAATGTGATTTTATTTGTATGTTAATAAATAAAAGTGCCTGGGGGTCAGAAATAATAGAAAGCCATAGCAGAAGTCTGGCAGTGGTAGCACACGCCCTTAATCCTGATCACATGACAGGCAGATCTCTGTGTGTTCAAGGATATAGCCAGCTTGGAGACACACGTCTTTAATCTCAATACCAACCATAGAGATCTGGAGGTCTGTATAGACAGGCAGTGACAAGGAGGTCATGTGGTTGGGTTTACAACCAATGAGAAGGAAGAACAGAAAGTCAATAAAAAGACAGATACACAGGAAGTAGGTCTCCTTCTCAGGGGAAGGATGGCAGCAGCAGCGAGGGGTATGAAGGCGGTTTTAGTCTCAGCTCTGACCTCTTGGGCTTTTAACTCTGCTTTTGGCTCTGTGTTTCTTATTTAATAAGACCGTTACATCTACAGACTTGCCTGATGAAGCAGTGTTGTCTCAAATATTCATGAGTTGAGAAATGAAATAATATCTAGAATTTGTGTATGAAGCAGATGAGAATGGAGCTGGTCAATCAGAGAGACAGAGGGTCTCTGAGTTCCCTTCAGACTCTGGGATCAGACAACTGTGGTCTTGTCAGAAGGGCACTGGAATCCAAGCCCACCTACTTTGAATAACAACAATACTGTTCTTTATGAAGTGTCTCCAACCAGCCCCAAGTTTCTAGGCATTCTACTCCCTAGCTGGACTGAATGGACCTTTGAGAAATGCTGCAGTTATGGTGGGAAACCACTGAAGGGGGACTTCTTAGACACTAGAGCAGTCGGTTTTATTGGAAGCACTAGTGCAGTTGACCTGGGAATTTATGGGTTGTATTCCCCACTAAGAACCTAGCAGCATTCCAAGCATTTTGTCTGACTCAGCTTACTAGTTGACACAGTTAGCAATGAACTAGGTGATATCAGTGATTCATCTTAGAAAAGAAGAAACTGATGTACTACTGAGACTAAGTAACATTCCCAGAGACATGTAGATAGTGAGTGGAGGAACCAGGACTTGACATATAGTCTGGCCTCAGAAATGGGGTCTAACCTTTACACAATGCTGCCCTCTTCAGTCCTTATGCTCAGGTGGCACCTACCTTTAGTAACTCACCAGGAAGGTCACATCTTTCCATGGCCTTGGGAATCTTGGCCCTTCCATCTAAGTGGCAAGACTGAACTTGCCAATGCTGGACCTCTGTTCCCAAAAGAAAATTGTGCCTTTTGTGACACTGTTATCTTCTGGCAAGAGGAGAGCCCCCAGGCACTGGGAGCCTTGGCAGGTAAATAGGAATGGTGGGATGCTGTGATGGTGGACTTCAGTGCTTGGGGGCTTGCCAGGCTAGGGGAAGGGTCTCTTGAGGTGCATCTGGCACTAGGGGGTAAACCCTGGGCTAAATGACTGAAGCACCCAAGAAAGACTCCAGGAGGAGGATGACCAGGACTGTACAAGCTGCCTTCCAGGTTCAGAACGCCTCCAAAAGCTCTGCATCAGGGTTTTCTCAGAGCAGCCCTTGGAATAACCTCAGGTCCTGTCTATCTCCATGGAAGCCTAGGTGATACAAATTGCACCTATTTTGTACAAATTGTACAGTTTGGTAACATGGACAGCCAGCCACACATTCCTCACTGCAGGTGAAAATGAGTACACTGATCCTTCCTCAATCCTTTTACAACCTCTTCCTGTAGCCCATCCCTGCTCCTGGGCCCCCACAGGCCTACTTTCTGTCACTGTAGATTTGCTTGTGTTTTGTGAAGTTTTTTTTGTTTTGGTGTTTTTCGAGACAGGGTTTCTCTGTGTAGTTTTGGTACCTGTCCTGGATCTTGCTCTGTAGACCAGGCTGGCCTCAAACTCACAGAGATCTGCCTGGCTCTGCCTCCCAAGTGCTGGGATTAAAGGCATAAAGGCATGCACCACCACCACCACCACCACCACCACCACCACCACCACCTGGCTGTGAAGTTTTATATAAATATAATCACAGTATATCTCCCTTCACTTTTTGTTTCAATGTGATGTATTTTGCTCCTCATAATCATTTTGATATGTGTCCATGTCAAATCTTTTGATGTTTATACATGAAATCCATTCATGTCACATGTGTCATAAGTCCATAAAACTGTATGGGTAAACCATGTTCTCTGTTTGTTTATCCACTCATCTGTTGATGGATGTCTGGGTTGTTTCTAGTGTGTTTTTACAAATAAAGCTGCTATGACCCTTTGTGTACAAGTCATTGTGACAAGTACTTTATCTTGGGTGAATAGATGAGGCTTGAGACAGGCAAGCCTGGGTTGCACAGTAGGGTCTTAAGTTTTATGAAACTGCCACATGGGGCTGAGAGTTGGTTACGAGCACATACTACTCTTGTGGAGGACCTGAGTTTGGTTCACAATCACCTGTCACTTCAGCTTCAGATCTGATGCCCTCTTTTGGCCTTTGCAAGTACCCACACATCCATGACATACTCTTCTAGAGATATATACACATAAAAATTTGTTTAAAAATATCTTAAAAACAACAATAAAAAGAAACTGTCCATGCTTCCAGAGAGGTTGTACCAGTTTACATTCCCACCAACTCATGTAAGAGTTCCAGTTTTTTCCACTCTTATCTATACTGGATATTTTCTGAAGTCATTTGTTTTTAGTTGAAGCTGTCCCAGCTGGAGAAAAGTGTTCATTCTGAGATTTCATTTTGTATTTCTGTCATGACTGATGATGTGAAGCATATGTGGACATGCACATTTGCTAACTGTATGTCTTCTTTTCCTTTCCCCTTTTTGAGAGAGGGTCTCATTATATAATCCTGTCTGACTTGGAAGCTGAAATGTAGACCAGGCTGGTTTCCAGCTTGCTGTGGTCCTCCTACCTGAGCCTCCCAAGTGCTGAGATTACAGGTGTGCATCACTGTGCCTGGCAAGAGCCAATTATTATTATTATTATTATTATTATTATTGTTGTTGTTGTTGTTGTTATTAAGTTGAGCCATGCTGTATGCCTGTAATCCCAGAAGTTTGGGAGGTGGAGGCAGAAGAATTAGGAATTCATAGTTATCTTTGGCTACATAGTGAGTTCAAGGTTGAGTCCTTGACTCCAAAATACCTCTTTTTAGAGGCTGGGGAGATGGTTCAGTTGGTCGAGTACTTGCCGTACAAGCATGAGGGCTTGGGTTCAGACCTCTAGCACTACTGTAAAAATGCTGGGCACAGTGTCATGTACCTATAATCAAACGTACTGCAGTCACAGTACTGGCCTCTCCTCTTGCTGCTCAGGTGAATGAATGGCAGGATGACTGGCCAACCTTTTTCACCCAACACCGGCTCCAAGCACAGCTGAATCTCATTGAGAAGGACTATGCTGACCGAGAGACACAAGAACTGTGGTCAAGACTACAGGTGGGTATAACACTTCCCTTGAAAGAGGCTGTCTCTTATGAGCCTACGACATGCATGTGGGGTCCTCTTAGGACTGAGCCAGAGGAGAGAGATGCTAGAGTGAGATGGTTAAGTTGTAGGTACATCAGCCACCACTTTCTTTCCCTGTAGATGGTGGGGGGATGGGACATACCTCTGGCCCACAGACTTCACTCATTTTATTTGCCCACTCTTAACCTCATTTTCTTCCTCTGCCAAAGACCTTATATATCACCCTTAGTGAAGATGCACACTTGTTTCAAAATATAACTCCAAAATATTAGAAAGACAATTCATCTATCAGTGTAGGGTAATGGTTTTCAACCTGTGGGATCAAACGACTGTTTCACAGGGGTCACATATCACATATCCTGCATAGCAGATATTTACATTGCAATTTGTAACAGTAGCAAAATTACAGTTAGGAAGTAGCAACAAAATAATTTTATGGTTGGCAGTCACCACAACACAAGGAACTGTATTAAAGGGTTGAAGTGTTAGGAAGGTCGAGAACCACTGGTCTAGGATGAACATGAATCAAAGAAATGTTATTTAACAGAAGAGGTGTGGGTGTTGTTTGAATCTTAGATGGTCTTTTATTAAAAAAACCAGAGCTGCCGGGCGGTGGTGGCGCACGCCTTTAATCCCAGCACTCGGGAGGCAGAGGCAGGCGGATCTTTGTGAGTTCAAGGCCAGCCTGGTCTACAGAGTGAGATCCAGGAAAGCTACACAGAGAACCCTGTCTCAAAAAACCAAACCAAACCAAAACCAAACCAAACCAAAAAACCCCAGAGCCAGATACCAGGGTGAAAGCTGAAAGATCAGAGAAGCAGAACAGCCAGCTTCTAGTTCTTACCGCTATGAAATCCTCAGCCTCAAGAGAGTGAGTTCCTGTTTCCTCATGCCTTATGTACTTTTCTCTGTTCAGATAATCCCACTTCCTGGGATTAAAGGTGTGTGTGCTTCCCAGTACTGGGATTAAAGGTGTGTACCACCACTGCCTGGCTGTTTTCAGTGTAGCCTTGAACTCACAGAGATTCAGACACATCTCTGCCTCCTGTGTGCTACCACTGCCTGACCTCTATGTCTTATCTAGTGGCTGGCTCTGTCCTCTCATCTTCAAGCAAGTTTATTAGGGTACACAATATATCACCACATGTGGGTACATATGTGCAATAAAATAAAAACACAGTTCAGAGGGTGGGTAACAAACTGGTTCATATTCTACAGCATAAAACTAACGTCTGAGATTTTCCATAAAGCTTTTGGACTCACTTGGTAGTGCCCTGAGAGCTAGACATTCAGAAATCAGTGAGCCTTTTCACTGGACCTGACAAATTTTTTTGGTTGGTCTCTGGATGAATCCATGGCTCTCTGCCCTATTTCCAAGCTCCGGATAATAAGCCCATGGGTCTCTGAGTCCCACATTTGCAATAATTTCTCTTCTAGGTGAAGATCCCAGATCTCTTCTGTGGTATAGAGATTGTCCCTGCCCTGCTCCATGGAGACCTCTGGTCTGGAAATGTGGCTGAGGATGACCAGGGACCCATTATTTACGATCCAGCGTCCTTCTATGGCCATTCTGAGTTTGAACTGGCAATTGCACTGATGTTTGGGGGGTTCCCCAGACCCTTCTTCACTGCCTACCACCGGAAGATCCCAAAGGCTCCAGGGTTCGACAAGCGCCTGCTGCTGTACCAGCTCTTTAACTACTTAAACCACTGGAACCACTTTGGGAGGGAGTATAGAAGCCCATCTCTGGGAATGATGAGGAAGCTGCTCAGGTAGTAGGGGCTGGGACCTAATAAAAAGCCAAATTGGGCTCCTAACTGGGCTGATTTTGAGTTCGCCTTCAACAAGTTCATCATTAGCAGTTAGAGGGAGCTATGTATGTAGCTCAGTCTGATACGAGTACCACAGCATCACCGTTCTTGGCAAGTGCCCACCTCAGCAGCTGCAGCTCCGAGTACCACAGCTGGGTAGAGAAGGAGGGGCCACCCTCCTGCGGCTCTGGTCGTTCTCCACTTTTTCCTATTTTTCAGATATTACTTTGTGTGTATAGGTTAGAGTACACCCTGTGGTTCTCTTCTTCCACTATGTGGGAACCAAACTTGTTGGGTATCCACAACATATCCAAGAAGACTGCTCTGACATGGATTAAGCCAATAGAAAGTCTTTATTAGCCAGCCTACAGTGGATGTTTGGGAACTCAACATAGCATGGAGTTTTTCTCCGGGTGAGTTTTTAAGCACAAAAACTATATCCTGGGTTGACATATTTCAGTTAACAAGAACAGCTAGAGTGGAACTATAGAAGCCAAAAAAGCAAGGCTAGTACAATTAGAGATTTTCCTGGAACTATGGATTTTGATGGATTAGATCTTTGTTTTCAGTATGGCTGGTGGATGCTGTCTACATGCTGAGTTTTATCATAGTTGTGCTTAGTGGTTCTGGGGCCTACGAAAGTCTGAGGCTCTGTTACATACTCAAGTCCTGAGACTTAGTGCAGGAGACTTTACCTGCTAAGCTATCTTCATCGCTCCAGCACCCCACTTTCCAGTGAGGTCTCTTCTGTTGGCGAACGCAGGGCCAGCAGTGTGCAGCGCACACCTCTTGTCAGGGCTGCCTTGGGTGGCTAGTGGGGTTCCGATTTTTAAGAGGTCATCACAAAAACCTTCACCCTGGAACACCCCTCTCCCAACCCCTATTGCCTCCTATACGCTTACGGCACACCTTCACTCCTGCAGGCGCTCAGACATCGTCAGTCCATTCTTACCCCCACCCTCAAAACCCACCCCTCCTCTGCGTCCAGACACCTCTCCTCCACTCCGGCCCTTTCTACTCAGCTTCCCTGCACTGTCCACACTAGCTCAGTACTTAACCGGTTCTGCCCAAATCTTAAATCCAGTCCCTTCCTTAAACTCCTTGTCCAGACGCTCCACCCCCAGCCCGCCTCCAGACACCCAAATCCATTTCTCGCCTAGCTCCCGGTAAGGCTCAGACCTGCCCACTCGTCAGGCCACACTCTCTATGGCCCCACCCCTGCCGGGCTCCAACCCATTGGAAGCTTCCTCATCCTGGTGCCGCCCTCCACTCCCTCACACGTTGTTTACACACTGAGCCGACTTCGCGCGAGCTCTTTTGTCGGCTGGCGCGCCCTGTAGTGGGGGGTCGAAGGTCTCGGGGCGGAGCTGGCGGCTCTCGTAGGGCGCCTCCTTTCTTTCCCTGTTGCCGGTATGGTTCTGATGGAAGCTGCTGGCGGGATGGTCCTGAGCGAGGAGCCGGCTGCGAGCACCGCCGAGGAGGAGGTGGAGGATGACGCGCTTTCCAGCGGCGCCGCCCTGGAAGCATTCAGCGAGAGTGCGGAGACCCGCGCGCTGCTCAGCAGCCTGCCCGCGGTGCACGGCGAGCGCGCGGCCCGGGAGGTGGCGGAGGAGCGATTCCGCGGTGCGGGCGGGGCCCCGAGTTTGCTATCTTGCAGTCGTTGCAGTCGGGAGGAAGGGACCTGGGGAGCCATACCTCCAGCCTGCCCCGCAGTGTCCAGGAACTAGCAAAGCACACTTGGGGGCTTCTCTGTGCATAGGGAGGGAAGAGCAGAATTGCCGAGAACAAAACCTGCCACCTACGAGCGCTCATGGCAAGCGAAGAGGAGCGGTCTGGCTTGGAGCGTGTGCTCTTATGGGGATCCGCTATGAGGCCGTTGGCTCTTCAACCTCAGAGCGCCCGGTTTAACTAGGACCTCGGCTTCAGGCAGTGCAAGAGAGTGGACAGTGCCAATAGGTTCCTTTGGTGGTTCTAAATTCTCCACGTTTAGGTGGGCCTTTGCAGTCGTTTATAATGGATACTGTCTGTCATAGTTTTTGTCAACTTGGCACAAACATGAACGTACCTTGGAAGAAATCTCAAATAATTGCTGCCATCAGATTGGCTTGTAGGCATGTCTATGCAGATGAAGGAGGGCCCAGCCCATTGTGGGCTGTACCATACTCGGGCCTGTGGACCTGGGCTGGATAATAAAGATAACTGAATTTGAGCCTGGGATCAAGTCAACGAGCAACACTCCCATAGTTTTTGCTTCTACTGCTTAAATTCATTCCTTAACTCCCATCAGTGATTGGCTGTGTAAGCCAAAGAATCCCATTTTCAAGTTGGTTTTGGTCAGTTTTGTCACAGGAACAGAAAGCAAACTAGGGCAGTGTCCAAATGAGCCCTTCGATAATTAGCTTTGTACTTGAGAAAATCGTCTTTGTGGATTCCTTAGCTAAGAAAATTCTCTCCACGATGTCTGTCTTGGTTTGAAGCTTTAGGGAAAGACAGGATGGTGGACTTAGTGAAGGGAGTCTGAAGTTGCAGGTGAGAATTTCAGAGGCAGAGAAATCACTGGATTGGGCAGAAGCAGATTAAGTTGCTATTAGGGGTGGAAGGCAGTTGGCCAGGGTTAGGGAGGTTGTGCAGTCATTGGTTTGAAGACTGTTGGAATGAGAGAGCACTGTGCTTGGGGGGGGGAGGGCTAACAAGGGGAGGTGGAGTTGTGGAGAGTAAAGAAAGGGTGGGAAAGAAAACCAGTTATGGTGTCAGAAGGTGTGAGAAGAGGATTCAAGAGGAAGGTGTGGTCACCTGACAGTGTTGGGCATCTGTCAGCAAGAAGAGGTCAGGTGTGCCCCTGGGAGATACAAAGGCTAGGAAAAGGGGAGCTGTCTCATGAGAGTTACTCAGAGGCAATAAGAGAGTTTATAAGGCCAACTGATTTGATTTTCATGTTATTTTCCTTTTAGTAATTATGGACAAATACCAGGAGCAGCCTCACCTCCTGGACCCACACCTTGGTAAGCATAGAAGCTGGTGATTTTGATAGTTCAATATCAGATCACCACGAAGGCCTTGTGTGTACTGCTGGGATCTCTGTGTGCTGCCAGCAGAAGGTGTCAGATGAAGTATCTCTAGAGCTGTGTCTTTTGTCTGCCCTTTGATTTTATGGACCTGTGATAATGAAGTTGGAAGTTCAGCTGTCAATCTAGATTGTGTGCAGATGTGTCTAAGCTACTTACTGCTCGTTGCTATTTAAAGAACACATCTTTTCTCCTTAATGTGTGTTTAATTTGTTATGTGAACAGCTGTTCTGTTCCTGGTAACTGTCATGCAGGATCATGTGCTTTACAAAAGTCCCATTTTACCTACACAGCAGTTGATGAGGTCATCTGTCATCTCCATTTTAGAGATAGAGACACTAAGGCTTGGTCTCATGTCTTTAGTATAAGGAGAGTGTTGTTTAAGGCTGTCCTGTGAGATACCATCTGTGGAGTTCAGCTGTGTACACTTGCAAAAGATTATCCCAGCTGGCGTGTTGACTTTTTACATTCCCTCATATGGAGGCAAGATCTGTAGACCCTTATCTGAGTACCCTGGCTCTCTACCCCCTGTTGTATGCAGCATTGCCCTAATTGCAGGTGGCCTTGGGGAGGGCCTAGACGCTAGGTTCGCAACCTGTGGGTCTTGACTGCCATAGGGGTCACATATCAGATACCCTGAATATCAGATATTTATATTGTGATTCATAACAGTAAAATTATAGTTAAGAAGTAGCAATGAAATAATTTTATGGTTGGGAGTCATCACAACATAAGGAACTGTATTAAAGGGTCACAGCATTAGGAAGGTTAAGAACCATTGTTCTCTATAATATATATAATATATACATAATATATATATATTCTCTATATATTATATACTGTTCTCTCTCTACATATATATGTATACTCTAGGCCCTAGAGTATATAGGCCAGGCAAGACTAGGGGAGGGAGGCTCCCATCTGTGTGGCTATGGGAAAGTCATCATCTCTTTTGGGTAAAGACTTTTTGAGAGGTACCTGCATTCCAGTAAGTAACCCCTCACCAATGTTCTGCAAAGAGGCCCAATATATGCTCATGGGTTCCCTAGAGTGAACTTTGATGGACTAGTACCTTGATTTGCTCTTGAGATCTTAGAGAAGTAGATGTTACTTACATCTACCCCAAGAAGGAATTTTAGCAACAGAGAGTGATTTTTGTTGGCTTTTCATTGTTTTCATTATATTTGAACCTGTTTTCATGTTAATTATATTCTTGTTTGGATCTTTTCTTCTGTTTTGAGACAGTCTTGCAATGTAGCCCTGGCCTTAAATTCATGGCAGGTCTCTAGCCTCAAACTCCCAAGTACTGGAATTACAGATGTGAACCACAACTTCGGGCTTGGGTTTTTTTTTTTTGACATAGGGTCTTGCTATATAACCTGGGCTGGCTTCAAGTATTGGTAATTTTTTTTTTTTTGTCTTATTCTGTTTTTTCCTCTGTGTGTGTGTGTGTGTGTGTGTGTGTGTGTGTGTGTGTGTGAGTGTGTGTGTGTGAGAGAGAGAGAGAGAGAGAGAGAGAGAGAGAGAGAGAGAGAGAGAGAGAGAGAGAGATCCAACTGATTTAATCATTGTAGTAACCTCACAGTCCCCTTGGAAGGTCACTTATCCTAAGCTACACTTTACAAATGGGGAAATTGAAGCACAAATCTGAGAGGTTAAGTAACTTGTTCCATGCCACACAGTTGATGAGATGCAGGCAGGATTTAAACACTTTCTCCCCTGAACCTCTTGAAGATGGGTCTTTGGGAGGACCAGTTGCAGGCAGGTGGTTGATGTCAGGCTGAAGGGTTGGCTATGCTGAGGGTATCAGAATAGTGGGTGTTCTGGGCCTCTTCTGATAGTTTTGGAATCCTGGTTGTCCCCATGGAACAGGTGGGCCCTGTCCAGGACATGAAAGGAACTGTTTGACCTTTTCGGGTGACAGCTTTGGACCTGTAGCTCTGCCCTTATTGCTGTGGAGCCCAGAGTGTGATGCTTACTTTGTGCCATCAATGCTTTTATGTTTGTTTGTTTTTTTTAGACAGAGTTTCTCTCTGTAGCCTTGGATGTCCTGGGACTGGCTCTGTAGAACAGACTGGCCTTGAACTCAGAAATCTTGCCTCTGCTCTCCAAGTGCTTTAATTAAAGGATGCACCACCACCACCTGGCGCCATCCAGTTCTTAATGACTTTTATTGTTCATTATCTTCTGAGAAATAGAAATAGGTCCCTTTTAGAAGAAGAAGATGCTTGCTTGTGCTAATCCTTTTCTGTGTGGGGCACATTTTGTGACTTCATTATGTGTGGTGTGTTATCCATTGAGGTTGAATATGTTTGAGTTTGAATGGTATTAGATCGATCCCTTCTTCCTTCCTTCCTTCCATCCATTCATCCATCCTTCCTTCCTTCCTTCCTTCCTTCCTTCCTTCCTTCCTTCCTTCTTTCTTTCTTTCTTTCTTTCATTTTTGTTTGTTTGTTTGTATGTTGTGGTTTGGTTTTTGTTTCTGAGACAGGGTTTCATTGTATAATCTAGACTGGCTTTGAACTTAAGATCTTCCTGCTTCAGCCTACTGCTAAGATTGTAGACCTCTGCTACCAAGCTTAGTCTCTTCCTTGTGTTTGATCTTTGGTAATAAGCCCAGAATCTAACTCTTTTTAACTGATTATGCAAGGCTTATTAACTGAGTGATCTAGCCTTTCCCCCTGTTTGAAATACAATTTTTTTTTTTTTTTCCATCACAGGCAATTTATTTTGTTCTATTCATTCACAGTTAATACAGAGAATACTTGGAAACATTTCCATATAATGTTTGACACAGAAATCATCAAATAGAAGTATACAATGTTGACAGGAGGCAGTACATTTATAATTTATAACCCCAAATGTATTTATAAATTAGAAATGGAAAGATCTACAAATGAAATTATGAAGGTTCACCAAAGTCATTTAATCTGTCAGTTTCTCATTCATTTTTATGTCTTAATAATATTCTATTGTATGAATAAGCCACATTTTATTTCTCTCCAGTATTTGATAGCTATTTGAGTTGTTTTAACTTTTTTACTATTAGCAACACACTGCTGTAAACCTTCATGTACATGTTTCATAGGTGCACATTTTCAGTAGTTTGAGGATATATTCCTAAGGGTAGAATTGTTGAGTAACAGAGTAACAATGTTTTGCATTTTGACCAACCACCAAACTATTTTGCCAAAGTGGCACACCATTTTACAATCTCACCAAATCCTTGTTTTTAAGGCTCTGATTTTTGTACAAAAGCATTCAATCATTCTGTCAGACCAAACCAGGAAAAGTAAGCTATAGTTCAGAGCTGTTCTATTCCATTTACTATGCAAAGCCATTCTTGGCGTTTGCAACTCTCAGCCCTTTTGAGTATTCTTGCAGTGTTCACCTTTTCCTCCACCACTTTTTTTTCTTCTTTTTTTCTGTTTTATTTCTATCTATTACAAATGTATAAAAAATCCTCCATCAATGCTGCTGATAGCAGCAGAACCTTGGGAAATATACCTTTGGTTTGCCTCAGAAAAGGAAGACATATTGCACTGTAAAGTTTATAAAATTGGCGCAAAACATTGTGATAATGCTACAATACCAGTTTTAAGAATTCAGTGACTAATGGGGAGCCGATGGAATACATGCAGAACTGTGAAAGCGATCTCACTTAGCCAGCTGTACACGTAGACTGTAAATCTACATTCAGATCATTTCTGAACTAAGACTATCATCTCAGTTTATCTGTTGAGGTCAACCAGGAAACCCTAGAATATACCTTGATTTTTGCAAAAAAAAACAAAATGGGGGAGGGGTTTCTTCAGCATTTCAGTCCACGAGTAACAGTATCCTAACAGGCAAAGTGTTCTCTCACTGTCAACATAGAATGAACTGCTGCTGGAGGTCATCTTGGGCTTTAATTTGCATTAGCACTTACATGCATAGTAGTCCAAGTTGTTGACCTCATGACTTTTTAAAAGTAACTCTAAAAAAGTAAAATGGCCCTTCTTGGAAGACTAAAGAAAGATATCCAGCCACAGTTGTAAAAAGTCTCATCAAAACAATATAACCTTTTATGAATTACGCCTCAATTAAAAAAAAAAAAAGTAGCCCCAAATAAGAAGCATCTCTGAAAAAGAAAATATAACTTAAGATATTTGAAAAAAACAAGGTGAATACAGGTTCAAAAGTAATTAAGATACATTTTCTTAAGGCTATCTAGAATTAGGCTTTAAAGAATTCTACCATTTCAAGTTTACCACTAGTTACTAGATACCTATTTACAAACAAGATGTTCACCTTTTTTGTTCCCTTATCAAGAGAAAAATCTACCTTCAGACTATGAGGGTGGTGATGGGGAGGGACTAGAAAACAAGATTCAAACAATCCCATGCAAATATCACATTTTTCAAATGGAAGAACTCCAAACTTCACTAGAAGTTCCAATCACTAAGACACTTTCCATTGAAATGATTTTTTTTTTTTTTGGTTTTTCGAGACAGGGTTTCTCTGTGTAGCTTTGCGCCTTTCCTGGAACTCACTCTGTAGACCAGGCTGGCCTCAAACTCACAGAGATCCACCTGCCTCTGCCTCCCGAGTGCTGGGATTAAAGGCGTGCGCCACCACCGCCCGGCCATTGAAATGATTTAAGTACAACTACATGGCACCAAGGTTTAGGCCTAATGTAGGCCTGACAACCAAGTCCTTGTTTTCTGGAAGGAAGGCCTCAAAAGTCCCACTCAATTCCACATAACAATACTTCAAAGATCAATTAGGTTTTCCTTTCCTTAATATTTTTGTTTTTGACTTCTAATCTTAAAGACTAGATTAAAACTTAGGTCATTTCCCAGAAGGCATTGCTTCCCTTTGCTCTATGAAAGAGTCCACCAAGACCTCTTTCTCAAAACCATCTAGCCCCCAGCCTCCAGCCTGTGCTTGTGATGCAACTTTCTCAACATCCTGAAAAGGTAATGTAGGTAAAATATGCTCATAAACATTAAAACTAGTTGTTAGAAAGACGTAACTAGCTTTATAATTTAAGTTTTAAAGCATAAATACTTGCAGCTTAATCTGCACTGACAATGATTGTCGATGCCTAGAATTCAACATTTACAAATTCTGATTCACACACACAAAACACACTATTATCACACAACTTGTGTCTTGAGAGAATCTTCTGCTTTTTAAATCTTTGGCCTCCCAGTCAATCGCAAGTTAACCAACTTTTCCGAGTTCTGGTAGTTACCTGGACCACTGAGGCATTGCCACAAGACTTCTCTTTTGAAACATCCTTTTTCTTTAGATATTAGGATAGCTGCACCAGCTTGTTTCTTCTGTGGTGTATGTTGGTGTGGGATTATCTATTGCTTGATTTTTCATGGATGTGTTTAGCTTCTTTGGGTTGAATTTTCCCTTCTAGTGCTTTCTGTAGGGCTGGGTTTGTAGATAGGTATTGATTAAATCTGGTTTTATCCTGGAATATTTTGTTTACTCCGCCTATGGTGATTAAGAGTTTTGCTGGGTATAATAGTCTGGGTTGCCATCCGTGGTCTCTTAGTGTCTGCATGAGATTTGTCCATGATCTTCTAGCTTTCATAGTCTCTATTGAGTAGTCTGGTGTTATTCTGATGGGTTTACCTTTATATGTTACTTGCTCTTTTTCCTTTGCGGCTCTTAATATTTTTTCTTTGTTCTGTGTGTTTAGTGTTTTGATTATTATGTGGCGAGGGGACTTTTTTTTTGGATCCAGCCTATTCGGTGTTCTGTAAGCTTCTTGTATCTTCATATGTATTTCTTTCTTTAGGTTAGGAAAGTTTTCTTCTATAATTTTGTTGAATATATTTTCTGTGCCTTTGAGTTGGTATTCTTCTTCTTCTATCCCTATTATTCTTAGGTTTGGTCTTTTCATGGTGTCCCAAATTTCCTGGATGTAACGACTTTTTTGTCTTGATTGTTTTCTTTGACTGACGAATCTATTTTCTCTATCGTGTCTTCAGTGTCAGAGATTCTCTGTTCCATCTCTTGCAATCGGTTGGTTATGCTTGTTTCTGTAGTTCCTGTTCGTTTTGTCAGGATTTCTATTTCCAGCATTCCCTCCGCATGTGTTTTCTTTATTGTCTCAAATTCATTTTTCAGATCTTGGAATGTTTCTTTCATCTGTTTAATTGCTTTTTCTTGGCTTGATTTGATTTCTTCCCATTTTTTGTTCGTTTTTTCTTCCATTTCTTTAAGGGAGTTTTTTATTTCCTCTTTAATGGAGTTTTTCATTTCCTCTTTAAGGGAAGTTTTTATTTCCTCTTTAAGGGAAGTTTTTATTTCCTCTTTAAGAGAGTTTTTCATTTCCTCTTTAAGGAAAGTTTTTATTTCCTCATTGAGGGAATGCTTTATTTCTTCTTTAAGGGCCTCTATCATCTTCTTAAAGTCATTTTTAGGGTTGATCTCTTCTGTTTCTTCTGTCATGGTATGTTTAGGTCTTGCAGGTGTAGAATCACTAGGTTCTGATAGTGCCATATAGGTCTTTATGTTGTTGCCTGTATTTTTGCACTGGCGTCTACTCATCTTTTCCTCTGTGCGGTGCAGGTGGTGTCTGTGTCTGAGAGTGCCTCTCTTGTTCTAATTTTTAGTCTTGGTTTAGTAGGGGTTCTTGGTTAAATTGGTGCTATTGGGCTGTTTCTTCAGGGACAGCTGATTTCAGTCGGTGAATTATATACTTATGATTCTGGTGATCTGGTTTGGTGACTGGGTAGCGCCTTCTTCTGTGTTCCCAGGTCACGTTTTGTTCATTTGTCAATTCCTCAGCTGATCTTGTTTCTTCAGACTTCAAACTGTAGGCATCTGAATCCTCTCCCAGATGGGTTTCAGCTGAGCAGGGTAGTCTCACCAACACCTCCAAGTTGTTGGGTTTCACAGGATCAGCAGTTGGGCCCTGGGTTGTCCCCAGACGGAGTGTCCAGACTCGCCCTGGTTCCGACCCACGGAGATAGCCTCTTCCCCAGGTGTTGGGGCTAGGGGCGTCCCCGTTCCAAGCTGCGTCTGCCCCTCTCTGTCCCCGGGCCTGTCCACCCCTGTGGCCCGCCGCCACAGGCCCACCTGCGTCCACTTGTCTCCGCCGCTGGGCCTGTATGTCCCTGTCAGCTGCCGCTGGGTCTGTCTGCCTCTGCGGGCGGCCAACGGGTCTGTATGTCTCTGCCGGCTGCCACCGCGGGCCTACCCACCCCTGTGAACCGCCACCGGGCCTGTATGTCCCTGTCGGCCGCTGCCACCGGGCCTGTCCACCTCCGTGAGTCGCCGACCTGCGTCTGCCTGTCTTCGCCGCGTGGCCTGTCTACTTCTGTGGGCCACCGGGCCTGAATGTCTCTGTTGGCAGCCGCCGCCAGTCCCGTCCACCTCCGTCTACTTATCTCTGCCGCAGGGCCTGTCCACCTCTGTGGGCCGCCGCTGGGCCTGAATGTCTCTGCCAGCCCCGGGCCTAAATGTCCCCGTCAGCCACGGCCGCCGGACCCGTCTACCTCCGCGGGCCGCTGCCACAGGCCTACCTGCGTCTGCTTGTCTCCGCCATCTTGACAAGTACCTTTTTTAATTAATCCAATTTTTTAATATAATTTTTATTTCTGTGTATGTACGTACATGTGTCAGTTCTTGGGCTTACAGGCAGCCGTTAGCTATCCAGCGTGGGTTCTGGGAACCAAACTTGGTCCTCTGTGAGAGTAGCAAGCACTCTCAACCATTGAGCCAGCTCTTCAGCCCTGAAATACTATTTTAAGTCCTGTATTCAGTACTCATATAGACTAGCTTTGGGTCTTAGACTTTCTGTTCTGTTTCAATTTGTCCATGTATATACTTTTTCCCCTGTATCATTTGTTTTTGTTAGTTGCTTTATGGTATATTTTATCTAGCATCACACCTATTTATTTTACGATTTTCTAGTTCTTTCATTAGTGTAGATGAACTTCACCATTGTTTTTTCACTCTCCAGACCTAACAGAGCTCCTAGGAGCTCTGTTCAACACACAGATTCATATAGAGGAGATGTTTTTATGAGATTCCAATTTGGCTCTTATGAATAATGCTGCTTTAAATTTGTATGTACCATCTTCGGGTAGACTTGTTTTTGTTTCTCTTAGGTGACTATCTTGAGAGTGGAATTTCTGGGTTGTATAGTGAGTGAGTGTCTTGTAGTAAACTGTCATACTATTCTATAGAAGTTGAGTCATTCTGCATCTTCACCAGTAATGAATGAGGATTCCCGATACTTGAGCCCCTCTAGTCACCTCTCTGGTTTCAATGGGAAGTAGTCTCACCCCACTTTGCATTTGTTAGGTGCAAAATGTACTTTTTTACTAAGACTATGACACAGCCCATAGTCTGCTTTTTTGAATCTTCCACTGTATTTGAAAAAAGTGTCTTTTATACTGTGGACTAAGGTGGATGATGGTGCTCTTAGTATCCTTACTGATTTTCTGTGTACTTGGTCCTGTTTCTGCTTTTGTTTTTTGCTCTATTTTGATGTTCTGGGATTTGTTGTATTACTTACTGAATTAGTCTTCACAATGAATTGATCTTTGTAATTAGAAATGTCCTCTAGGTTTTGTAATGTTATTTATTGGTTCTTAAGTCTCTCCTGATAGTAAATACTGTGTGTGTCTCCTTTTTGTCTGGATTCAGCCTGCCAGTCCTTATCTTTCAATAGCCATTAGGGTATTTTCATTTAGTAATGCTGACAACATGGCAAGGTTTAATCACCTCTGTTGGGACTTACTTTCTCTTTATCCCATTTCCTTCTTGGGTTCTTTCTTCCTTTTTTATTTACTCTATTTTGTATTAATTTAATACCTTTTGGTGTTTATTTATTTATTTTGAGACAAGGTCTCACTATGTAGTCCTGGCTGGTTTGGAACTTGTTATGTGGACCAGGCTGGCCTTAAACTCACAGAGACCCATTTGCTTCTGCCTTCGAGTGCTGGGATTAAAAGACATCTGTCACTGGCTTGGTATTTTATTTTATCTTCACTATATACTCAGTAGTTTTTGTTTTTCTTTTTTCCAGGATTTATCATTTATACCCTGAACTTAATACAATCTACCCTCAAATAATATAATGGTGGGGAAATTTTCAGAAGATGCTTTTGTTTCTTCCTTCTGTTTTTTTTTTTTTGTGGTGCCTTGCTACTTTGTCACACAACTTGCTTTCATATTTGTTATGACTTTTGCCTTAAACATTTAATTTTTATTTATTTATTTATTTTATTTGTCTTTTGTTTACTTGGTTTTTTCCCCCCTTTTCAAGACAGGATTTTATTTATTTATTTATTTATTTATTTATTTATTTATTTATTTATTATGTAGACAGTGTTCTGCCTGCCAGCCAGAAGAGGGCACCAGATCTCATTACAGATGGTTGTGAGCTACCATGTGGGTGCTGGGAATTGAACTCAGGTCCTCTGGAAGAGCAGTCAGTGCTCTTAACCTCTGAGCCATCTCTCCAGCCCACATTTAATTTTTAAATAAAAGATATATTTTTATTTTATGTGTATGGGAATTTTGCTTGCAAGTGTGTCTGTGCACCACATGTGCACATGTACAGTGCCTATGGTGGTATGAAGAGGGCATTGGAGACCTTGCAGCTGGAGTTACAGATGATGTAAGTCACCATGTTGGTGCTGGGAATCAAGCCTTGTTCTTTTGGAAGAGTAGCAGTCAGTGCTCTTAACTGCTGAGTCATCTCTTCAGGCCTCAATTTTTTTTTTTTTTTTTTTTAAGATTTTATTTTTAATTATGTTTATATATGTGTGAGTATGTACTGGTGCTTGGGGAGGCTTGAAATCCTGGAGCTGGAGTTACAGGGAAACCAAATTCTAGTCTTCTGCAAGAGCAATAAGTACTCTTAACTGCTGAGTCATTTCTCTAGATGACACTCAGATGTTTTTTAAAGAAATAAAAAAATGATGCTAGGCATGGTAGTGCACCCCTTTAGTTCAAGCACTAGGGAGGCAGAGGCAGGCAGATCTCTGTGAGTTTAAGGACAGTGTGATCTACATAGGGAATTTTAGGCAGCTAGCATTACATGTTGAGATCATGTCTCATAAAACAAACAAACAAACAAACAAACAGAACCTAGCCAAACAACCAAAAAAACAACAAAACCCACAAAAAATACAACAACAACAACAAAAGAAATAAAAAGGGAGGAACTCTATAATCTTTATGTATTTATCCTTTAAAATGTGGCCTGTAAAGCAAAGAGTGTGCCTTTTCACTCGTGGTGACAGTGCTAGATCTCCAAGACCACCTCACGTCCATGGTGTCCTAGGAAGACTCACAGGACACAGCCCAGAGTCTTGCTTGTGCTGAGGATGTGGTTGATGGTATATAAGGATCTATTTTGTCATTGGATTGGTAGGGAGGCCAATAGGATGGTCAGTGGAGTATGGCTGGAGCTCTTACATTACCTGACTGTCAGCTAACAGCCTGTTAGACTCCTTTCTCCTTCTTGATGTGCCCTGCCTTGCTTTAACCTCTCCTTGTAGTGGGTTCTCAACATAGCCTCTGTACAGACAGGAGAAGGCTGTGCCCTGCATGACCCTCATTTTCCTCTTTTTGTCTGTCTTACTGCATTTGTTCAACCTAGCCTGTTGGTAAATCAGAGCAATTTTAACAAGTGTCATCTGTAAAACATGGTGTCAGATACCAATTTTAGATATTTCCCCTGTATTTTAAAAATGGGAGTGAGTGTTAAGGTGGGTACCATTCTTTCAGTGATGGCTGATATGAACATGTACTTCTTTGTTGTGTTGATACTTGGTTAAATAGGCTTACTAATACTGATGCATTTTTATGTCCTAAATAAGACCATTTTCATTTCCCTGTTGATGTTTAATTTATGGTAAGTATTTCATATCTGTTTTTCCCTAGAGTGGATGATGAACTCATTGTTGGACCTAGTACAGGATGAGACATCTCTGCCTGCCCTTGTACATCTGGCTTTTAAATTTCTTTATATCATCACCAAGGTAACATTTGTGCAGCACTCTAGAGTAGACAGATTTTCTTATCTAATTGCTCTAGAAGTTAGCTCCTTAAGTATTATTTCTTGGAGAGCATGGTTCTTCAGCATAAGTTGTGGGTTTTCATTTTCTTTTTGGTATGTGTTGGGTCTTGGGTCTTAATGATCTTGAGGTCCTTTAGTTAGAATAAGGAAAAAGCAGAAAAGCTTGATGGAAATAGAAGTGTTTCCTCTCCCTCTTCCCCTGGACAGGATCTTACTGTGTAGCCCTGGCTGTCATAGAACTCACTGTGTAGACCAGGCTGGCCTCGAACTCACAGAGATCCACCTGCCCTTGCCTCCTGAGTGCTGGGATTAAGGGTGTGTGCCACCACACCCAGCAATAGAAGTGCCTCATAAGCTATAGTATGGGGATGAATTTACTGGGGAGTCTTACTTAGGCTACAGCTCTGAGGAAGAAGGTCTGGGGCTGGTGATCTGCTTTTTCTGCAAGTTCTCCAGTGATGCCCATGTGCTGGCCCCAGACTTAGAGATGTGGGAGTGACTTAGAGTCATTTCTGTGTGAAGTTTGTGAGTCTCGGGGAATATGTCCTAGCATTTTTACTGTATAGCAGGGTGAGGCATTTGGCTGTTGAGATAATGCTGCATGTTCTATAGAAGTATTAGTGGGGCCATTTGAAGTGCATAGGGGCTTCGTTTTCATAAATGTCAGGGATTAATCTCTGAACAGGATAGAAGCAGAAGTTTTTAGTTTGTAACGTACTTATATCGCTGATGCACACAGTATGATTTGTTAGCCATATTGGGGCAGAACATATTTAATGAATAAGTAAAAATAAAGATAGCTTTCTTGTCTCTTTGGTCTTGCTGAGTTGTGTCACTGCAGTGTGACAGAATCTCCTCAGTCATTGGGGGACATAGACAGTGGTTTTTTATTTATTTATTTATTTTTTTTTTGGACAGTGGTTTTTGATGAAAGTATCAAGATAACTTTGCTGCTCTTTTGTTTTCTATTATATAGTATAGTCAATATTCTTTATATTCTAATGTCTTTATTTGGCAGGTTCGCGGATATAAAGTATTTCTGCGTCTATTTCCTCATGAAGTAGCTGATGTTCAGCCTGTGTTAGATATGTTCACAGGTCAGAATCCTAAAGACCATGAGGTGAGTCCTTTCCAAGCCCTCCCTGCTGGCTCCACTGTCACTGGCAGCTCTTGTTTTCCAACTTTCTTTGGTTTTTATTTTAGACTGTTTTAAAAAAATTCCTTCTGATTCTTCTTTAGCTTCTACACATGTTGGCTTTAAGTTGTTCTCTTTTAGAACATGTCCTCTGAAAAGCAAAGAGTATGCTTTTTAACTCAGTGTGACTGTGCCAAGTCTTTAAGACCACCATAGGTCCATGGTGCTCTAGGAAGACTTAAAAGCACAGCATAGAGTTGTGCTTATAGTGAGTGTGGGGTTGATGGTGTCTACGGGCCTATGGTAGGCATTGGGTTGGTGGGAAGGCCAATATAATGGTCAGTGGAGTGTGGTTGGATTTTGTTCTCTCTCTCTTTAATTATTATTTGGCATTATTATAGGTTCTTGTTATGTAGTCCAGACTGACCTAGAACTTACTTTGTGGTATGGGCTGGCTTTGAACTTGAGATCCTCATGACTGAGCCTCCTGAATGGAGGCGGAATGCCTGGTGGCTTTTTCTTTTTCTTTTTCTTTCTTTCTTTCTTTCTTTTTTTTTTTTTTTTTTTTTTGAGATCAGGTCTTACTATGTAGCCCTGGCTGGCCTGGAACTTATGTGAATCAGGCCGACCTGGAACTCAGAGCAATCCACCTTCCTTGCCTTCCGAGTGCTGGGATTCAGGGTGTGCACCATCATACCCAGAAGCTTTATCTTCTATACTGGAATCATTCTGACTGTGATTTAATTCCTTAGACATGGGAAACACGCTACATGCTTTTATTGTGGCTCTCTGTGACCTGCTTGATCCCTTTTGATTTTTCACGCCTTGATGGGAACCTCCCCACTCAACCTGGAGAAACACGAATACCCATAATGGACCGTATTCTGCAAATAGCAGAGGTAACTATGATCATATAGACCTTTAACAGTTAAGTGTGCACTTGTTCGTGTGTAGTTGTCTTGAAATGAGTTTAGTTAAACTTTTGGTGTATTTATTTACATTTGTTTGACTGACATCTGCTATCAGTGATATCTTGGCTTACTATGAAATTGTGATAAGTTATGTAGAGATTAGATAAATTACTTTAGCAAATCTCATTTCTTTATAGATAATACAAATATTTGTTAAACATAATGGTGATATTATAAAGGGCTTTAGGGGCAATTGTTAGGGAATCTTCATTTTACATATAATTTTGAATATTGTATAAATACTACATAATTGGAAATCTAGAAAATAAAAGAATACTAAATCGAAATTTGTCAAATTCTTGCAGTCCTATTTGGTGGTCAGCGACAAAGCACGAGATGCAGCGGCTGTGCTTGTATCCAAGTAAGTCTTGTCAGCTGTGCAGGGCTGTTGTGCCTGGTAAATTCTAAGCCTGTCTGTCTCATACACTGTTACATACTTTGTGTGTGTCTATTCTCAGATGAAGACTCTTCCAGGTTTTTATACTGCATAGATCCTGTTGCCTTCTCTGAGGGAACAGGCAGCTCTGGTTGGTCATAGAAGACATCTGAATGAGAAGTGACCACCCTTTGTGCTGCTTTGGGCTTATGGAGTTGACTGGCACTAGTTTGTGTCACTCACAGGGGTCACCTGGTACCAGTTTAGGGCTGGTAGGATTCCTTAATATGAGTTTATGATTTGTCGGGCTGCCTGGTGCTGGTTTGGGACTCAGAGGGATACTTTATAGGCCTTTGAAGAGAAATATACTTAGTACAAGCGCAACTGGGATTCCTTTCTGTATTGTGGTGCTCCCCCTAGGTGGCAGCAGCTGTGAGCTTTTTAGAGTCATCTCAGGAGCAGTTTATGTTGGGATTTGTAAAGATCATGGACACACATGGGTATGGTTTGGGAATGAAATCCTCAGACAGGGTTATAGTGTAGTTTACTGGGTAAAACCTTGGGTTCTGACAAAAAACAAAAATACAAAAACAAAAACAAAAAAGAAAACAAAACCCCTTGCAAATGTCCTGTGTAGCTAAAAATGCAAGTAGGAGATGGTTTCTCTGATGAGCTAAGATGATCAACACAACCTGCTTGGGTTGTCTCAGACATACATGCCAGTCTGAGAGAACTTGTTTTGTGAAATTTGAGAATGTTAGGATTTTTTTTAAACATATTATTCTTGGAGCTGGTGAGATGGCTCAGTGGTTAGGAGCACTGGCTGTTCTTCCAGAGGATTTGAGTTCAATTCCCAGCACCCACATGGTGGCTCACAGTTGTGTTTAACTCCAGTTCCAGAGGACTTGACACCCTCACACAGACATACATGCAGGCAAAACACCATAAAAAAGAAATAAAATTAAAAAACATTAAAAAATACTGTTCTTGTAGAATTTCATATAATAGATTTTGATCATATGTATTCCCTACTCCTCTTCCTAACTTTTCTCAGATTCATCCATTCCTACTGTTCTGTGACACTGTTCCTGGGAAGACCTGAACAAGTGTCTACTCAGCTTCAGATAGGAAATTTATAATGACAGATCAAAGTCTGGATGCCACCAATGTGCAGCTTGGTTAGCTAGTAAGTTTTATTGTGATTATTTACAGGAGTGTGGGTGAAGGGTTACTTACAGGAACAGAAACAACTCAAGACAGCTTCATCACCAAAGCCCACTCCAGCATAATTGACAGCTCAGGAAACTTGGAGCACATTGAATAATCTGTAGGCAGTTCAACAAGTTGGAAACTGTCTTTTCCAGGTAGCTCAGTTTATCCGAGCTTTTCCAGGTAGTTCTCCTGGTCTCTGCTTCTTCCAGGCAGTTTGCTTGTCTAAGAATGTCTGTCAGTAGTCCTTGCTGCTTATATATGCTTGGAGAGGGAGGGCCTAAATGAATCTAGTGAGTTTCAGGTCTTACTGAGTTTAAGGAGCGTTATACAGGATGGAGTATTCACCTTTCTTTAGAACATCTTGTTTTTCTTCCTTTTTAACATTCTGTGCCCCCCCCCCTTTTTTTTGTTTTAGATTTAACTTTTCTTAAAAAAGGTTTATTTTATGTGTATAGATGTTTTGCATACATCTGTGTCTTTGTACTGTGTGTGCATTGCTTGTGGAGGTCAGAAGAAGGTGTTGAATTAAAATTACATATGGTTGTGATCCCCCATGTATGTGGGTTCTGGGAATGGAATCGTAGGTTCTTTGAAGAGCAGCCAGTGCCCTTAACCTCTGAGCCGTCTCTCCAGCCCCAACATCCTGTGTCTTGAGATATATGGTTTTATCTGGGAGGAAATTGATACATAAAACCTACCCTCCCACACTTGGTATCCTTTTTTTTTAAAAACTAACACCAAAATTCCCCAATGTTACCTGAATATTCATGGGAATGGGGTAGTCCACTGGAGCGTGGTTAGCCTTCCAGGGTCCATACCCTTAAAGAGGACTGATTTTTTTTCCTCTTCTAGAAGCAATCAACTGTCTATAGCTCCTCAGTTAGATGTTGGTACTCATGAGCCCCTTCCCGCTTCATGGTATCATGTTGATGGGCTTGATTTGTGCAGGTTGTGTGCAGCAGCTAAATAGTTACTGTGAGTTCATGAGAGCAGTGGTCCTGTCGTGTCTAGAAGACACATGGGTGTGAGTGAGTTTGTGGTGTGTGTGTGATACAGATATTCCATCTGTGACTGAGCACTCCATTGACACTTATTTTCTCTACTTTGATCAGTTGTGAGTTTCTGTATTAACCACCATCCACTGCACAAAGAAACTTCTCTGGTAAGGTCTGAGAGCTGTGCTAATCTAGAGAGAGATGAGTTTAGAGGACAGTTTGATAATACGTACATTTAGCAGGATAATAGTTGGTTCATCCTGGCTCCTGTGAACTCTCAGGCCATGAGTTCTTGGCTAGATTTACAGTACCAGGCATATGTTTTTCTCTTGTGGATTGGGCCTTAAATCCGATCAGAAAGCAGTTGATTGTACTAATTCACGTCACTATCGTACCTCTGGGCATATCTTGCTATTCTGTCAGTGTTATAGTTTACAGGGTTCAATGCTGGGTAAGATTGTTGGTGACTCTCCCACCAATCCACTGCCACCTACATAGTAACTTCTAGTACTATAGAAGCTAGCCAGCAGTGAAGAAACTTCCTGGTCAATACCATCTTAATTTCTTCATGTCTTTTGACCATTGTGTGTGGTGTCTTCAACAATAGGGTCTTACCATGAAAGTTTTGGTGGGCAACCAAGACCAATGAAAATGGCCTGTATTATTTTTAGGGTCTCTGGGATACCTCTGACCAACAACTCAAGGGGAGGTATCCCATACTTGGTATTGGGTTGTCCAGGAACTTGCTGTGTAGACCAGGCTGGCCTTAAACTCAGAGATCTGGCTCCCTCTAAATCAGTGGTTGGGTGTTGAATGACCCTTATATAGGGGTTGCATATCAGATGTCCCGAATATCAGATATTTACATTATAATTCACAACCAAAATTACAGTTATGAAGTAGCAATGAAAACAATTTTATGGTTGGAGTTACCACAACATAAGGAACTGTATTAAAGGGTCGCAGTGTTAGGAAGGTTTAGAACTATTGCTGTAAGTGTTGTTTAAAGGCATATGTACCACACCTGACAGTTGGTACTGGGATTTTTATTTAGCAACATATGACTTCTGGGAGATGTTAGGATTCCTCATGATGTGTATTTTAAATATGTTTATGGTTACATAAGTTAGAAATTTCAGCATTTTTCCTCCTGAATTGGTGAGAGCTGAAAGTTGGTTGTAAGGTCTTGTCGTTTTGACTAGATAATGGTTGGCACCTCAAATGTTGTTCACCTCTGTAAAGTGGGAAGAGACTTTTTTTTGCCAGTTGACAACCTTGGATGTCATCTTAGAAAGCATGACCCAGTAATGAGGTATGGATCCGAGAAGGCAAGAACGGGGAGGAACACTTTAGTCCCTTGGAACTGGCAAGGCCTCTTTTGTTTTGTTTTGTTTTTGAGACAGTCTTACTGTGTAGCTCTGGCTATCTTGGAACTCACTATGTAGAATCAGGCTGAGATTAAAGGTATGTGCCACTGTGCCCAGCTAAGGCCTCTTTCTTAGGGCCTCCTCACATGGGAGGGAAAATCTCCCAAGAGCTACTTTCTCCTTTATCAAGATCTGAAAAGATGACAACTTTATAAAAGTGTTACTTACCTTTCATTGCTGTGGAAAAATACCTGAGGAAAGTCAAAGGAGGAAAAGGCTTATTTCGGCTCATGGTTTTATGGTCTTGAGTCCATGGTAAGTCCGTTTTAGTTGTTGACCTACCTCTGTGATGTAGGAAAAGACACTTTGGGCTTGTGCTGTGTCAGAACATAGCAGAGAGGATAGAACAGAGTTGCTGACCACGTGGTATCTGGGTAGTAGAGAGAGATGGACATACAGACAGACCGATCAGGGATAAATACAACTCTGTCAGGGAATATCCTAAATGATGTATTTCCTCCAACTAGGCCAGCATGTACTATCAATAAAACCATCAAATTATGAACCCATTAGTGGATTAGTCTCTGTTGAGTTTAGAGCCTTCATAATCCAGACAGTCACTTCTGAAAAGCCCCATCAGCCAACAAGCAGCTTTGAATTATCTTTCAGGATATTTAGGATTCAAGCCATAACAAAAGGAATTCATACATTTTGAAGACTGCAACCCTATCTCCTTCCTTGCTCTGGGAGGTATCGCTTGTATTCTGGTGCATGTCTGGTGACCACATGTTCTGCTTGGCTGAGTTGCTGTACTGTAGCTAGAGTTGTCCTGCCTGGCCCACAGTCAGGACAAATATCTGTCACCCGCCAGTCCCACAGCCGCTCAGACCCAACCAAGTAAACACAGAGACTTATATTGCATACAAACTGTATGGCCGTGGCAGGCTTCTTGCTAACTGTTCTTATAGCTTAAATTAATCCATTTCCATAAATCTATACCTGGCCACGTGGCTCGTGGCTTACCGGCATCTTCACATGCTGCTTGTCATGGCGGCGGCTGGCAGTGTCTCCCTCCTTAGCCTTCCACTTCCCAGAATTCTCTCAATTCTCTTCTCTGTTAGTCCCGCCTATACTTCCTGCCTGGCCACTGGCCAATCAGTGTTTTATTTATTGACCAATCAGAGCAATTTGACATACAGACCCTCCCACAGCACTGTACCCCTGAGTGCTCCTGGAATCTATCTTTTCCTAACATAGATGTGACTGTATAATTATTGCTGGACATGCAGATGGCCTTCTTCCTGTTTGGTTACCAAGATTAACATGGCCATTCCTGAATAAGTGACGTGAGGGTTTTTTTTTTTTTTTTTTTTTTTTTAGGGGTTTGAAATATAGTCACTGTAAAAGTTAAGTAAAATGAAAGTTCCCTTTTTAGTATTTGCCAGCTGGATAAGACTTTGCAAATGTTTGTTAACTTTGCTAAATGAAAACTATTGTCTGTTTAAAGATAAAAAAATACACTTAATAAAAATATTATGTTTGTTTACTCTGTGTGTGTGTGTGTGTGTGTACTTTTATCTACTGAGCCATTTCACCAGCCTTATTGTCTACCCTGTATTCACTGCTTGTTCTTATTACTAAACATACTGATGGTGGTAGATTTATGCCAAGCTTTACTCCATGGAGTATCTGTGGGCCACAGACGGTAAAACTCAAAACCTTTTGTTCACTTCTTGGGATCCTACAGGAAAAGCCACAGCCTGGAGCATCAGAACCTCAGTGCCATTTAGTGCTGATGTGAACAGAATGACTGTTTCATTTGGTGTAGCTGGTACCTACCTGGGAGAGGCTATTGCCAGATCTGTGCACTGCATGTGTAGTGCAGCCACTGGCCTGAGCTGTGTGAGTACCCAGGGTGTGTGAGCATGGTCATTGGGAATGGCCCCAGAGGTACTCCGTCAATTTGTTTACTTGGTTCTGAGTCACCTGTATTCCATAGTCATCTTTTTGGTGGGGTAAAGTGTAGCAGTAAGTTTTTTCTGGCCTCACCTGGGTCCACTTCGTGGTCCCACCCGGCTTGTAGTCCCTCAGCTGCTTATAAAATAATTATTCAGAGGCTTAATATTAATTACCAATTGCATGGCCTATGGTAGGCTTCTTGCTAGCTAGTTCTTATATCTTAATCCATTTTTACTAATCTGTGAGTTGCCATGTGACCGTGGCTTATCGGTACTTCCACATCCTGCTACTCCTGGCGGCAGCGGCTGTGTCTCCCTCTCTGCCTTTCTTCTTCCCATATATCTGCCTGGATTTCCCTCCTGCCTCTAAGCTGCCTTGCCATAGGCCAATGCAGCTTTATTTATCAACCAGTCAGAGCAACATAAATTCAGTGTACAAAAAGACATCCCACAGCAGTAAAGAGTGGCCCTGTGCACAGTATGCTGTTCTTTGTTTGAATGCTGTCTGCCCTGTTACACTAATTACCAGCAGCATTTTGTGCTCTTCTCTGGCTTGGGAACCACACCTGCTTCCTTTAGTAGCTGAACTTTGAGGACAGAGCTTCCTGTAACCTTTGTTTTTAAGTTTTTTTTTTTTTTTTTGATAGGTTTCTCTGTAGCTTTGGAGTGCTAGGATTAAAAGCATGTGCCACCACTGCCCGGCTGTTTCCAAGTTTTTGAGACAGAATTCTATTCATTAGCCAAGACTGGCCTAGGGTTCACTAGGAGGTCCAGGTTGCTTTCAGATATACTTATCTTCTTGCCTCAGTCTCCTAATTGCTGGAATTACAAGTGTGAGCTACCATGCTTGACTTTTCCTGTAACTTTTTGTTTTTTCCTAACTATTATTTTACTTTTAAAGTTTATTTTTACTTTTATTTAAAAAACTTATTTATTATTTGGAATTTTCATACATGAACACAATGCATTTATTTAGATGCTATCTATCATGCCCTTATTCCCACTTCCAGCTTCTCTGGGAAACACCCCCACTGCCTAACCAGTTCCCTTCCCAGCTTCATGTCTTTTTTGTTGTTTATTGTTCCTAACCTATTGGTCTATGGGTATAAGGCTAAGTATTTCGAAGGCAGCTTGATTTCTGTGTTCCTTCAGCAAATAATATTAGTAGGGTTTATGATCTTCCCAGCCATGGGTTATTGACGAGGTAATTAGTACCAGACATGAGTTCCTTCTTGTGGAGTAGGCCTTAAATTCATTTAGAAAGCTGTTGCTTATGCCTGTAATATTCATGCCACCTTTGTATCAATGGGTCTATCTTGCCAGGCCATCATTACTATAGCTTACAGGATTCACATCTGGGTCAGACTGTTGATGGCTTTTCTTCCTCAGTAGCCTGTAAAACACCTTTTGACACCATGAAAGTCAGCCAGCAAGGAGGAAGCTTCCAGGTCAGTACAGTTTGATTTTTCTGTGTCCTGTGATTAAAGTGTGTGTCTTTAGCAATCAAGTCTTACTATCAAGTTCTAATGAGTATCTAAGAGCAGTGGCAGTAGCCTGTATTGTTTGGTGGGGGTCTCTGGGACCCCTCTTCTAACTCTTATTTCATTATGTTGTTACAAAGCTATTTAGACAGTAACATACAGAAACATAATGAAACTCTATTAAAGAAAGATAAGGGAGCTAGGCATGGTGACTCATGATTTAATCCCAGCACTCAGTAGGTAGACAGATCTCTGTGAGTTCAAGGCCAGCCTGGTCCATACAGTGAGTTCTAGGCTAACTAGAGCTACACTTTTAAACTCCATCTTCAAAACAAAACAAAACAACAACAAAAAATGAAAGATGAGGATAGAACTTTACTCTTTAAGATTTTTTTCATAAAATATATATATATATGATTTTTTTATGTATATGGGTGTTTTGCCTGCATGTATGTCTGTGCACCATGTGCATGCAGTACCGTTGGAGGTCAGAAAAATACACTGGATCCCCTGGGACTGTAGTTACTATGGTTGTGAGCCACTATGTGGTCGCTGGAAATTGAACCCAGGTCCTCTGGAAGAACAGCCAGTGCTCTTAATTACTGAGCTAGCTCTTCAACTCCCAGCTTTACTCTTGATGGCATCAGCTTGAAAAAGTAGCTACTGTTTTCTGCTTATATATGCAAGGAATACTGGACATGATGGCATTGTAGTATTCGTACTTGAGAGGGTGAAGCAGGACAATCACATGAGCTTTGGAGGCCATCATAGACTACATAATGATGCTCTCTCTAAAGAAAAAAAAAAGTACCAAATAAAAAGATAAGGCATATTTCATGAAGAAAAATAAATTTGGAACAGAAAAATTAGAAAAATATATATGAATTCTAGTGACATACTATATTTTTGTCTTTTTCAGTGCTATTATCATCATCATCATCATTAGGTTTCTTGAGACAGGGTTTCTCTGTGTAATAGCTCTGGGTATCCTGGAACTTGGTTTGTAGACCAGGCTGGCCTTGAACTCCCAGAGATCCTGGGGATTAAAGGCGTGTGCCACTGCCTGGCTTTCAGTGGTATTATTAAATTGAACACATGTAGCACAGTCTCACAAGGTAGCCTGTACTTTTCTGTTGTTTTTTTTGTAGCCACATGCTGTGGGATGTTCTGTATGTTAAATGTGTTGCTCTGATTGGTTAATAAATAAAACACTGATTGGCCAGCAGCCAGGCAGGAAGTATAGGCGGGACAAGGAGAAAGAAGAATTCAGGGAAGTGGGAGGCTGAGGTAGAGAAGACGCTGCCAGCCGCCACCATGACAAGCAGTGTAGAGCCTCTCTTGGGCCTTGGATGTGCCAGATAGCCTGGAAAATACCCTGCTTTGAGCTGGACGGAGTATGTCTTGTTCATTTAAAACATTTAGTTGGTATCTGTATTAGTTACATTGCATTGCTGTGACTAAAATATTTGACAAGAAACCTCATTGTGAGCAAGATACTAAGTAGCTCAGTTCATTGTGGTGGGAACATATATTGGGAAGATTGTTTATATGTCGTGTACCAGGAAGCAGAGATCATCCTGAACTAGAGTCCAGAGTATAACGTTTAAAGGCCTGTTCTTTCTTCTTAGTGACCTGTTTCTGTGAGCTAGGCCCCCTAAACGCTCTACAGCACCTTTCCCCAATAGTTCCATCAGCTTTGGAAAAAGCATTCAAAATGTCAGCATGCGGGGGACATTTCATATTCAAACCATAAAAATAACCAATCGCTTATAAGTCCCCACTGTCTCCTACTTTAAGTATCACACTCTCCGTAACATGACCTTTTTTCTTTATACTTGTGAGATTCTTGGCATTGTTTGTTTAACATCAACATGAACAGTGTCTGTGGGATGGATTTCTCAGGCGATTATTGGCCTTTGTTTTTGTACTAAAGTTTTTTCTTCTACTTCCATTTCTCCCTCCCCATTTCTCCTCTTCTTCCAGTCTTTGGAATCTTTCCATTCCCCACTGTTTTTTTTTGAGACAAGGTTTCTCTGTGTAGTTTTGGTGCCTGTCCTGGATCTCCCTCTGTAGACCAGGCTGGCCTTGAACTCACAGAGATCCACCTGGCTCTGCTGGGATTAAAGGTGTGCACCACCACTGGCCCAGCCTCTTTTTGTTTCTTGTTCCTTTAGAATCTTCTTTAGCCTAGCCTGGACTTGACCTTGCAAGGTAGTTTAGGCTAGTCCTAAACTTAGGATGATCCTGGCCCACCTCCTCTATGCTAGGATGCACAGATATTTGCCACCATGCTCAGCTGAACTTTTTTTGTTTATTTTTATTTTATTTGTATGGATATTTTACCTGCATGTGTGTCTGCACCATGTATGTGCATGATGCCCATGGAGGCCAGAAGAAGCATCAGATCCTCTGAAACTGGAGTTACAGATAGTTGTGAGCTGCCCTGTGGGTGCTGGGACTCGAACCTCAGGTCCTCAGGAAGAGCAGTCACTGTTCTTAACCATTGAGCCATCTCCCCAACTCTAAACTAAAGTTTTAAACTTTATTTTTATTCTTTATGTTTATCTTTAAAATTTCCCCCTTTTGTTAAAAGTAGATTTTTTTTCATACAATATATCCTGGTTGCAGTTTCCCCTCTTTGTGCTTCTCCTAGTTCCTTTCCATCTACCTTCCCGTCCAGATCCACTCCCTTTCTGTCTCTAGGAGATAACAAGACATAACAAAATAAAAGATAGTAAGATAAAACAAAACCTATCACATCGAAGTTGGACCAGGCAAATCAACAGAAGGAAAAGAATCCCAAGAGCAGACACAGGAATCAGAGACCCACTTGTTCACACACTCAGGGGTCCCATAAAAATGCTAACTTGAAAGCTGTAATATACGTGCAGAGGACCTGGTGCAGATTGTGTGGGCCCGTGCTTGCTTGTTCCAGTCTCTGAGTTCATATGAACTTTGATTAGTTGAGTCAGAGGGCCTTGTTCTCTTGGTGACCTCCACCCCTCTGGCTCTTACACTTTTTCCACATCCTCTTGCTTGGGGTTCCCTGAGCTCTGAGGTGATGGATTTGATGGAGACATCCCATTCAGATGTGTTCTAAGGTTTCTTTCTTGGCATAATGTCTGGCTGTGGGTCTCTGTGTTTGTTCCCAATCTGCTGCAGAAAGAAGCTTCTCTGATAATGGCTGACCAAGGTACTGACCAATGAGTATAGCAGAATGTCGTTAGGAGTCGTTTTATTGTTACTTTATTTATTTTTTTAAAGACCAGGGCTATCTAGTGTCTGGTTCTTTGTCACCCAAGCAGTGCCAGGTATGGGTTCCATCTTGTGGAATGGGCCTTAAGTCAAATCAGACATTGGTTGGTTCTCTCACAAGCCCTAGCATATTTTGCAGACAGAACAGATTGTTGATCAAAGGTTTTATTGCTGGGTTGGTGTTTATGTGTCTCTTTTGGTAACCTGCAGAGTACCTACCCATACCATAGGTATAGAATGAAGGAGTTCTGTGTGGGCACCAGCTCAACCACTCCATGTTCAATGAGTTGTGTGGATGTTGTCTTCAGCAATGGGAGCTTGCTGTCAGATTGTGGAGAACAACCCATTGTCTTGGCAACAGCCTGGGTTTTTTTGGGGATTTCATTGTGACCTCTTTGGCCAATGGTTCAATTGGATGTAACCCAGTCCTGGTACCGGAAGCTTCATTTGGTAATAAGAGATGACCAGATGGAACTGTCTCCCTCATTAGTTGGAGACGTCATTGGGATTGCTTTCATATTATTTTAGGAGGTTTCCACTATACCAGGTTTCCATAACACCACTCAAATGCCCCTCAAATTCTAGTTGTCTCTCCCCTCATTCCCTCCCTCAACTCTATCTCCCATCCTCTTCACCTGATCTTCCCATTTCCCATCCTCCTTCCCTGCCCCAGTCCACCTATAAAATCAGTTCTATTTCCCCTTCCCAGGGTTATCCATGTGTCCCCCCAGTCCCTTCCTCTGTACTTAACCTCTCTGGGTCTACAGATTGTAGCTTAGTTATCATTTATTTAATGGCTAATATCCACATATAAGTGAATACATACCATATTTATCTTTTTAGGTCTGGGTTACTTTACTCAGGATGATATTTTTTTCCTAGTTCTATCCATTTGCCTGCAAATTTCATGATGTCTTTTTTTTTTTTTTTTAATAGCTGGGTAATACTCCATTATGTAAATGTACCACATTCTCTTTATCCATTCTTCATTCTCTTTATCTATTCTTCTGTTGAGGGACATCTATCTTGTTTCCAGTTTCTGGCTGTTATGAATACAGCAGCAATGAACATGCATGAGCAAGTGTCCTTGTGGTGGGTTGGGTGTGATGCCCAAGATCATCACATTGATTTCCAAGTGCTGTACAAGTTTGCACTCCCACCATGAATGGATGAATGTTCCCCTTATTCCAAATTCTCTCCAGCATGAGCTGTCACTTACGTTATTGATCTTAGCATTCTGATAGGTGTAAGATGGAATCTCAAAAGTAGTTTTGATTTGTATTTCCTTGATGCCTAAGAATGTGAACATTTCTTTTAAGTGTTTCTCAGCTATTTGTGTTTCCTCTGTTGAGAATTTTCTGTTTAGCTTTGTACCCTATTTTTTAATTGGATTATTTGGTGTTTTGATACCTAGTTTCTTGAGTTCTTTATATATTTTGGATATTAGTTCTCTGTCAGATAGGGAGTTGGTAAAAATCTTTTCTCATTCTGTAGACTGCCGCTTTGTCTGAATGACAGTATCCTTTGCCTTACAGAAGCTGTTCAGTTTCATGAGGTCCCATTTATTAATTGTTGATCTTAGTGCCTGTGCTGATGGTGGTGTGTTCAGAAAATCATCTCCTGTGCCACTGAATTGAAAGCTAAACCCCACTTTCTCTTCTATCAGATTCAGTTTTGTGTAGGGTGATAAATATGAATCTATTTGGATTCTTTTGCATGCAGCCATCTAGTTTGATCAGAACCACTTGTTGAAGATGCTGTCTTTTTTTCCAGTGTGTATTTCTGGATTCTTTTTTTTTTTTTTTTTTTTTTGGTTTTTCGAGACAGGGTTTCTCTGTGTAGCTTTGCACCTTTTCCTAGAACTCACTTGGTAGTCCAGGCTGGCCTCGAACTCACAGAGATCCGCCTGGCTCTGCCTCCCGAGTGCTGGGATTAAAGGCGTGCGCCACCACTGCCTGGCCTGGATTCTTTATAAAAAAAAAAAAAAAAAAAATCAGGTGTCCTTAGGTGTGTGGATTTATGCCTAGGTCTTCAGTTTGATTCTATTGATCAACATATCTGTTTTTATGCCAATACTATGCAGTTTTTATTACTGTGGCATTGTAGTACAGCTTGGAATTGGTAATGGTGAGACCTCCAGCAGTTCTTTTATTTTTCAGGATTGTTTTAGCTATCTTGGGTTTTTTTGTTTTTCCATACAAAGTTGAGAATTGTCCTTTCAAGGTCTGTGAAGAATTGCATTGGAATTATAATAGAGATTACATTGAATCTGTAGATTGCTTTTGGTAGGATGGCCATTTTTACTATGTTAAATTTTACTATGGATCCTAGTGATCCATGAGCATGGTGGATCTTTCCATCTTCTGATATCTTCTTCAGTTTCTTCTTCAAAGACTTAAAATTTTTATCATATATGTCTTTCATTTGCTTGGTTAGAGTTACTCCAAGATATTTTATATTATTTGAGGCTATTGAGAAAGGTGTTGTTTCCCTAATTTTTTTCTCAGTCTATTTGTCATTTGTATATTGGAGGGCTACCAATTTTTGTGAGTTAATCTTGTATCCAGCCACTTTACTAAAAGTGTTTATCAGCTGTAGGAGTTCCCTGGTGGAATTTTTAGGGTTAATATATACTATCATATCATCTGCAAAAAATACTTTGACTTCTCCTTTCCTGTTTGTTTCACTTCAGTTGTCTTACTGCTCTAGTTAATACTTCAAGTACTACATTGAAGAGGCATGGTGAGAGTTGACAACCTTGTCTTGTTCCTGGTTTTAGTGGAATTGCTTTGAATTTCTCTCCATTAATTTGATGTTGGCTATGGGCTTTTTGTAAACGGCCTTTATTATGTTTAGGTATGTCACCTTTGCTGTTTCAGTCTGAGGCTGTGTTCAAGTCCATCCAACCACTAGGATTCCTAGTTAGCTGTCTGGGTATCGCTTTGCTTTAGTTACGTAGAATTCATAGGTAGGCAGTGCCGGTCTTGGTATCTTTTGTGTACCTTAGCATTTGATAGCATCAAATTGCAGGAGTAAGCAGGCAGAAACAGCAGCAGGTGATGTCCTCTAGTGTTAGGGATCTTGTGCAAGCTTCTGATAGTAGTGTCCTTAGTTCTACAAGTGTTAGAGTTTCTGAGAAGGCTAAAGATGCTAGGACCCTTAGTCTCTTGGCAGCAGCTGGTATGCAAGTATAAGTATTGGGATTCCTAAGTGCTGGGTAATGTTCAGTGTTACAGCTCCATGGCCTGGTAGTTTGAAGCCCTAGGACTTAAAGCCTTGATGGTTCTCACAAACAGTAGGGCCTGTAGTTTTTCATCTCTGGCTCTTCATAGCCTCTGTCTTGTAGTCTCAATCTCCACTGTCTCTTGTCTTCTCTCTACCTTTGCTGTTATTCTTTCTCCTACTGTAGCTGCTGTCTTCCCTGTTCAGCTGCCTTTTATAGATAGTACTGTGGCCGCTGTCAGAGTTGTTGCTGTTCTAAAGCAGCTACTCTTTGTTGATTCTAGTTTCTGCTGCTGGCAACCACCAGTCTTATGGCTCTACCTCTTTTGTGTGGATGCTCTGCTGCTTTTGTAGTTTGGCCTGCTGATGGCTCAACGTTGCTTTTTCTTTAGTTGTCAAAGTGGTAGTTTGTAATATATCAAGGGACTTTACATTTTTCTGAAGTTTAAAGGTGTACTTTGCCATTGAAGTAAATCTGTGCATATGAGCCATGGCAAGATGAAGGCAGAGGACAAATACTAGACTGTGTAGGTGCTGTTTAAGGAAAAGCTTTGGTCATCTGCCATATAGATTGAGCAAGAGGACCACTGCGGTCAGACAAGAATTGGACCATGTTGTTTGGAAATAGGGAACCTAAACCCATGAACATATCCTGTGAGATGTGACCCACAGGAGGTGGGGTCTTTACCACTCATGGGATAATGAAGAGTGCCAGCTGTCCACTTATGCTTGCCTCCACATGCTTTGGGAGGGGCTGGATCATACTAACCAGTGTATGCTGAGAGAGTTTGTTACCAAGAGAGTGCATGTGGCTCTAACTAGCCCTCTAGAAGAGCTGGGCAGGTATAGTGACAATAAATGGTTTTAGGTCCTAGGGTACTAGAGGGTGGGTGGATGTCGTAACTGGTGGTTCCAGTTCTGACTCTTCTCTGAACTGTGGACTTAGATAGCCCACTGACTAGTGCTTCATGTGACTCTCTAATGGGCATTGCATGTGGAATACCCCAAAGTGGACCTCTCTGTCCCCAGGACTCATAGCCTCCCTTCTCTATAGACAGTCCCACCATTCACTAGGAACTACTTTACGACTCCCTGCTGGTACCTCCATTTCCATTCTCTTACCTGAATATCCTGGGATTGTAGTTAAGACATTCATCAGACTTGCTGCCTGGCCTGCCTGGACCCTTTGGTCCTAGTTCCTATACTTACTACTATGCATCTTCTCTTAGCTCCTTCCCCCCCTGATATGGAGCTTTCCCATGTGGCTGGTGTCCTTCCTTGTTCAACTCTCCTTTGCAAGTACCCTTGAGGTCGTCTGTGAGGCTTCTTTGGGGAGGTAGCACCTTCTGTTACCCTGTCTGCAATTTGTCTTCTGGTTTCTTTCTTCTGGTGTTACACTTCTGGATTGCATTCTCTTTTGGCGTCAGCCCTGAGAGGGCAGAACTTTGCTTGTTTTTTTCCATTATAGGATCTGTATAGAGTCACTGAGCCAGAGGTCTGGTCTCACATTGTCAGTTGGATGTTGGGTGGAAGGAAACAGGTATATGCAGCATGAGGTGGGAGTTGTATGACTCCATAGAGTTGTGGTAGAGAAGTCCTAGGGTTGGGGTTGGCTATTGGACTAGGTTGTTGAGGATGTATCCTGAGGTTAAGGGATATACTTGGAAGGAGTTGGAGCTGAGAAGTAGGAAGATGTTCCCTGGCTGTGGTGGAGATAAAGGTGTCCATTGATTTGTGAAGCTGCTGGATGAGTTGGGGCCCAGGAGGGAAGGAAGAAGGGTGGTGAGGCCTGTGAATAACTTTATGAGAGTTCCTGATGGGGAATCAGCTGCTGGACCATGATGGCCAGGGGCTTGGTTTCCTGGAGAGAGTGTTATGTATGTGGGCAGCTGACTTGCTTAGGGATATAAGGTGACTGGGAGGGAATGTGTGTGGTGGTTGGTGGGATGTGGGTGAGTTTTCAACACTGGAGTCTTGTTGAGCGTCTCCTGTGTTTGTATCCCTCTGCAGGTTCATCATACGTCCTGATGTCAAGCAGAGAAAAATGGCCAGCTTTCTGGACTGGAGCCTGTGTACCTTGGCCCACTCTTCCTTCCAGACCATTGAGGGTGTCATTGCCATGGATGGGATGTTGCAGGCCCTAGTAAGCACCAGGGACAGCTTGTGGATCTGTGGGACTGTAGGAATTGGCACTGTTTCCAAACTATTGGTTCCATTCACTCTGTGTTCCACTGACTGGAACATGGTGGGATTTATTTGCATCACAGAACTGTTTGATTTTCTGCTGCTGTGTCCTTAGTGTATGAGGCTGGCCTGGAGTGGTGGCTCACAGGTGAAAGCTGACCAAGTGTGCATCACCACTAGGGGGCAGTGGTGCCTGCAGAACTGCAGCCGGGTCCTTAGGGGTTTTGTTTAGTTTGGTTGTAAAGCAGTTAGTGAAGCTAGCCCTAGTGAAAGAGGCAGAGAGCTTGAAATAGGATTCTGTTTGGATTAGTGGGCTACAAAGTTTCTGGTATCTAAGTTTAAATACAGACTCTGGGACCTATCTAGAGAAGCCCATTGTGCCCAACCTACCTATTGCTGGTCTTCTCTGCTTGTCTGTTGTATGGCTTTGTAGTATTGACAAGAAGAAAAGCTTTAGTGTGAAATCACAGAGAGGGTATGACCTTGTAAACAAGGCTAGGAAGTTCCTGGAGCAGTATTTGGGAGGTCACAGATGGACTCCTAAGGCTTTGTTTGGTTTGATGTTCACTGTTGAGAAGGTCATGATGCCTCTGTTTTTAGGGTTAATGTTACAAGATCACAGAGGCTTTCTGAGGCCATGGTATTGAGAGTCAGCATTCAGGAGGGGGACATGGATAGCCTTATAAAGCCATGGTCTCTAGGGTTTGGCATTCTGGAGGGTTGCATATGACCTTCTGTGATTGTAGACTCCAGGGTCAGAAACGTCTTCTTGATTTTCTTTGATTACACTGGGTGAGATATGAGAATAGTTTTTGTCCTTGGAGGCAAAGGAAACTGTCAGGTCACTCAGAAGCAGGATCCTTTGGAAAAGTTTGAAGGCAACCAGTCATACTGGCATCTTGGGTTTGGCTGTCTGCACACCTTTACACAGGTCCTGGATCAGTGACCCTGGGAAGGGGACGTGGGACTGAGGATAAGAAGGTGAATAGAGACTCTCTGGACCCACTGCATTTGTTTCTGCAGTTGTGTGTGCATCCTGGTTGTGAGAAATGAGAAATGTTTGGTCTCTCTTTACTTTGAGTTGTATTGCTAGTGCCCACAGATGTCTACCATTCAAAACACGTAGGAAGGAAACATGGGGAAATAAAATGTTTTATATTCCTGTGCTTCTACTCTGCTATGTTACAACAGTTTAAAATCAAGACATGATTTGCTTGCTATGAAGACTGTCTATCCCTTCAGTTAGGTAGTTCCTTCATTTTATTATGTCCACAAAGTTGTACGGTATCCATTGTCTCCCTTCAGTATGTCAGTCCACATACCACACAATACTCCATAGTACGGGTGGTCACTGACTGGCCTGTCTGAGGAGGAGCCTTCTGTGAACATGCGCATATTTAGACTCATGTAGGATAGGCTTCTTTCACTGAGCACAATGTCCTTAAGGTCTGTCCACTGGGGCATGTGTCAGTTCGTCACTCCCTCACTCCTTTTTTTGTGGGACTGTTGTGATTAATGCTGTTGGGAATATAAGAGGTTTTTTTTTTTTTTTTTTTTTTTCACTTTTTAAATTTTATTTTTCTGTTTTTTAATTTATGTTTATAGTTCTCTTAGGTATGTAGCAGTAATTTTTTTCTTTTTCTTTTTCTTTTTCTTTCTTTCTTTTTTTTTTTTTGAAACGGGGTTTCTCTGTAGTTTTTGGTACCTGTCCTAGATCTCGCTCTGTAGACTAGACTGGCCTTGTACTCACAGAGATCCACCTGGCTCTGCCTCCCGAGTGCTGGGATTAAAGGCATGCTCCATCACTGCCTGGCTGCAGTAATTTTTTCTAATGTGTATGATAATAGATTTTTAACTCAGCAGATAGTGTTTTATTTAGCTCATAGTGTTTTTTCTTTCTCTTTCTCAGGTAGTGCTGGGCTGTCAAGCTGAAACCCTTAAATGTGCTAGGCAAGCACTGAACCATTTAGCTTTACAGCCCCTAATAGTTTTTTTTTTTTTTTAAACATTGTATTTTGTTTTTTTAAGTCTTTTTTAAAAATCATGGTTGTGGGGCTTAAGAGATGGCTCACTTGCTGCCTTTCCACAGGACCCTGGTGGTTCAGTTCCCAGTACCCATGTTGGGAGGTACACAAGTCCCTGTAACTAGTTCCAGGAGATCTGACGCCATCTTTTGGCTTCTGTGAGCAATTATACACATGTGTGCATACACACATAGATGCACACACATACACCTATAAATGGAAGTAAAAATAAAGTCTTTAGAAAAATTATGGCTTTACTTCACATGTCAGTTATAGTGTGTACATACATACACGTGTACATTTTACAAAATAAACGTGACTAAAGGAGGCTTTATTGTGATTTTCGTTTTGACTGCAGTAGCAGAGGTTAGTACAAGCAGTGACTTACCCTGAAGGATAGTGTGAGAAGGGAAGAGGGAAGGATGGGCAGAGGTCACAGCTGTGTGCCCACCATGCTGTTGATTTATAAATCATGGTAGGTATTATACATTTGTGTTTTAGGTAACTGGTGAAGAGGTAGACAGAAATGGTTAATTTGAAAGGTTTAAGTGTAAGTAGGTTCTTGATATTTTGGTGTTAATGTTTAAAAAAAAATGGTATTTTTACATTTATTTGCTGTATGAATGTGCCACAGTGCATTTGTGGTGACTCAAGTGCTTTTAGTTGTTGAACCATCTTTTGAGCCCAGCAACCATAAAAATAATAATAAAAAAAGACTTCAGAATAACTGTTCTCTGTCCACCATGTGTTTCCAGGGTTTGAACTTAGTCTTCAGGGTTGATGACCAACTGAGCCATCTCTCTGCCTCTCTGTTCTACCTGCCATCTCTCCCCCCACTCCTCCCCGCCCAGTTTTAATTTTTGTTTTGTTTTTTTTTTTTGTTTTTGGAAACAGGGTTTCTCTGTGTAGCCCTGGCTGTCCTAGAACTTTCTCTGTAGACTAGACTGTCCTCAGATTTTGAGATCCATCTGCCTCCGCTTCCTGAGTGCTGGATTAAAGGTATGCGCCATTACCAGCTAATTTTTGAGACAGGGTTTCTTTGTGTAGCCCTGACTGTCCTGAACTCCTCTGTACACTAGGCTGGGCTCAAACTCAGATACATTCACTTCTTCCTCCTGAGTGATGGGATTAAAGGCCCGTACCACCATGACTCTGTTTCCTACACTTTTTAAAAATGAGGCATGTCGCCGGGCGGTGGTGGCGCACGCCTTTAATCCCAGCACTCGGGAGGCAGAGCCAGGTGGATCTCTGTGAGTTCGAGGCCAGCCTGGACTCCAAGTGAGCTCCAGGAAAGGCGCAAAGCTACACAGAGAAACCCTATCTCGAAAAACCAAAAAAAAAAAAAAAAAAAAAAAAAAAAAATGAGGCATGTCTTACTATGTAACTCTGGCTTGCCTGAAATTTGTAGACCAGGCTGGCTTTGAACTTGTGTTGATACTCCTGCTTCTTCCTCCTGAGTGCCAGGATTCCAGGTATATGCCAACACCTCTGGCTTGGCATGAGTCTTGCAGGAAATTTTTAGATGAAGAGAATACAAGAAGATCTGACAAAATGTAGCTAGAGCCTGTTAATCCATGGTGGAGCTTGAGGAAGGGCCTTGGATCTATCTAGCATGAGTATGTGGCACTTGGGAGGGCGGGCATGATTAATCTCAAGGGATTGATTTTTAGATTGGTTTTGTTCAGCTGTTTGCATTCTTTCTGGAATTAGATGAGAAGGACTTTGCTTTACAACTCAGGTTAGCTTCGGTCTTGTAAATACAAGAGTTGCGTGTGTATCACTGTATCTAGCTAGCAATCTGCATTTTTGAGGGGCTTTAGGGTCTGCAGCTAGCTACTTGCCACCCTGGCTCAGGAGTTTCTCTGAATTGTGCTGCCCATGGCAATAGAGATGTGGCTGGTAGGGTAAGCTGGCTTCCTGCTTAGGGGAAGTAGACTCCTATGGGAGGTGGGATAACCTGCTGGGCTTTAACTGAAGGTTCATTGGAGGTCCTGGCCGGAGTGCCTGTGGGTTTATCCATTAGGGGATGGGGGAAGTCACAATGACTACTTTTTGTCTAGTTTTACATACTTTGCCCACAGATCTTTTGTTCTTTTTGATCCCCCGTTTCTTGTCTCTGTGCGGTTCCCAAGTTTTCTGTTTTTCCTTTCTTATTTGGGAGGTGCATGGAGCATAGATTGCACTCAGATATGGAGGACAGTTGCCGTTCCATTCCTTGCCAGTTATGCCAGTGGGTTGAGATTCCTTTTAGTGACTAAAGCCAGCTAGACATGTGTGCCTTTTATTTGGACATCTTCAAATTCCAGTGTTGAGGGAGAGAAATTCTCTTTTTCCTTCCTCCTGAGGTGTAAAAAGAGTTCCCAGAGGCTTAGAAAAGTTGTCTCCTACCCCCTCAGCTGGGTGTGTTGGCAAGGGAGGGGAAAATGAGACCCAAGTCTCTGCTGTTGGGGCAGAGTGCTTTGGTGGTTTGGCAACAGCACCTCTGCTCTATCTAGAGAGATTTGCCCTGAGGATGGTGAGCAATTGTCTGACGCAGACAACTGAAATCCTGGGAAGTGGATGAATGAAACTGTGGATCACCAGCTGGGGTGGTTTCGTCTCCTTGGGCCCACAGTGCCTGACTTGGCCTCCCAGAAGCCTGAAGTCCCTCCTGCTTGGGGCAGCGGTGTCTCCAGTCTCCCACTTTGCTTTCTTTTCTCTCTTGGAGGGTCACTTGGGTCTGGTCTGGCTCCAGGGCAGGAGGAAGTTACGCTTAGTGGGTGGAGCAGTTTCACCATGGGCTTGTCAGACCTGAAGGCAGAGGGCTGGGTGTCTTGAGCATGATGAAACTTGCAGGTGTATTGTGCTTCAGGATTGCATGTTTCCTTTGATGCACTTGGCTTCATTTTTATCCACCTGTTCATTAGTGTGGGTTAGGCGAAACAGGTGAACCCTGAACAAGTCACATCGAAACTAGGATTGATTTTATTTCCCTCGAAGCATAGTCCTCCTGCAGCGTTGATTCTTAACTCTTGTGGGAAGGAAACAAGTGCTTGGCAACTTCATTTCTCTGGAAGGCCCCCTTACTCTTGAGTGTCAGTATTAATGCAAATTGAGAAAATTTGAGAATGGAAAACATCATTTAAATAAAAGCATTGTCACGTAAATGTGCTTGTGGTTTTCCCTCGGATTTGAAGTTTCTGACCACTGTGGCTTCTCTGCATTTCCTGCAGTGGCCAGGATGTTGAAGGAACTTCTGTTCCTGAAGACAGGCTGCTGGCGGCGAGGTACTGCTTGTGTTGATTGGTGACAGGAGACGCTCTTCTATTACCATCTGTTGGCATTGCATCTCCCCTTTACAGTGATGTTTTCCTATTTTTAAATTTTCATAGCATGGTAGCACATGCCTTTAATCCCTGAACTTGGGAGCTCTGCACAGAGGCAGGGTAGGCCAGCCTGGTCTACAGAGAGTGTTCCAGGATGGCCATGGCTACACAGAGAAACTGCCTCGAGAAACAAACAAAACAAAGCAAAACAAAAAAACAAATAAAATTCAAAATTTATTTTATTATTGTCTAAAGGTAGAATTATTATTGAACTTATGGTTTGGGGGTATAACTCAGTGACAGAGGCCACTTGTTTAGCATGCTTGGAGCCCTCAGCACTGAAAAACAAAACAAGACAAAACAAAATAAAAAACACCACAAAATTCCACTAAAACCCAGAAACCTCACAAACAATAGTATTAAAACTCACAAAAGTACAGGAGGCAGAGGTCGGCGGATGTCTGTGAGTTTAAGGCTAGCCTAGTCTACAGAGCTACTTCCAGGACAACCAAGGCTACTTACTACACATAGAAACCCTGTCTCAAAAAACTAAGTCAAACCAAAAAACAAAACAAAACAAAAAAACTCAAGAAAGCTAAGGGTACCAGGATCCACAGGCTCATCCCAGGCTGCTTCATGACCCCCACTAGTTGACATGTTGGAGTGTCTCTTTTCTTACGTGTAGTTTAAAGAATAAAAGGGGTCATGTGCCTGGTTACAAGTGACTGTTGACTAGATTACCTGTGTGAATAGGCATGAGGGACCTGTGTCCTGGACTTGGCTCTGCCTGAGTCTTCAGCCGCCTGACCAAGCTTTCCTGGCCGTGGCCTCTAAGAGGCTTAAGCTATACTTGGATTTCATCTCTCCCAGAGGCCTGAGGCATAGGTGTGGTACTTTGCTGTATCTGGAAGAGAAGTGACAAACTTCTCTTGCCTCAGAAGTATGTGGAGACTGATCAGTACCAGTCATGTTCTTTAGACAGAACTTGGCCTATTATTGTTGTGGGCTTTGGCCTCTTTTTTTGTGGGCTTCTGTGGAACCTGGTGTCTAGAGATGCTCAGGCTCAGTATACTGAGGGCAGAATGTCTGAATGGTTGTGCTTTTCTTTACGTTTTATTTATTTTTATATGTTTTGTGGGTGTGGTGTGGTGTGTGTGCCATAATACTTGTGTGGAGGCCAACTTGAAGGAGAATTCTTTCCTTTTATCATATGAAACCTCGGAATCTAACTCAGGCTTGGTAGCAGCAAGTGTCTTTTTCCACCGAGCCATCTTGCTAGCCCAAAGTAGGGTTTTGAGTGGAGAAAATGTATGGCAGTATGGGGCTCAAGCACTGAATGCTGTGTTTCTTTAAATTCAGGCTGACAAGTTCCTGAGTTAGGCTTTGAGTAGACTGTGAACTGCTAGCTCTTGACTGTATCTAATTTCATGTAACTCAGCATTTTACATAGATGAGCCCCGGAAGAACATGTCTGTACATGCTGGCAGTGCAGGGTTCCACAACTGGCAGGGAAGGGACTTTGTAGGTCACAGGCCTCATCCTCCTCATCCCTTTGAATAGAAAGAAAGTGCCATCTGCCCACCTGCTGGTGTGAGCTGGGCTAGTGCTAGAGGCTAAGGAGCCTAGTGCCCCCCTTTAACCTTGGCTTTTGGCTTTTGTTGCAGGCCATTTGAATACCTCACAGCTCCACTCCCCTCTTCTCTCTCATCTGGCCCATGGACAGATGTTGATATCTGGTTGCCCATACTTTCCTTGGCCTTCCTTCTCCATGTTCCCTCAGGCCTTGGTTGTTGACACCTCATCTCTGATTTGCCCTTGATCTTTGTTTCCTGCTCTCTGTCCTTGTTCTAGAGCCCTCATTCTGTGGGTGCACTTGAGACACCTCTGAAGTCATAGCCTCACCTCATGTCTGTTGTCCTTCTTAGCCTTGTGAATGTGGAAGCCTGACACAGGGTGTGTGTGTGTGTGTGTGTGTGTGTGTGTGTGTGTGTGTGTGAGAGAGAGAGAGAGAGAGAGAGAGAGAGAGAGACAGACAGACAGACAGACAGACAGAGACTGAGAGACTGAGACTGTCTCTGCCTGTGTCCTCCATGCCTGCTGTGTGTTTGGTTCTCTTGTCTCCCTTGTCTTGTCCACACCCCACAAGTGTTCATCCTGTAGTATGGTTCCTTAAGTCTTTTTGCCCTCACTTAAGCCAATTCCATTTGCTGTGCTTGGTCTTTATCTTCTGATAGGATGACAAGCCATCCTACTCTGAAGTAGGTCCATGGGGCCCTTAGTATCACCCTTGTCTATTGGGTTCCCTGTAGTTGTGTGCTGTTTCATGGTCAAGACAGGGTTCTCTGTATGAAGTAGGTTGCCCCTCAAGGGAATAGGGAGTGAGAAGCATCAGAGGGAGGGCCTGCCAAGGACAGATTTGGGTGTCTTCCTGTCATCTGAGCACAGAGGATGGCAGTTTGTAATCAGTAGACCAAGTTTTCCAAGCTGGGAAGCTGGGACTATTTTCATGCTTGTATGTGAACTAGGAAGCTGTAGAACAACAAAATATCTGTTTCAGCTCCCTAAAATTGTTCCCTCTCTATCCTTTTTCAAAAAAATTGGGCAGTTGACAGTTTATTCTGACAGTTGGTTCTTTTCACAGATCCTGTAAACTCTGTGGTCTATGTGTACAGATCATCTGTCCTTTGAACATTCTAGTGGCCTAGCTCTGTCAGGCGAGTCCTCTATCCTGACACCTCCCTGCTGCTTTGTGTTACGACAAAGGGTCTGGGACCTGTGCATTTGTAGTGTGACCCGAAGAGTCATTGGAGGGCCTTTGTGTTATCCTTCCCACACCTTGACATAGAGTTCTTGTATAATCCAGGCCCTGGAGTGATGGGATTGTAGACAAATGCCACAATGCCCTTCTTGATCAGTCTGATACCTCTCAGCCAAAGGCGTTGCTGGCTCCTGTGTTGGCCTTATGGGCACTAGGTGTACATACTGCTGCCCTCCCTTCCAGGTGTCGTTGGTGCTGTGCTGAAGACATGATTTTTGCTACAGCCTCAGCCTTTCCTTGCCTATGCTTCTCTTCTTGCTCCTTTTGTCTCCCCCACTTCCACATGGGGCCAGGACTGACCTTGCCTGCATTGCGGAAGTTTGGGCTTTGGTCTCTGACTTCAGGTGCCTCAGCCATACTGGGCATTCCTCCATGTGCCCAGGTACTTGCCTTTAAGCCTGGGAAGCTCTATGGTATTGGGATACCTTCAATCCTGGGCTCTCTGTGGGAGGAGTGTTACCACACTCTTTCACATTTGTCAGTTGATTGAGGAATGGTTATTTTTGCTTAAAAAGCACTAGAAATTGAAGTAAGTAGCAATAACACAGACTTGAGGGGCTGGAGTTATCTGCCCTTAACATTGGTCCATTTTCCTATTGTCTAAGGTATTTCCTATTGTGAGTTTTCTTTCTTTTTTTTTTCAATTTTTTTTTTTTTTTTTTTTGGTTTTCCGAGACAGGGTTTCTCTGTGTAGCTTTGCGCCTTTCCTGGAGCTCACTTGGTAGCCCAGGCTGGCCTCGAACTCACAGAGATCCACCTGGCTCTGCCTCCCGAGTGCTGGGATTAAAGGCGTGCGCCACCAACGCCCGGCTTTTTTTCAATTTTTATTTTTATTTTTTGAGTTTTCTTTTCACATCATGGAGATTGCAGTGAATAATTGTGTTTTTGTTGCTATGAAGAATTGATTCTCTAGAACTGGCTATGCTGGTCCATGCTAGTAATTTAGCACTCAGGAGGCTGAGGCAGGAAGATCATGAGTTTGAGGTCATCCAGCTGAATAGGAAGATCCTGGCTCATATAAATGAACAAACAAACCTGCACTTGATGTTTTAGCTTTTCTTTATATGAAATTCTTCTGGTAATGGGATGATTTCTTTCATTTATGTGATGGAAAGGGGGCTTTGTTTCTCTAGTAAGGAAACACTCTCTTTCCTGGAAATCTTGCCTCTGGGATATGGTCAAACCTGAAACTGCCCAGTGGGTGGTTTGTATCCTGAGAATTTGGACTGATTCTGCAGTTCAGAAGTGGCCCAGGGGAGCTGGAGAGATGGCTGAGGGGTTAAGAGCACTGGCTGCTCTTCCAGAGGTCATGAGTTCAATTCCCAGCACCCACATGGTGGCTCACAACCATCTATAATGAGATCTGGTGCCCTCTTCTGGAGTGCAAGCAGAACACTGTATACATAATAAATAAATCTATTAAAAAAAAAAAAAAAAAGTGGCCCAGAGGCACTGCCATCTAGGAGCCACTCAAACGAGAAATGTTCATGCATCGGTGGTCACAGGGCTACTCAGAGAGCTGGGGCTGTGAGGAAGGGCATGATAAGAAATACCATTTCTGATTCTAATGAGCTATTTATCCTAATCGTTGACAACCGATTTTAGCAATCTGCCTACTGGGCAGGTGATGCTTCTGGCCTGGATGGTGCTCCTGGGGCTGGGTTCTGCCCTATATCCGAGCACTCCCTTTATAGTGTCGGCTTACTGCTCTTCTTGGGACAGTGAGACCTTCAAGATGTCTCTCATTTTTATTTTTATAAGGCAGTAGATGTGCTAGGCCTCCATTTTCTAGGCTCTACTTTGTGGAAAGAGCTTCTTTCCCCACAATGCTGGAGGAAGGGGCTTTTTAGGGGTGACCTGTTCTGGATGCCTTTGTATTGTGAAGAAGCAATGAGGGTAGATCCTCTGGTCTAGACAAGAACCAGCCTGGGTTGGTGGTGTGGGTTTTGGCAGTCTGCTTGGGTTTTGACTTCCTGTATGACATGTTTAAAGTGCCTTCTAGTTCTCTCATCCCTGGTTTGCTAAGCTTTTCACGATGGAGAACTTTCTTAGTGTTAGGACAGAGTCAAGAAGAATTGTTTGCCCTGCGCCTTGTCCCATCTGTGAGGTGGTATGGGTACAGCAGTGTCCTTCAGAGAGACCAGAACCTGTATTAAGTGCGTGTGGTAACCTGCTATTCTAATATTGTGCTTTCTGAGTTTGGTTTAGTGCTGGTCAGTGTTCCCAAGGTTTCAGATTGGTGAGCTTCTCAGAGACCTTGCATTTCAGTGACAGCCACACCTGAGCTCTAGTGCAGGGACCTTTCTCCAAGGGCCTGGGGTGGAGTTGTTTTTTTTTGGCTTGAATTTGGCAATGCCTTCAGGGAGCCTCAAACCAGCACCTCTTGCTTGGCAGGAGGGTGAACTTGCTTCTGTGTGGCTCTTCAGCTTGTGATTTACAGGGCTTGGAGATCATGCCCCAGGGAGGGGAAGCTAGCCTGGGTGGGGAGCAATAGAAAGGTGGGGTGGTGGTTTAGGATGATTACTGGGAAACTCGTTTTGTTTGCACCTTGCGCTGAGCTAGTTTCTAGAACAACAAAAACAGACATGGTTGCTCCTCCTGTGCTGAGAGGTGTTTTTTTCCAAACTGTTGGTGGTATAATTGCCTTGGTGCTGCCTATGCTGTTCAGAAAAGCAGGTGGCTTTATGTTGGTTCCTATTTTATACATCCCCAAAAGTGGGGTGTGTGTATGAATTAGTGTGAATGCCCGAGTTCCTCTGAAGCTGAGAGTCACTCTCCCCCCTAGCACTGATCAACATTGGAAAGGTTGAAGTACTGTGAAAAAAAATTTCTTTTAAATGAAGTATGGCCTATGCTAGCTGTAAACTTGTGATCCTTGTCTTGTGCTCCAGTCTCCTAAGTGTTGTGGAGATGCCTTTTATGTGAAAAAATCAAAATCTTCTCTTTTCCTTTTTCCTGGATGCTTCATGGATAGTTGCTTCCCCCCCCCCCCAGGGTTTTAGTGTGTAGCCCTGGCTGCCCTGGAACTCACTCTGTATAGTTGGTTATTTTTATTCTATGCTCTTTGGGGTCCTGCCACCCAACTTCCAAATAAATACATGGAGACTTATTCTTACTTATAAATGCCCTGCCTTAGCTTGGCTTGTTTCTATCCAGCTTTTCCTAAGTTATCCCTATCCTTGCTCTGGCTTTTACCTTTCTCCATTCTATATACCTTTTTTTCCTTTTTACTCCGTGACTGGCTGTGACCTGGGTGGCTGGCCCCTGATATTCTCCTCGCCTCCTCTTCTCACTCTTCTTCTCTTCTCCTATTTATTTTTTTTGCCTGGCAGCCCCACCTATCCTTTTTCTTGCCTCGCTATTGACTGTTCAGCTCCTTGTTAGACCATCAGGTCTTTTAGACAGCCACAGTAACACAGCTTCACAGAGTTAAAGCAATGCAACATAAAAGAATGCAATATATATATATATATATATAAATATATATTATATTATATAATATTCCACAGCATAAACAAATGTAACACATCTTAAACTAATATTCCTCAGTTGCTCTGTAGACTAACATGGCCTCAAACTAAGAGATTTGCCTGCCTGCCTCCTGAGTGTTAAGATTAAAGGCATAGTAAACTAGTTTAGTCAGCAGTCTATACGAGTTTTCACAGAACATTCCAAGTAGATGTGTAATAATCAGTGTAGATATTAGATTTAATTCTACTCTAACAAGTTAGAGAAGATACAGATATTTTTACCCTCAAATAATATTTTTATCAATTACTTGGGAATTCCATATAATGCACCCCAATCATGTTTGCTTCCCATTCTTCCTAGGCCCACCCTCCCATCCTTTACCCTCCCCACTCAAAAAAAACAACAACAAAAAACCCAAAACAAACACCAAATCCTATTTGTGTTGCCCATATACTCATTGTAGAACATGGGCAAACTCCCAGTGTCCAGCCCTTAAAGAAAACTGAGTGTATGTCCTGCCCCCCCCCCAAGCCGTCAACTGTGAAGAGCTACATTTTAGCATCTTTATTACAAATTTTAAGGACTCTCTTCAATGGTGTCCTGTCTGGACTGTTGTTTTTTTTTTGGGGGGGGGTTGTCACAGAAGCCTTCAATGTCTCTCCTTCTCAGTTTGAGTCTGCAGTCAGCAGTACCACTGCAAAAGAAGCCTCCTTTCCCATAGCAGCTGGCCGGACCATGGATCATGGGCTTCTGCATGGTTTTGTGGGCATCAACATAGTTTCCAGTGACAGCTTGGATCATGGATGTTAACCTGGTCCCTGGGTGGCAACATGGTTTATGTAGGCAGCATGTATCATGGATGTAAACATGGTCTCCAGCAGTAGCATAGATCATGGACATTAACATAGTTTTCAGTGCCAGCATGGACCACAGTCATCAACATGGTCTCTGAGGCAACATGGATCATGGATATCAACATGGCTTCAGGTGGAAGCATGTACCATGGAAGTCTTAATCTAGAAAATGAGCTATTCTGCATCTTGGATATCTTGTTGCTCAGAGTCAGGGTGATCATATGGTTGGGCAGCATGTCTGGGGCAGGATCTCGAGAAGCCCAGGCTGTTGTATGCCACCCTGCCCTTGGTGCCGGCCACCCTGCCAGTACCTCTAGCACCATTGTGTTTGCAGTTGTGGGTAGCGCTGCAGCTCTGTGCTCTCCTCGCTCAGCAGGGCAAGCAGCGTGAGCAGTGGTGGCTGTGGCAGTGGCAGCAGCAGTGGCACTGGCCTCGTGATGGGCTGAGGCTGGCCGGTGGTGGCCAGAACCTCCTGGCTGCCTGAGGACTGGCCCTGCCTGCTTGGCAATGACATGCTCCCATACATGTGGCTGCTGGTGTGTCTCTAGTTCTGCTTCTCTCCGCTGCTCCCTGCTCTGTTCTGCCATCTCTTATTTTACAATTAAATTAAACAATTAATCAAATTACTTAATATTAAGTTTAATATTAAAGTATTAAATTATAAATTATGTGTATATGTGTGTTTGTGAGTGAGTTTGTCATGTGAGTACAGGGCTTATTGAGGCCAGAAAAGGCTGTTGGGTCCCCTGGAGTTTCAGGTGGTTGTAAGCCATCTGATGTGGGTGTTGGGAACTAAACTTGGATCCTCTGGAAGAACAGAATGTTGCTAGAGTTTTCCTGCCTTGCCCATAGTCAGGACAAATCTTTGTCACCCGCCAGTCCCACAGCCGCTCAGACCCAACCAAGTAAACACAGAGACTTATATTGCATACAAACTGTATGGCCGTGGCAGGCTTCTTGCTAACTGTTCTTATAGCTTAAATTAATACATTTCCATAAGTCTATACCTTGCCACGTGGCTGGTGGCATACCGGCGTCTTCACATGCTGCTGGTCATGGCAGCGGCTGCAGTGTCTCTCCGCCTCAGCCTTCTGCTTCCCAGAATTCTCCTCTCTCCTTGTCCCACCTACTTCCTGCCTGACCACTGGCCAACCAGTGTTTTATTTATTGACCAATCAGAGCAATTTGACATACAGACCATCCCACAGCACTTCCCCTTTCTTTTTTTTTAAAGGAAGGTTTTAACTTTTACACATCTCCAAAGTCAGCTTGGTATATTTGGGAATTTGGGCGTAGCTTCTCTTACTACTTCCTGCTGGAGGGGGGCGCTGTATCTTATGGGGACACAAAGAAAATTTTAGGATCATGGAGTAGTCCGTGAGACCGTATCGTCTGAGCCAGTTGCCTTGAAATGATTCTGGATGTTGGATCATCTGGGCCACGGTGTCATCGGAGACCTTTCAGGTGGTCTTGGCTGGTCAAACCTGATGTATCTTAATCTGGAACAAATCCATAGCCTCTGGCTTTCTGTGCAAACAAAAGCAGAGCCTCCTTTCCAAAGCAACATATCCTTACATCCACATTTTGAAGTCAAGGTACCTTTAAAATATACATTTTGGCATAACTCAACAGCTTTTGTAATCAAATGTTTTTCTTCAGTTACAAATATCAAAGAGAACATAATCCAGATTCTCTGTGTGGTAGCCATCTTTACGTGGCTTATTTTTTATATTACCTTGAGCCTATTGCTTTAAACTGCAGCCTTTTAAGCCTGAAACGGCGCTGCGGTGGCTGGCTCCACCCACTTCAGCTTCCCAACATGGCGGTGGTACGTTTTCCGCCAGCTCTGGGAGCCATCGTTGGTCTATGCTTTTATCCAAGCAGCGTGTAGCCCAGAAACCTTTTTTTTTTGTTTTGTACTAGCAAAGGCTAAATCCACCACGCAGCTTAATGTGCCACTTGCAGAGGCCTCATTCCTGCCATACTGCAGATCGAGCGCACACACCAGGAACCCGCCAGTAACTCAAACCGGCAGCTGCTGCTCATTTGAGAGAGACAATTAGGAAGCTGTTTTTAGCTCCGTTTTAGAATCTTTTCTCAGGTTTTAGGTGGAAACTCTTGCCCTCTCGTTGGGCGCCATTTGTTGCTAGAGTTTTCCTGCCTTGCCCATAGTCAGGACAAATCTTTGTCACCCGCCAGTCCCACAGCCGCTCAGACCCAACCAAGTAAACACAGAGACTTATATTGCATACAAACTGTATGGCCGTGGCAGGCTTCTTGCTAACTGTTCTTATAGCTTAAATTAATACATTTCCATAAGTCTATACCTTGCCACGTGGCTGGTGGCTTACCGGCGTCTTCACATGCTGCTGGTCATGGCAGCGGCTGCAGTGTCTCTCCGCCTCAGCCTTCTGCTTCCCAGAATTCTCCTCTCTCCTTGTCCCACCTACTTCCTGCCTGACCACTGGCCAATCAGTGTTTTATTTATTGACCAATCAGAGCAATTTGACATACAGACCATCCCACAGCAACAGAACATACTTTTAACTGCTGAACTCTCTCTCCAGCCTTCATAGCTGCCTTTTATAAGGTTGAGGAGGCTCCTCCTTCTTTACAATTTATTGGGCTTTCATCAGGAAAGTGATCATGTATTTTTATTTGTTGTTATGTTAATTTGATATATCCCGCTAGTCTTGCATTCCTTGCAGATGAGGGTTAAACTCCATTTGTTCTGGTGTAAAGACCTTATAGTATGTTGTTGAAGTCAGTTTGTTAACATCCATTCAGGGTTTTTACATCTGTGTTCCATAGATGTTGGTTGTAGTTTTCTGTTATGATCTTGGCGATGTATTGGAGTAACAGTGACCTCATACAGTCATTTGGCAATCAGTAGTGAAGTCACTAATTTTCTTTGTGGGAGGTTTCTAAACCACAAATTCTATTTTTTTTTACATGATACAGTTCTACTCAAAGTTTTTATTTATTTTGTTTTCTTAGAAAAATTCTGTATATGTGTTTTGCCTGCCTATCTGTTTGTGCACCGCATGCATGCAGTACCCATGGAGGCCAGAAGAGGGCATTGGATCCTCTGGAACTGGAATTTCGGATGGTTGTAAGCAGCCATGTGAGTGCTGAGAACTGAACTTGGATCCTCTGCAAGAGCAGCAAGTGCTCTTAACTGCAGAGTCATCTCCCAAGCCCCAAAAGTTTCTGTGTTTTGACCTGTGCTAATTTCTTTTGAGGTATTTGATTTGTTGCCCTAAAGGTCGTAAAACTCCTTTACCATCCTTTGGAAGTTACTGTCCTTTGACTTTCTCATGTTCCTGATTTCGCACATTTGCCTGTATGTGCTGCTCTTTTTGTTTGTCTTTCTGTCTGTCTTTCTTTCTTTCTTTCTTTCTTTCTTTCTTTCTTTCTTTCTTTCTTTCTTTCTTTCTTTCTTTCTTTCTTTCTTTCCTTCCTTCTTTCTTTCTTTCTTTCTTTCTTTCTTTCTCTCTCTCTCTCTCCTTCTTTCTTTCTTTTTTTTTTTTTTTTTCTTTTTTGTTGGGCCTGTGAACCCAGGTCTGAGTTACTCCCTCTGGGCTTCTTTTTAAAGTAAGAAAAATTGTTTCTCACACATAGCAGTTCTGATTTCATTATGCTTTGGAATTATAGGTGTTTTGAGGTTCATAATGCTTTAAACATGGTTACCATTGCCTGTTTTATGACTTGTGCTGTGCTCCTGGCTGCTTTCTGGACCGACACAAAGCCTCATGTGGACAGCAGTGGACCTGTGTGATGCTGTCCTGGTACTGTAGAGCTGAGGAGGTAACTCAGGAAAGTGCCTTTGACTTATGTCCGTCTATATCTGGTGGCACATTGTTTCACAGTTTTTGAAAAATTGGGGACATCTGTTTTAGCAATTACTTTTTTTTTTTTTTTTTTTTTTGGTTTTTTCAAGACAGGGTTTCTCTGTGTAGCTTTGTGCCTTTCCTGGAGCTCACTTGGTAGCCCAGGCTAGCCTCGAACTCACAGAGATCCGCCTGGCTCTGCCTCCCGAGTGCTGGGATTAAAGGCATGCGCCACCACGCCCGGCTCCAGTGACTATCAGGGTTTTGAATATTACTTTGAAAACTGATTGAAACCTGGATGGTTTTTATAACAATATGAAGGCTTGTAATGTTCAGATGTATTTGTAATATAGATACACTGGCTCATTTTAGGTTTTGTTAATTTTGTAAGTTGTCTTTGTTAAAGATGGCCCTTTTTTCCCCCACCCATGACTGAAAAGGGAACAAGGGTAGCTGAACATCTGAATGGGAGGTGGGTGCATCAGTGAAAGGGATGTGCTACCTCTGAAAGGTGCATTGAGGCCAGGCCCTTGGATTCCGCCTTGTTTTTCTAGCCAGAGTCTGCTGAGCAGGGAAGATGTGGTCCTTAGAGCCTGCTGGGAGTGTAGTTCTGTAGTGTTAAGGGATACATAGCAGTTTAGAGGTGAAAGTTCATGTGAAGTTTGACCTAACTTTTTAAAAGTGAAAAGGATCTAACTTCTGTATTATCCCCCATGAGATTTCTTGCTATAGGCCAAAACAGCTTTATTTAGTAACCAATGGGAACAGCATATATTCACAGCATACAGAAAGACATCCACAGCATGTATATGTATGTTCTTGTATGTTATTACATGGATTTATGCCAGTTTTAAATGCTTATCACTTGTGTGTTTACATGTGTTTATGCTTATGCTTTATTTGCCTGTTTGTTTCTTGAGACGGGATTCTTCTTATGTAGCTCTGGATACCTTGGAACTTGCTGTGTAGACCAGGGTGGCTGTGAGCTTATGGTGATCCTCCTGTCTCTGTCTCTCAAGTGCTAGGATTATAAGCATGAACCACCATGTCCACTTGTGCTTGTGTTTTCCATGTGTATAAATGTGTGGAGTCAGTGTGGCACCAGAGCTCTAATGAAAGAGAACTGGTGTTCCAGTGAGAAGAACCAGAATTCTGGTGAGGACCAGTGTTTTGGTGAGGGTCAGTGTTCTTAAAAAAATTATTCATGTGTGTATGATATGTGTATGTATGTATGTATGTGTGAATGTTGGAGCATACTTGACATAATGCATGTGTAAAAGTCAGGAACAGATTCCAAGAGTTGAGAGAATCAGTGTTCTAATTGAAGGACCAGTGTTTTAAGTAAGGGCTGATAATTTAGTGAGGACCATTGTTTTAGTATGCTAGTGAGAAAGAATTAATTCTAGTGAAGATCTGATAGTTTTTGGCTACTGCCCTCCAAAGTCATTCATAGTACTGTGTAGAGGGTCTGCATGTTGTATGGCTACCAGCACAGGGAGGGTGAGTTTGGGAGGTACTAGATCCAGTGGTAAACTGTGGCAGAGGTTTTATGGAAGGTGAGGAGGGTGGGACCCTCCTCCTGGGTTGACTAAGATGGTGAGAGATGAGGAAAAACTTCTGTGGCTTCTCACCTTTGTGTGGATCCTTTGGTCTGTAACTCTTATTCTTTGATATCTTTATTTGTACACAGATAACATAGTGATGAGACTTTTTTTTTTTTTAAACACCTCTTTCTAGTTCAGTCTGTACATACTGCAGGTGAGGATCTGAGCCCCTTGGAGGACTAAACTCCATTGACATGCTCTTGCTATGAGTGGACCTGTTGGAAGATCCCTTTTCTAGACTTTCCTCTATCATGAACTGAATCTCTTCACCTGGTGTTTGGTGGTGTATGTAGGTGGACTATTGTGATCTACCAGCTGGTTCTCAAATAACCACACAGAGACTTATTATTAATTATAAATGCTCTGCCAATAGCTCAAGCTTGTTACTAGCTAACTCTTACAGTTTAAATTAACCCATATTTCTTATCAATGCTCTGCTATGTGGCTCAATACCTTTTCTCAGTACATCTCCTCTCCATTCCCAAGACTCCGTCGTCTTCTTCCCAGCAACCTCTAGGTCTGGTTCTCCCACCTAACCTTATCCTGTCTAGCTATAGGCCAGTTAGTTTCTTTATTAAGCCAATCACAGTGACATACATTCACACAGTGTAAAGGAATATTCCACAGGTATATGCTCAGCAAAACTTCTAGGAGATGTAATGAATTTGTTCTCATAACTTGTGTAGGTTTTAAACTTAGAAATGTATTTAAAACATACTATTTTTTCAGGCTCAGATATTTAAGCATGGAAAACGTGAAGATTGTCTGCCCTATGGTAAGATTAATTTAAACAACAGTATGTTTGTGCTGTGAGTTTGTGAGTCTATAATCAAGTGTGCTGCTGTAACACTTTTACTAAAGCATAAATCTATAGCTTTGTGTATTTGGACACTGTCATAGTTCTTTGACTTTCTGTTTTGTGTTCTTTAATATAACTTTGATAAACTATTCTACTTATTTGAAATAGAGGAAATTTCTAAAGGCTTTGTAGTGAGGATCTGGGTTTTGCAGTGCTCCAAGTGCCCTGACTTAATCCTGGAGGGGCCTGGACATAGTCTTCCCATTTCCCCCATTGCTTCATTCCCCTCCATACCATCTTATCTCCCCATGCATCATCCCTTATACTCATTGCTTTATCCCTCTCACCCTTGCCATTTCATTTCTCCTCCATACCCCTCCCCGTGGTTTCACTTCCTATCCTTGTCTCATCCCCCCTCCCCATTACCCCATCCCCGTTACCTGTCACCTCATTTTCCTCTCCCCATCACCTAATCTTAATACCTCGTCTCCTCTCGACATCATCTTGTTCTCTGTCTCCATCATCTCATCCCCCCCATTGCCTTCATCCTCCTCCCCACCACCTCATTCTTCCTCTCCATCACCTTATATCCCCTCCCCATTACTTCATTTCTTCTTATCATTTATTCCCTCCCCATCTCCTCATCTCTCCCCATCACTTTGCCCCCTCTTCCCATCCCCTCATCCTCTCTTCCCATGGCCTCGTCTGCCCTTTCCTTCATCTCATATTCCCACTGCATTGGTTCGTCTTCCCTCCTCACTCGTTTCCTTGGATCACCACCTCCCTCTTTCCCACCGTCTCATTTCTGATCCCCATCACTTCATCCCCCTTCCTTATTGTTTCATCTCTTCTCTTTCCTACCACCTCATTTCTCTTTTATTGTGTCCTCTCATTCTTTCCTTGTCTTGTCCTGATTCCCTACCCTATTACTCCATTACATCATTCCTTCTCCATCTTCCTTCCCTGTCATTTCATTTCCTCTCCACGTACTCCCTCCTTTTCATCACTTCATTTTTTGTTACCCTATCCATTCTCTCCATCGTATAGCCTCACCTTCTTCCTCTCATCAACTCATTTACTTATTGTCACCTCATCCTCCCTCCCTGTTGCTTCATACCCTTTCCCATCCCCTCATCCCTTCCTTACTTCTCTTGTCACCCAATCCTGTTTCTTTGTCTAGGCTTTTTGTCCTGGCTCCACTCTATCCTTTTTCCTCTCACCCTTAAATGATTGGTCTCAATCTTGTCTATTTTACTTCAAGCCAGTCTCTGAGACCTAGCACTGTGCTTCTATCCTAGGTTTAGTTTTTTGTCTGTAGAATGCCATTATCGTATTCTTCTGCCCCACCTTAGTTCCCTGAATGGCCTATGCAGTCCAGGGTCTCATGCAAGAGATCTTCCTGTTATGTTCCCCTTGGGACTCAATGTCCTGCCTCATCATTGCCTCCATTCTATCATAGTGCTGAGTGAGCACTCCATGAATAAAACATACCCCAGAAGCACTGGTAAATTTGAATGACCTCTTTTGCCCACACTTGGTCATTGTCCCTCAGGCCCTGCATGATTGCTTGCAACAAGATGGCTTCCCCTATGCTCTGGGCCTTTTCTACTTTTTGTTGCACGGTTAGGACAATAAATAAGCTTTACTATGGCAATTCTTGGCAGATAACTTGGGGAGAAAGAGGTCTTGCTCAGGGACTCAGTGTGAATTATCTGCCACCTCCCTTGGGCCTGTGAGATTGGCTTGTTTCAGGGGTTCATGCCACCACTTGCTACATTGAGTTGCGTGTTCTCATCTACAGCCAACACTGTGCTCCAGTGCCTTGATGGATGCAGACTCCCGGAGAGCAACCAGACCTTGCTGCGGAAGCTCGGTGTGAAGCTTGTCCAGAGGCTGGGGCTGACATTCCTAAAGCCAAAGGTGGCTACATGGAGGTAAGTTAGACATGTTACCTTGCTTTACCTCAAGAGGAGAGGGCCGTGTTGACTGAACAGCAAACATTGTCTGCTGCTTTCCTGTTCCCTTTGGTGTCTGAGTGTTTCTGGTTCTGAAGGGAATGGTTTTCCTTTTGACTATTTTCTGACTCAGTGTCTTCAGTAGAATAGAATGGTAATGGGAGAAGCTTGCTCTGCCTTTCCCTAAGGTGCTGCTCAGGTGTACCTGCAAATTGTTGGTTTGGGCTCTTGGGGAAAAGCTTTCTTTTCAGTCACCTCTCAGAGAAAACCTGGTTCACTTTGGAAGGTTTATTCAGAAATGAAAGTGTGTTTGCTTGCTGGTGGACACAGCTTCTTCTAATATCCTCTCAGTACAGGTTTTTTCTTTCTTTTTTTTTTCCCTTTCTTTCCTTTTCTTTCTTTGTGTAACAGTTCTGGCTGTCCTGGATCTCGATCAGTAGACCAGGCTGGCCTCGAACTCACTGAGATCCACCTGCCTCTGCCTCCCCAGTGCTGGGATTAAAGGCATGTGCCACTGCCTCCCGGCCTTTTTTTTTTTTTTTTTTTTTTTTTTTTTTTGAGACAGAGTCTTGCTCTGTAGCCCAGGCTAGTCTTGAATTCATACTCCCCCTGCCTCAGTCTTTTAAATGCTGGGATTTTAGGTATGTACCATCATGTCTAGAAGGTGTTGTTGTTATTGCTATTAATATTATTTATGCAAGTGTTCTACCACTGAGCTGCATTCAATTGTTAATATGAGTGATTTGAGAAAAATTTTTTAAGTTTAATTAAAACTTTTTCCAAAGTGTAGTGAATTCCAAAGAAGTGTGTTATGATTTAGAGATATCTTATACATGTTCAGTATACACTTCACTCTTAGGTTGTTTATTAGGCTACATTCTAGTGATCTGTTCTCAAAACTCCATGGAAAATCTTCAGAGAAACAAAATCAGTAGGATGTAGACACAGTATGGGAGCTGGTGAAACCTAAGGTCTGAAGAGTGAGTGGCACTCTGGAGACTCAGGAGGAGCCTGTGACCTAGTCAGAGGCTGACAGGTGGGAGAGGCAGTCTTATCAGCTGATTGGACAAGACTCACCTATACTAGAGCTGGTTTATGTGTCCAGAAGTGTACTCAGAGACATACCAGATGTGTTCAGTTAATGCTCACAGGTAATAAGAGCCTCAATTTAAGAAAATAATTTAGTATTACCATTATTTTGTCTGTCTATATTTTTACACATGTAATAATGTAGTTATTAATAGAATTAGTTTTTGCTGGACATGGTGGCACACTCATAATCCTAGCACTCTGTGAGGCAGGAGGAAAGTTCAAGGCTGGCCTGTCTACATGAAGAATTCCAGGCCTGTTAGAGCTACATAGTAAGACTCTTTCACTTAAAAAAACAAACCAAACCAAAATATGATTTGGTTTTTGTTTTGTTTGAGACAGAACCTCTCTATGTAGCCCTGTCTGTCCTGGAACTTGCTTTGTAGACCAGGCTGGCCTCAAGCTCACAGAGATCCTCCTGTATCTGCCTTCCAAGTGCTGGGATCAAATTGATAACTGAGTCACATTTGTTTTCTCTTCCATTTTTTTCTTTTATTTTAATATTTGCCCTCCCCACTTTTGCAGGGAAAGGGTCTCATGTAACCCAGACTGACATTGAATTTGCTATTTGATGACCTTAACTTGCTGATTTTTCTGCCTCCATCTCTCAAGTGCTGGGATTATAGGCATGTACTACCATATCCAGTTCTCCTTTCTCTCTGTCTCTCTCTATTTCAGGTTCTTACTCGCTACAGGTTTTTTTCCCCAATGAAGGTGGTGAAGTTTGGTCCTCATAGGCTGTGGGTGGATCCACTTTCCTGTCTGGTCTTGGCTTTAGTTTTGTTAGGTCATTTTATTTCAGTTCTTCTCTGAGGTTGTAGCCCTATCTTCTATAGCACAGGTTTTGCTTTTTATGTGGATCTTTAGTGAGAGCTGGAACTTCTGGTCTTTTTTTGGGCCTAGTAGCTAATGACCCCAACATCCCCTGAGCTCTGAGTACTCCATGTAGCTTTTCCCTGATCTTCCTGGGTCCTATCCTGTACTTGCTCATTGTGGGAGTTGCTGAGGATATGAGGGGGATTGTGTGTGAGTTTTGTGTTCTTTCTCAGTAGCTCATGCCTGTCTAAAGACCTGTGTGGCACTTGAGGTGTAGCTGTGTTTTTGTGCTGTGTTTTTGCTGCAGTCTTGACAGTACTTGTGGGGCAGAGGTGAAGGTGGTACATACCTATGATTTTCTGTTGGGGAGGAGAGGACTCAGCTTTGGCCCAAGTGGGTCTCCATAGAGTAGAGATTCTCTTTGGAGGTGGGCTTTGGTTGCTCTGGTTACTGTTGACTCTTAGGAGAGAGTTGCTTGGTCAAGGCTAGATAGATGACAGTGGTTGAGTGGTGCCTGTGAGCCACACCATCGTTGGTTCCCTCATTCTTGTTCCCCAGGCAGGTGGGAGATCTGTTCAGAGCTGCAGTTGGTCCATAGGTGAGGAGTGGGCCCTGTGGCCTGGGCTGAGGCCAGAATGCCAAGCAGCTGGAGAAGGCAGCCATTTGCTTATAAACAAGGGTGCCATTGCCTTCTGCCATCAAGCTTTGTTATGGAAGGTTCTTCATAATTTGGGCATGCATTTGGCCTGGGTTAGCGCTCTAAGGCTTGTCCTGATAGTGTCACACCACCGGTCTTCCTTTTCCTCTAGTCTGTATGGTGTGTGTGATTCTGAGGGATGCTAAGTTGATGACTTCACTTACAAAAAAATTATTTTTAGGGCTAGGTTGTACCTACCAACCTGAGATTGTTTTGTTCTGCATAGGTATCAGCGTGGCTGTCGGTCTTTGGCTGCCAACCTGCAGCTCTGTGCCCTGGGTAAGAATGAGCAGAAGCTGCAATCTGATAGTTTAACTTCTGATGGTGATGAAGACTATGATGTCCCAGAGGGGGTGGAGTGTGTGATAGGTAAGTGGAGCCCACAGCAGATGTCATGCATGCCTCCCTCTACAGCACAATCTAGACTTTTCATCTTTTCACCTCCCCCTTTTCCATCCTGGTTTTCTCCTGTTATCTCACCTAGCATATGGTCACAGACCTGACCTCTCCATGGACACTTGCTGTAGCACCCCCCCCCCCCCAGCTTCCCACTGTTTCTTCACACCTCCATATTGCCTTTCTGCAACCTGACCCTTAAGTTGCTCTCCCTGATTGTTTTCAGGGAAACAGGACTCCCAGGAAAACAGACCTGGAACTTGAGACTCATGTCTCCAGCCTCTATATCTATACTCTTGTCTTGTTCAAGCATGCTTTCCTTAGGCATCATCTCAAACTACTTTAGGCCTCCACACTTCAGGAATCTTGACCCAGTGTCTGTTCCCAGTCAGCCCTTTACTGTGCCTAGCCTCAGGTTCACTGCTTGTCCATTCACTCTTCCTGCTTTCCTGCCTCATGCTGGATGAAGTGTGATTCTCAACCTCCATTTGCTGTGAGGATCCTGGCTGGGAGGTACAAAGCCAGTCTACCATCTCCCTTGCTGTGTTCTATCAACTCATTCTTACTTGGATTCCTCAGGACAGATTTTTCCCCAGACTTGTCTATACCTGGTGTCTATATTGTCTCCTTGACCACTGTGGTGGTGTTTGTGTGGCCAGAATTCACATATATTTGGTCTTTTCTTTAACCCCCCCCCCCCATTCTCTTCCTTGGTTGCTGTGGCACAGTACCTATCCTGGGTCCCTCTAAACCACCTTGAACTCCATAGACCCAGGATGAATTCTCTTGCTCCTTCTCTGTTATTACCTACCCACCTCAGGCATATTATTTTACCCTCTGCTCCTCTAAAGACCACTCATTCTGCCGATTTGTTTCTTCCCACGGCCAACCCTTTAGCTATTTATCCAAGTCAGATCTTCCAAGGTTTGCCCTCTGGCCAGTGTTTGGACCATACTGGTAGGGCTGTGTGACCTGGGATAACCTTCTGACTGCCTCTGGGCTAGTCCCCAGAGGTCTCATCTTCCTCCGTGGAAGCCTTCCCAGATATTTCAGTATCTTTTGACCTCCCTTTCTATGGCTTACTGAGGCCTTTGCCTGAGGAGGCACCTTGTTCCTGCTGATTGTCCTCTTGGGTTGGCTCCACTTGTTAGGAAGTGGCAGAAATGCCCTTTTCTGTAATTGTCTAAAAACAGGGAGGAAGTACTTTCATTGTAATTGAAATTAAGATCCAGGATTGGAGAGATAGCTCAGCTGTTTAGAATACTGCTGGTTTGGTTCCCAGCACCTACAAGATGGTTCACAATCGTTTGTAACTCTAGTTCCAGGAGATCTGACCCCCTCTTTTGCCTTCTGCAGGTATCAGGCATTCACACAGTGCATATACATATATGCAGACGGTATACTCATAAAACAACATTTAAAATAAAATTTAAGACCTCTTGGGCATGCAAGTTTGGCTCAGTGGGTAAAGGGACTAACTAAACTTGACAACTCAAGTTTGATTCCTCAGTGGTGGAGGGAGAGAACCAGCTCCTAGAAGTTGTCTTCTGGTTTCCACATGCATGCCGTGGCGTGCACACATCACACCCATCCTTCCATTAATGTGAAAAAACAAACCAAAACAAACCAAAACCAATTAAGACTCTTACGTTTTAGAGAAAAGGTCCACTGTGTAACCCTAGGTGGCCTGGAACTCTCTATGTGGACCAGGCTGGCTTTGAACTCAGTAGAGATCTGCTTGCTTTTGCCTCCTGAGTGCTAGGCTTTCCAAATTGTCTCTGAGGCAGTCCTCCTGCCTCAGCTTCTAAAGTGCTGAGGTTATAGGCATGTGTAACCCATGGCTGGCTAAAATTAAGATTCTCAGCATAGTTCCCACAGTGTATTCTTTGGAATGGAGTGCAGGGTTGGTAGGATAGTTTACACAAAAGCAAGAGGTTAAGATTTTATATAGGCTGATGGTTTGTGTCTTGGTTCTTACAGAGCAGCTACTGGTTGGGTTGAAGGACAAGGACACTGTGGTGCGGTGGTCTGCAGCCAAAGGGTATGTATAAATGCCTTAGTGAGGGGAAGTGCTGAGTGCCTGAGGTGAGGGGCAGGTGTGTCTCAGTCAATGTTGCCTCTTCATGCCTTAAAAACTTTACCTGGGCCTTGAGAGTTGTAAATACTTTGAAGATTTTCAAATGATAGAACTGTTGTTTTATATACTGTACATTTAAAGATAATTACTGGCTGGGAATGGTGGTGCATGCCTTTAATCTAGCACTTGAGAAGCAGAGGCAGGCAGATTGCTGTGAGTTCAAGGCTAGCTGGATCTATGTAGGAAGTTCCAGGGCATCCAGAGCTACATAGTGAGACCCTGTCTCAAAAAAACAAAAATTAAAAAGAAATTACTGAGGTTAGATATTAGATTCTCTAACATGGTGTGAGGCCAATATTAGTAATAGTTGATGCCTACAGATTAGATGTTTAGGTTGTTGAAGAGACTGTATGGTAAAGATAAAGCGAGGCAGTGCTGTTCTTGCTCACCAGTTCCCCTGGCATCACAAGTGGGGATTCTCCACAGACTGAAGGGGCTGCCATTTATGTCAACAGCAGAAGCCTGTCTTGCTGGGAGGGTGGACAGATGCATGCACAGTGAGATATACTGGGAGGAAGGAGCCTTCTGTTGGGCCTGACTTCAGGTCTCTGGCTTTCCTCTGTACAGGGCTTGGACTAGCCTTTTATGAAAATGGGACAGTGTATAGATGAGAGGGTCTAGGTTGGCTCTTGCAGCATTTGTCTAGTACGTGGGGGCCGTTATCAGTGATGAGTTCCGTGTCTGTGTCACTTCGGGGAAAGGTGACCACCTACCCTGTTCACATGGCCAGAGAATCACCTGCCCTGTCCTTGGTATTGTTGCTGAGCAGTATTCGAGGCATGCCTTCCTGTGGGGATTGGGAGACTTACTCCTGATGGTCATATATAGCTGATGAACTGTTGCTTTTCTTTTTCAGAATTGGTAGGATGGCTGGAAGGCTTCCCAGAGAGCTGGCAGATGATGTGGTGGGGTCTGTGTTGGACTGCTTCAGGTAGGTTATCACTTGTGGCTTTTTGTTCTTTTGTATTATTATAGTTTCTTTCAATTGAGCTATTTGTTAGAACCCCATATTTTTCCCTTTTAAAGTTAAACTTGACAACTTCAGTTATCAGATGTTACCCATTATGTATCTAAAACCTTTAGAAAGAAATGAAGTCAATGTTGAACCCATGCAAATGTAGGTCTTCATCTTTAAGTTTTGGGTTTGTTCTGTGGGTGGGCCGAGCTTCTTAAAATGAGGGAATATTCTGAATATATGCCTCATGTTCCTGCTAGCCAGAGTGGATACTAAGACTCTTGAGTGACTGAGGCCTGGATTTGAAGTTGTATTATAATGAATTGAAGTTTAGCTTTTCAGGACATTCTGGGTGTGTGGGTACATGGCCTGTGAGTATGATGGCTTATTGGGTGGGTGTGATCCTGAGGCCATAGACTGGCATTGTGTACTCATAGACAGGGGCATTAGTTTTGTTTCTTTCCCAATGATTATCACTCTGGGTGTGATCCCCCCCCCCCCCCCCCCCCGCACCTTTGGAAGTAGAGGGTTGAGAAGGGGCATATGCCTGTCCAGACACTCACTCCCTCCACCCCCCACAGGGTTTCTCCATGTAGTTTTGGTGCCTGTCCTGGATCTCGCTCTGTAGACCAGGCTAGCCTCGAACTCACAGATCCTCCTGGCTCTGCTTCCCGAGTGCTGGGATTAAAGGCATGCACCGCCCGACCAGACACTAATTTTTCATGGCCCTTTGTTGGCAGTACAATTCTGGTCCTGCTATTCTGTGTAGCTGTAACTGGCTTGCAGGAAGTATGTTCTCAGCACTTAGGGCACTCTAGCACTTTCTCCTTGTGTCTTTAAAGATGGCCTACCAACAGCCCAAAGTTGACTTCCTTCTGGAGTAGGCCCTTCTTCATTTTGCCTCAGGTTGCTTACTGACAGTTTGCGTTTGCAGGAGATAGTGTGTCAGAGACTGTCTGTTTTGGAATGATGGTATATATAGTGGAGCTACTAGCAGAAAACATTCTTATTGGGGCTGCTTTGTGGAGTGTGGAGAGGAGATAATGTATATAGCTTCTTTTATCAAGATTCTCTAGATTTGTTTTAGTCTTTGTCCCTTGAGCTCCTTCCTAGAGGTCATGGGATGATAGGTATGCTGGTGATGCCCTGAACTTAAGTACCAGTATTTATTGGTTTCTGAGGGCAGCTAAGGCCTTTTTGCTCTCCAAGTGAACAGAGGTTTAGGAAGGGCTGGGATTCTGTCATTTACCAGCTTTCCCTGAATTTCAGGCACTGTTTTTGCTCATCCCCCTTAGGGTGTTTCTGCACATTCCCTCTAGTCCCTTAGAACGTTTTATTCAGGTGTGCCCCACCGGAACTTTTTCTCCATTCTCTTGCCTCCAGTCTCTTTAGCATCCTTAGCCCATTCTCTTTGGAGCGCTGCAGGGTTCTGGTGTGTACTGCTTCTCTAGACTATGTTCCTTCCTCCTGGCTTACAGTCTTGGTCTAATGTTGGCGCCTAGCTCATTTAGCTTTCTTAAGGGTCTGCTGTTTTAATAGATGGCAGATACAAAAGTGTATCCTGTTTTTGTGGCTGTGTTCTGGAGAGAGAAAAGGTTACTGATCTTGAATCCTCAGGCCACATTGTGCAGGCATGCTGATGGAAGGGTCAGGATGTTGGGTCTGTGCAGAGACCTGAATCTCCCAGCTTCTTCTTCCAACCCATTTATCGGCATCTCAGCATTCTGTGCTTTCTCTGTCTGGATTCCTAGGCTTGGGAGATAATTGGATTTGAGATAATAGTGAGCTTTTATCACTTGGCCAAAGTCTCCTTCTTTGCCCCTGTTGTATGAAGGCTGACTTTTATCATATGTAGTGGTGATAGCAGCATCTCAGGCCTTCCTGCGTGGAGCCATAGTGACACACTTGTAGTTTAGAAATGAAGTTAGTTTACTGTATTTGAGTCATCATTGTATTGATACTGTATCATGTCCACTCTGATGGTAATCTTCATAGAAGTATGAGGAAGCATCTCTCTCCATTTGAAATTCTGAGAGACATAAAGATTTGGAAATGGAAAAAAAAAAGAGATTTGGAAATGGAACCAGGTGTGGTGGCATACTCTTATAATCCTAGCACTTGAGAGGTAGAGGTAGGAGGATCAGGAGTTCAAGGCCAGCTTTGGCTTCATAGTGAGTTTGAGGCCAGCTTGGGTACATGAGACCCTTTCTCAACAAATAAAACAAAAAACACAAGATTTGAAATGACCACATGGCCTCTGAGCACACACCTGGTAAGACACCTGCCACTTTAAAAAATTGTAATTGTGAGTGAGTCATTAGTGGTGGTGAGTGGGAGGACAGCTGTATCTAACAGCTCCTGGAGGCCCATGCTGTGTCCACCTTGTAGACATTAGTGACTTCTTTTCCTCTGTTAATCGTTTGTTTACAAAGTAGCTGATTGTACAGTTTAGTGATGATTTTCCTACACATTTATTTGCTGTGAAATAAATTAGCCAGAATAGGTAAAAGCCTGTCATTTGTTTTGCTTTTTTGTGATGTGCATTTTCATGTTTATGTTGGCAGCAAAATACAGAAACTTCAGAGCAGCCCTGACCAGTCTGAGAACAGTCATTCACTTTGTAGTTATGACAGGCCACACCCTGAAGAGAACTTTTGAGTACCCAGGCACATTGATTTTAAATATAAAATGTTACTTGTGAGACCCTATTTCAGTTGGGTGCAAAATTGGGTTCTTGTAGTCCCAGCTGCTTGGGAGGCTTTACAATCAGTCTGGGAACATAGCTGGACTTGACACCTCCACACCCTTGAAAAAGTCTTTTGTTTTGTTTTTCAAGACAGGGTTTCTCCTGTAGTTTTGGTGCCTGTCCTGGATCTCGCTCTGTAGACCAGGCTGGCTTTGAACAGAGATCTGCCTGGTTCTGCCTCCCGAGTACTGGGATTAAAGGTGTGTGCCACCGGCACCCAGCTCTTGGAAAAAGTCTTTAAATGCTTGCCCCCTTCCTTTCCCTCCCTTCCTTGCTTTTTTTTTTTTTTTTTATTTTTTGAGATGGGCTCTCATATATCTCTGTAGTCTAGCCTTGAATTTACGAAGTTGAGATGGCCCTTCTGACCTTCCTGCTTCCACTTCCCTGGTACTATGATTAGAGGCATGTGACAACAGTGGCCATCTTATTCAATCACTTTTTAAATCTTGAATGTGATCACTCAGGTAACAGTGGTTGCCATGTAAAGATGTCCCCCTGTTCCTTTTTACTAGTGTCCTCTGAATTGGGTGGAATCTGTTGACTCCACTGTCTGATCAGAGTGGACTGGTTTGATGTTGAAGACGGCAGAATGTCTCTGGGCTGATCATGATCTGACCCTAAGTCCTTTCATTATTATTGGGTGATGTAAAGAGCAGTATTGATGTGGCAGTTATCTTCATATTAGGTTTGAGTGTCTTGTTTGTTTAGCCAAGAAGTAATGGTTTTAGCAAGGCTCATGGGCCCAGAATATGGATCAGTTTGTGTTTCTCCCAAAACTGTGGGCTTTAAATATGGAGCTGACATTAGAACTCTGTCTCAGTTTTCAGGAGACAGATAAGGCATGGCATGGTGGATGTCTGGCATTGGCAGAACTGGGTAGACGAGGCCTGTTGCTGCCATCGAGACTCTCGGAGGGTAAGTAACTGAAGTGCATGGATCTGCATCCTCAGGGCTGGTGAAACATGATGGGGTTCCTCAGTGTGGCTAGCTATGGACACCAGCGCTTCTGGGGAAGGGCATGGTATATGAATATTTCTCAGGCTTCTTTCTCATGCCAGCCTTTATAATTTACTAATTACCTCTTTAGCCTTTTGTAGCTGCATGCTGCATATACTCTGTGTGCTAGATTTGGAGAGTCATGGACCCTGGTAATACTTGGTTTTCTTGTCTTTAGAACTGTTTTTCACTCTTGAGGGGTACTATCACCTATTGAGAGCACCTGCAGATGGAACACTTGGTGCCTCCACAATGTATTATGTTACCTGCAGTGATAGTGTCCTGATGTCATCCATCCAGGACACAGCTTGTGGCAGCAGTGGAGCTGAGCTTCAGGATGGGGCCACAGTGCAGTGCATGTGCAGAAAGACCATGAGCCCAGGCTGTTTGTTGGGTCCTAGTAAGGTAGAGTAAGAGAATAAGGCTGTGGCCATGTGCCACTATCCGGAGGTGCCTTGTGAGAGGAAGGGGAAGGAGTACAAAGGACAGAGATGATCCTTCCTAAAAGTGTGCTACAGAGATTGTGCAGGGTGTGACTTTTGTCTAGAGCAGTGGTTCTCAACCTTCCTAACGCTGCAACCCTTTATACAGTTCTTCGTGTTGTGGTGACCCCCCATTATTTCATTACTTCTTCATAGCTGTAATTTTGCAACTGTTATGAATTGTAATGTAAATATCTGATTTGCAGAATATCTGGTGTGCCATCCCTGTGAAAGGATCATTTGACCTCCAAAGGGGTTGCAACCACAGGTTGAGAACCGGTGGTCTAGAGTAAGACACTGGAATCATGTGGGTTGTGTGTCACTAATGCCAAACTAGAGTGTCAGCATTGGGACACAAGGGAGGTCTTCTAGAGCTGCATTCTATTTAGCCCTTGTGCTTTTAAAAATGCAGTTTCATTGCAATAATTTGCATACTGTATAGTCTACCCATTTACAGTTTATAGTGGTCTCTGACATATTTGGAGTTGTGCAACATCATGTAATTTAACTTCAGAACGTTTTCATTGCCTTAGGCTGAAATCCTGCACTGAGTAGCCACTCCCACCTTACTACCCAGCCCTAGGCAAGCTCTGGTCCTCTCTGCTGTTCTGTTTTATGCTTTTCAGACATTTCATGTAAACAGACTTCGGTGTTTGTTCTTTTGTGTCTGAACTTTATGTAATTTTCTGATGGTCACTGTGTGGTGGTAGTGCTTCATTCCTTTGTACTGTTCATGAGGATTCCATTGTGTGGAAGTACTACTTTTTGCTTAGTCTTACAAGTTTAAGTAACCATTTTGGTTGCCTCCACCTTTTGACTTTTTGAGTAATGCTGCAATGAACATTTGCTTATGAGTTTCTGTGCAGACATGTGTTATCATTTGTCTTGGATATGGACCTGGGAGTGGAAATGATGGTTAGTCCAAGAAATAAGTCAGACTCTTCTAACATAGCTGCATTGCTATACTTTCCCACCAGCCCTGTGTGGGGGCCCCATTTTCCTCACATCCTCATCATTATTTATTTTTGCCTTCCCTCTTTTTAAAAAATAATTACTATTGTAGTTGTTGTGGAATGCCAGTCATTTCATCATGGCTTGGTTGTGCATCCCTGATGACCAGGGAGGAAGTCTGAGACCACTCCAAAGTGTTGCTAGATGGTGGCTGTTTTTATAGCTAGGACTGCCTGTTTTGTCAGAAATTGTGGTGTGGCAAAGTCACACTGTTTTGTAAGAAAAGACTGGACACAGACTTTGGGAGTGGTGGGAGGGTTTCCTCAACCCATGTGTTGGTTTGGCCCATTTCACGAGGCCAGCAGGTCTGTGCAGATAGCTCAGCTCTGGAAACTGAGTTAATGAGGTTCTACAACTTGCTGTGCTGTAGAACCCGAACCAGTGCTGTTTCTCTTTGGTTTCTTCAGTGGGACTAGCTTGTATGTGTGTTGTGCCATATTTCAGGACATCAGACAGCATCGATCCTACCAGCTGCAGTAAGGATAAGAGTATTATTGGTGTTACAAGTGAGAAATGTCAAGCTGTTGTTTAAAACATGATGTGGAATAAATTAGTCCATGATCTTTCTGTGGAGAGCTGTCCTCCTGCCCTGCAGTGCCTCCATGTGAACTGAACCTCCCTGAAGCTTCTTTTGGTGCCAGGGGCACATGGTACTGTCTCCTAATGGGGGAAAGCATCATGTCAGGCAAGAGTGACAGGCTGCGGAACCTGTGTGAAGATGGTAACACTAACAGTGAGCTTCTGAATGATGCTTTTTATGTTTTTGTTTTAGACCTCACACCATTCCTCTGAGAGTGATCTTGTTTTGCTTAAAGTCAATACTTGCTTGTCATAGCTGTTGTATACTATATAGCTTTCTGAATTGACAGAAAGCAAAAGCACTACAATCCCAACATTTGGAAATTGGAGGCAAGACTGTTCTTGGTACAGTGAGTTTGAGGTCACTGGGCTGTATAAGAGACTGTCTCTTAAGAAAAGCAAGAAAAGGAGAGGCACATGTTTGAGGTAAGGTACCTAGATGAACACGGTCTAGAAGGACAAGGTGTAGATGAACATGTTGGTAGCCAGAACATTTGTTTTTGTTCTAGTGGACATGGGAAGCTTTCTGAGTGCATGCTGAAGTCAGGGAGGAAGTGACTTTGGTGAGGTCAGATGGCCTTTACCACAGCCTCAGAGGCAGACCTGGGCAAAGTCTTAGGAAGGAGAATCTTTTCATTTCTTTAAAGAGTTCTGTCAAGTTATCTTCATGCACAAACAAGTGAGCACTAACACACGTATTCCCCTACACATTGTGATTGTTTGTTTGTTTGGTTGGTTTTTTTTTTTTTTTTTTTTAATCTTTGCTTTGGTGGATAAGAACTTAGGCCATTATCAAAGGACCTTTATTTCAGGTGGCCCAGGTACTTTATTGGTCCTGGTTTTGGTCCTCTTGTTTTTTTGGGGGAGTTGCTCTTTGAACCTTGTTCACTGTGAATATCTCATGTGGTATCATGTTTAGCCTGAGTAGGCTCATCTAGGGTTTTGGCTGTATTTCCTTGTGGCTGTATTTGATTAATGTTACTATTCTAATAGAGTGTATACCTGTGCCCCTAATTTTGTGGTTGATTTTTTTCCCCCTAGTTTTATGTTTTGAAATTAAACATTCTTATCTCTTTGGACACTTGGTTAAAACCTTGTTTCTGCTATTTTTACTCAATGGAGAATTTTGTGCCTGTGAGTTATGTGGTATGAGCTTTTTGGGTGTGTAGATTCCTAACTTTCATTCAAATGTCAGTGTGCTCAGCCTTGACTTGAATATTCCACCTGCCCCATTCTCCCTTCTTGCTTTGGGATTTGAATTTTAGATATGTAGTTGTGCTCCATTGTGTCCCTCAAGTCTCTTAGGTTCTGTTCCTTTTCCTTTATTATTATTATTTTTCTGCTCCTCATACTGGGTGATTTCAGTTTCTTGTCTCTATGTTTATTGACTCTGCCTTTTACTTGTGCAAATCTGACTGTGAGCCCCTGTGTTAGTTTCTGTCCTCATCACTGACCAGATTCTGCCTGATGGAAGTAGTTAGAAGAAGGAAGGATTTATTTTGGCTCATGTGTTTTAAGAGTATAGTCCATCTTGGCTGGGAAGGCATGCCAGCAGGAGTGTGAGGCTGCTGGTTACATTGTGTTCGCCGTCAGGGAGCAGAGAGAGGTGAATGCTGGTGTTTAGTTCATTTTCCCTTTTATAAAGTCTGGGACCCCTGCTCATGGAATGCTGTGTCCCACATTTAAAATAACGTCCTCTCTTAGTTCACTCAATCTAGAAACTCCTTCATAGACACACCCAGAGTCTTGTCTCCTAAATAATTATAGATCCTGTCAAGTTGGCAATCAGTATCAATCATCACACCCCTCTAGAGAACCTTCATTTCAACTCTGGACTTTTCAGTTTCAGAAGTTCTGTTTAGTTGTTATAATTTCTGTCTCTTTGTTGATATTTTGAGCTTGTTCAGGTCTTTGGTTTCCTTTAAGCATTTTTTCCCCCTTTAAGCATTTTAAAGTCTGTGTTTGGTAAGTCCAATGTCGGGGCTGCTTCAGAGATGCTTCCCCGTGTTTGGGATATACTTTCCTGTCCCTTTGTCTGCCTTGTCATTTTTTATTTTTGTTGAAAACAGAGTATTTTGAATATTCTAGTAGGCACCTTCAGAAAAAAGCCTCCTCCCCATAGGCCCTTGCTCTTAGGATATATTGAGGCCTGTGGTGTCTACTGTCCCAGTGATTGTCTTGTGTTTGTTTTCTGCAGTTTGTTCCATATCTCAGCATTAGACAGGATGTGAGAGTATCTGTGAGTGCTGAAACTCAGCAATTTCCTTCCCTAAGCATTCCTCTGGTTGTCATAACTGCTTGATTAGTATCCACAGTTCTGCAAAAGTTGATCCTATCTGTTTTGTCCAGCTTAGCACTTAAGCACAGAACTCCTGTTTTGCTGTGTTGCATGACATCATCCGAAAAGGAACGTTTGGATAGTGTTGTGTCATCTGTATGGGTCCTCTTAAGTAGCAAATGTCATGTAGGAATAAATGTGCAAGAGTTTTGTTAGGAAAATGCTTGTGAGAGAGAGATGGTCAGGGCCATGTTGACTAGGTCCCAGAGTTGCACTGTTATTTAGTTTTTAGCATTTGTACCACTTTGAGCTGCCAGATACCCAAGTTTATAAGAAAATGAAGACTGTAATGTGGCGCCTTTGACTTTGTGCTGGGCCTACTCCCCTCCTGTGCCTTCCTTTGAGGAGTGTCTGTTTTGTATCTGTTGTTTCCTGCCCTGTAGAAGGTGTTGTGGGAAGAGGACAAATCACAGTGGACCATTGTTGGGATTGTTTAGAAAGGGTTTTTGTTTTAAAATAAAAATTGAGATACAGTTTACCTTACCTTACAGTTTACTTATTTAAAATATAATTGAATGGATTTTGGTGTATTTCATTATTAATTTCTTTCAAACTTATGGTTAAAAAATATATAAAACAAATTTGTTGTTGTAGCCATTTCCAAGCATTCTGCTCAGTAACATTAACTATGTTCTTCTTGTTGGGCAACGATTTCATAAATCTGGTTCTAAAATGTCTATTATTCCAAATACATGACCTGTCTCCCTCCCCACATAACTTCCTATTCCTATGGTTTTACCCATTCTTGGGTCTTCATGTAAGTACAAAGCGTGTACTTTCTGCCTCTAAAACAAAAGGAATCCCTACAGCTACATAATAAAGCACTAGGATCTTACTTGTTTCCCAATTACTACTTCTCTACTTTCACATATGATTGACTTAAGAGTAAAGCACCTCCCTTTGTGGCTGGCCCATTTCCTAGAGTATAATGATCTCAAGACTCATCATACTGTAGCATGTGTAAGAATGTCCTTCTTTGTAAGGCTGAGTAATGCTCCACTATGCTTGCTCTCACCATCATCCCATCTCCTGGCTGCTGGGGACAGGAGATGAGCATGTCTCTTTGAGACTTGCTTTAAGGTGTATATGATGTATCTGGAAGTAGTATTGCTAGATCATGTGGTTCTGTTTAACTTTTTGAAAGCATTTTGTTTTGTTTTTTGCTGTAAAGGGAGGAGCTTTACTCTTAAGTCAGTCATATGTGAAAGTAGAGAAGTAGTAATTGGGAAACAAGATCCTAGTGCTTTATTATGTAGCTGTAGGGATTCCTTTTGTTTTATAGGCAGATAGAGTATCTATTCTAGTTGCCATGGGTATGCTGTTGAAGGTGACCTTTGGAGCAAACTGTTCCTGGAGGGTAGTGTTTTTCCATTGTGGGTCTCTCAGCTGAGGCTGGTGGTACCATGTACAGACCAGTTTTCTGCAGGCTGAGTACCTCATGTCTGGTAGAGTAGCTTCTCTTGCTTCACCCAGGCATAGTTGGCAGCTGGCCAGGTTCTTACTTGCCTTTTAAGGTGATATAGACAGTGGGTAAGCTATCATAGTACTTCAGAGTTCTGGGCCTGAATGGAGGGCCGAGTTATATGGGTTAAACCTTCCAGGAGGACTTTGTCTGTTAGCGCCAGGCTTTGGGTCATGAGCATGGAGCTAACAGTGCTTGATGGATCATTCTTCTTTCCTGCAGGCCATTACTTGATGGGGAGCAGGAGGGGTCATGTTTCGTTCTTTGCCAAACATAAAAAAAGAAACCAGACTGGAAAATAAGATGATTGTATGTGTTGGTTTTATATCATAAGAGAGTACATTTGGGTTAGTGGTATGTGGTGGTTTGATAGACCCAAAGGCCTCATCTAGATCCTTGGATGGGAAGTGCTCCTGCTGCCTCACCAGGTGGTAGCAGAAAGCTTTCCTGCTCCCATGAGTGGGAAACCTGCTGTACCTTTAGAGATGGCTTGCAGCACTGACCTCATGTATCTCATAATGGTTGTGAAAAACTCTGCATCCTGCTTACATGTTGGTATTTGAAATTTTATGTGACTTTAACCAGTTGCAAAGTGTTTCTCTATTCCTAACATCACCTGGTCAGCTTTTGCTAGACATCTCTATTGGGACTGGCTAGGAGCTGGGAGTTGCTGGATGAGCAAAAGGATTTCTCAATAAGGAACCATGAATTCCTGTGCTCAGTGCCTGTAGGTTGGTTCTAGTATGTAGGATAAGGTCGTCTCTGTCCAGAGTAGAAGGGCTTTTGGGGACCAGGAAAGGTGGAAGCCTTCCTATGTAACATTTAGGGGCCAGGGCTCCTGAGACTTACCCTCTAGGTACTCTGAGATTCAGGACTCCTAGAAGGTCTTTGAAAAGACCCAGGGGTGAAGATTAGTACATGCCTTGAGTCTGTGGCTACTGATTTATTCACCAACTTCAGAAGTACTTTCTTAGTTTCATTGTAACTCTTTCTTGCTGAATATTATGGCAGAACACTCTAAAGAATACCACAGACCTGATGTTGGTCTTTGCTTTATGTGTTCTCAAAGTTCACACATGAGTTTATTGGAAAATTAACAACATGTACATCATTTTAGGGAGTTGAATGTGAGGCTGAGTGAGAAAGTTTGCTGTTACATCATAAACAAAGAGAATAAATTGATCATACTTTTACCAGCAATGCATTTCCCTGATGGAAATAAATTATTTATAAAATCAGCCTCTCAATGCTTGTGGGCAGTTCAGTAAAAACTAATCACAACATTTTTTACATATAACACTTGATGCTCAAACTGGAGATGTTTCTGGCATCAAAACACATAACTATATTTAATAGGAAAACAGTAAAAGTTTACTAGTCCTGAAAAATAGTATATATAAAAGGTCATTTTTCCTACCGCTCACACTGACTCACATGCCGAGCCAGTTTTCAGTTCTGTCTATTTTCCTGGTGTGTCACAGACAGGAAAGCCTAGTTTAATTCATCAGTCTTAGAGAGCATAAGCCACTGAGATGTTTTTTACAACCAGAAGTAGAAACACCTTTTAATATTTATTCTCAATGTTTACAAAAAACTGAACAAGATTACAGCCTTTTGTCTTTGAGAAGAAAAGAGAAACTGTATTTATAAAAATTGACTTGATAAAAAGTGAAAGTAAACTGTGGGTGCACTGGTTGTCCCAGCACTTAGGCTGAGGCAGTAAGATCACAAGTTTCATGCCAGCTTGAACAACATGGCAAGACTGTACCTCTTCCAAAAAGCAGAAAAGTGAAGCTGCTGCTTAGAACATAGCGTGAAAGGCGTCTTTTTAGCCACAGCAGTGGAGCGTGTGAGGCCTCAGGACACCCGGGTTCTTTTGCGTAGAGTGAGCACTCTTGGTACGGCGTCATTCAGCTTTTGCTTTTTAGTTCCTTGCTGGGATTTTCCTGCATCCCTTTGACTTGTCCTCTTTTGTCCTTTGGGTTTGAGGTCACACTGAGCCCCCTGGTTCTCTGCAGAACTGAGGGTGGGTACATCTTGACAGGTGGATTCCTGGACTGTGCTCTCCTCATCACCCACTCGGACATTCCCTGGGCTGTAGGCTGCCAGCTGACAGAGAGCTACAGCTGCTGTTTGCTTCTGTTCATCGCTGCTGTCTACTGTGTGTACCTCTGGGGTCGTCCTGCTGTGGGCCTTGTCTTGCTGTGTCTCCACATGGCTTGTCTTATCTTCAGAACCTTTTGTCTCAGTCTTTAGCGCAGCTGCAGATTCTGCACCTTGTGGTGGGCCGGGGAAGACAGGCCTAGGAGCCCAGGCATTACAGGGATCCTTGACGGAGAGATTAAGTGGCAGGTCTTGCAGCCCTGAGAAGCCCAGGGTGTCTGCCTGGGCATTGTCTACATACTTGGGTCCATAAGTGGCTGCAGGACTTGTCTCCAGCTTTTTGGAGAGATTGAGGGGGCCTATCCTGGAGTGGTCCTCTGGGCTGGAGGGTGGAACCTCTGTGATGAGAGAGGTACTGGTCCCTATCTGGGCTGGAGGGTCATTGTTCATGGCCTGGAGGCTAGAAGAAATCAAGACAAATCTTAGGAAAATTATCATGTAAAAGCATTTTGAGCAAGTGTGAACTTGGTGTTGAACAGAATTACATTGAAAATTTTGAAAAAGAAATTTTCTTACCTTTTTGGAGACCCTGTTCTGTTTGCAGGAGGCTGAGAATGAGGACTTTCTGAGCCCCTCTGGACAGCTTTGAAGGCAGTGGGGCTCTGCTCAGGCTGCTGGAGTCGCTCCAGGGTTCCTGAGGAGGCTGCTTTGTTTGAGAGGTCACACAGGCCTTCAAATGTTTGGCTTGTTTGGGTGAAATTGGTGGGGCTTGGCCTCCCTGGGGAGCCTGTGGCAGCGCTCCCTGCTCTGGGGCTCATTTTTGCCTCTTCTGCATCCCTTTGCCCATCTTTAGAAGGCTCTTTTGCCTCAGGAACTGGACTTTCCTTCTCAAACTCTGTGTGTTTTCTGTGGGAGTTTGAAAGATTTAACTCGGAGGGACTTGAGGCTGGGTAAACCAGGGCTGCTTCTTCAAGTAGGCGAGAGCTTTGATCTCGTGTGATACCAGTAACAGGTGGGAGCCTGAGACTGTAGGAGGGAAATGCCGAATCTGGTCTGTAAAATCCATAAGGAATTGGTAGATTTGAGTGATATTGCTGGAAAAATCTGTAGTGGTCATATGTTGATGGAGTTGTGTTCAAGTGTTTAGAGATTGGTCCAGGATGGGACAGGAAGTGTCTTTGGTCTTGGGACCCATAGACAGACAGCAAAGTGGTGTCACACTCAGGCGTGTTCCCAGTCAGGAGGTAGGGGGGATAGATGGCAGCCAGCCCATGTTCTGTGTAGAAGGGATGGGGGTATTCTGGGATTGCAGGGTGCATATAGGGAGAGATGGCACCAAACCCCTTTGTAGATGGGATTTTATGTGGAAACTCAGGTGGCAGAAATGGGGAACCAGCTTTCCAGGGGTAACTAGGAGTATGGAATGCAGACTTGCCATGGAAAGAGGTGGCTTTGGTGGTGGAGTTGGTTAATGCCAGCATTTCAGGAATCTCTGTGTCTTCTGGCCCCCTAAGTCTGTGCTCCCCAACTGGAACAAAGGCTGAAGACCTAACCCCACTGTCTAGGCAAGGCTGGGTACTAAGAATGGCTTCTGGTGTCATTTCTTTCTGTAGGGCTGGTTTCTGGGGACCCTTGTGAGTACCCCGGGCCTGCATTTCTAGGTTCTCTTTGGCATCTTCCTTTGCAGATCCCTGTTGAGACTTTGGATCAAAGCTGGAGAGTCCATTTGGGAGAGATTTGGAAGTGGCTGGCTTTGAGGTGGGCTCTGGCTGGTGGGTCTGCTTAGGGTCCAGCGAACTAGATTTGGGGCACTTGGGAATACGATCTTGCTCTGACACTAAAGTAATAGAGTTTTTACAGAGACCATACTTCATGTGATTGAAAAGATGTGACTTCTCATTGCATGTAAAAGGACACTGGAAGCATTTGTACTTGAAGGGTTTTCCTGGGGGCCGTGGAATATAGTGTGGCTTTTTTGGTTTCCGTTCCTTTAGGAGACTCATTGTCCTTTGTATTTGGAGTCTGGTCTGCTCAGTGTGTGGTCACTGCTGACTCCTCTTTGACCAGGATGTGGTGGCTTTGAAGGAGGGAGTACTGGTCTTCTTTCCTGCTCTGAGTACTTTATTTGCAGCCAGCTCCACGTGCAGAGGGCCTAACAAGGAAAATTCCTTCCATCTGGCACCTAAAGCTGTGAAGGCAGACAGAGACTGGTATCAGGAGCAGTTAGTGGGCTGTTGCCTGCACTGTCATACTAAAGACAAATGAGAGGCCTCCTGCCTTTAGAGAGCTAGTGACACCTGTGCTGTGTCCCTACTAATCTACTCTGCTGGCAGCCAGCTTCCTGTGATACTGTCTCAGGCCTGACCTGTAAGAACTGCCTGGGCACCAAGAGAGCACGGTGCTAAAGGTGATTCTTTGAGTTTTGGGGACCTTTATTGTGCAATCTGGACTTTTCCTTGGTCCATTTCTATGGGGTTTCTGGTAGGATTCTGTACCATAGCCTCCCTTCTGAATCCTCTGTGGGAGCAGGCATTTAGTCACTATGCTATGGCTATGTTCAGTTAAGTGCTACAAGGCAGCTTGGCCTTGTTTACCTATTCTGCTGCTATATCTTATGTGTGAATATTTTAAAATGAGGACTATTTAAGAACATAGCACTTCATTCTGCTGCTTCTAAAGTCACAAATGAAAAGCCAACTTTATCAGCAAGTATTACACTTTTTTTAGGGGAGGTGGTGATGTTTGGGCCCATAGCTTCATATATGCTGGGCAATTGTACCCACTGTACTACATCCTTAGCCCTAGTAAGTAGCATTTATGTTGGCTCAAAAAATGTGGATGCTTTATTTCTGTTGTCTCAGTTTGCAGTACTGTTAGGATAATTTGCAAGTCCCTGAGTGACTTTATGTCCTGCCATTCATCAGTGTTTGAGAATAAACTTATAGATTTGCTCTTCCCTTCCTTGGGTATATACCTTCTCAAGAGCACAGAGCAGTGGTATCCAGGTAGAGGGAGGAAGCCATTTTGCCTCAGGTGTCTCTTGTATCCAGATCTTATAGTGCTTCCTAACCCAAAGCTGAGCACTTAGCGAAGCTGCCTGCCTGGACATCTGGGGTGACTCTAGATGAAACTTTGGTATAGAAGTATTCAGGCCAGGCACCTTGATTTGTATAGGGTATGTGAAAAGTGAGAGATCTCCTACTAAGCATTTTAAACACTTAAAAATAACACTCAGTGGAAATTATTTAAGAAAATTGTTCTTAGCTTTAAAATTAAGTTAGTGAGAAAGGTGTAAAGCTATGACCTGTAGACCTAGCCAGATACTTGTCTGTAAGTCAGCTCCTCAGAAACAGAACCAGCCACTAACGTCTTATGCCTAAATCCTCACTCTAAGTCTGTCTCTCTGTCCTCAGCATAGTGGGCAGTGGGGTGGAGTGGCCAGCTACATGAGCGGGTTCTTTTTTTTTGAGACAGGGTTTCTCTGTGTAGTTTTGCGCCTTTCCTGGAACTCATTTGGTAGCCCAGGCTGGCCTCGAACTCACAGAGATCCACCTGGCTCTGCCTCCCGAGTGCTGGGATTAAAGGCGTGCTCCACCACTGCCCAGCTATGAGCGGGTTCTTTATTTCTACTTGTATACTTTATATTCTGAGGATACTATCTGGTTTTATTTCTTTTTTCTTCTATTTTGTGTGTGTGTGTGTGTGTAAATATATACAATATATTTTACTATATATTTATTTTATACAAAATATATTACATTTATTATATAAAATAAATTATACATACATACATATATGTTAAACACAAAGAACTATGCCCACACTGTGGTGTACACCTGCAATTCTATCATGTAGGAGAGGTTAAGGCATAGGGTCTCAAGTTCAAGACCTTTCTGTGCTGCTTAGCAAGATTTTTTTTTTTTTTCTCAAAACAACAGGAACAAGCTTTCAAAGAGCTAATGTGCTCTTCACCAGCTACCCTATTACCATAGTTTGGGGCTGTTTCGTTAAGTAGTTGTTTGGGAGAACAGTGGTTCAGCTGACACTGAAAATAGTCCACTGTGAGAGTCAGCAATAGCAGTGAGAGTGAAGAGCAGATTTTTAGATAGGAATGTCAGGTGCCCCATGACTGAGAGGAAACTAGGGTCCTAGGCTTTTTTGGGGGGTGTGGGAGACTAAGCTGTCAGAGGGGACCCTGCCTGGAATGCACTTTTGCTGCAGAAGCTTTGCACCCTGTCAAAGCTGATCATATGAACAGTAATAGCCTTGTGACTTTCTCTTCTCCCCTATTAAAAGGAAAATATAAAGAAATTCTCTGTGGGCCCAGCTTGTACCTGGAGTGCATTTTCCCTGCCTCTGTCAGGGAACCTGAGAAGCCTTGTCTGACTAGCTGATGAGGGCAGCTCGATAAGTCAGTGGGGCCTGTGCTGGCATGCTCATTACACTCTTGATTCTGAAGGCGTGAGAACCTCTGCAAGACAGGTTCCCATGGCTGTATAGGATATGTCATGGCACAGATCTGAGAGAGATGATTTCATCACTAACTGGGAGCATCATGATCAAAATGATGACAGCTGCAAACATTTATCGAGTGTGAGCTACTTCCTGGTTGCTGAGTATGGACATGGATACTGCACTATGTGTACTGGACAAGCTAGAAAGGCCCTTTTAGATGTAAGGAAATAATGATGGGCCTTCAGAAGCAACTTTAGTGAATGCTACTGATGGTTTGGGGTAGAAGAAATAAGCACACCACTTGGTTAAATATTTAATACCCACAGTGGTTAAAAAAGCCCACAGTCATGGTAATGTTTTCTTTTGTCTTATATATAGGAGGCAAATGGCTTACAAATCATCATATGTTGTCCTAAAGCGTAACTTAGAAAATAATTGCTATTATATATGTATAAAGTTATCAACCCCCAAAAGTTATATACGTTATATATTAAATATTAAAATGTAATATATGCTATTATTAAAAAGTAAAATGCTATTTGAACTTTGGTTTGAACTTTTTGCCTTTTTATTTTTTGGCCTACTCATCCTCAGGACTGGGTGGGATAATCCCCAGTGGCTCTTGTGCAAGGGTTCTAGAGTGAGACTATTTACTGAGGCATTAAAACTGGAAGGGAATGAGTATAAAAATGGAGGCTTAGCTGTAGTAGTTTCAGTACCTTTGGATAAACTGACCCCTCAGGATTTCACAATTGCTAATTAGAGCAGAGCACTCACTGCTTGGAGGCAGGTGTAAGGCGGGTGTAACTCATCTATAAAACTACTGTGTTAGAGAAGTAAGTGGGATAAAATTGATGCTTTTGTAAGCTTTCGAATGATGATGTCAGCCTGTGAGTTCTCTGTCCTATCCAAGTGAGGTTTATGAGTATGAAGAAACTAACCCACAGCCTTGACTGCAGCCAGGCACATATGTCTGTGGGCATGGAGGCTTATAATAAGTACTGATTGGTCAGTTTATACCTGCTGGACTTTGTCTGGCAACTGCTAGTGTTAAATATTCTCAAAAGTGCATGCTGTTGCCTAAACAGTAAAGCCTGGAACTTTGACTGTTTACAGTAAGTTTGGATTTGTATTCAAAGGTGAAGCTCTTCCTAAAAGGCAATAAGAAGGGTATATGACTATCTCTTTTTTTGGGGTGTGCCTGTTACTACTTTGGGAATACATCTCTGGAAGGCTATATGTGGAGCTATGCCTGTCTGAGAACTGTAGTGTTAGCCTGTTTGATGCTGACACAACCCCAGAGGAGTTTTACCTGGCATCTTACCCTCCTCCCTTTCACTTCCCATGTGATGGTCAGGAGGTTCATGAGGGTGTCCCCCACAGATACCCAACCTGGGTCGGGCTGCTGGTAGAGTGCTTCCAGGTATTCTCTGTCTTCTTGGGGAAATCCCTGTTCTCAAACATGCCTCCCCAGACCACCTTGACTTGAGACTTTCTTCTCTGAATCATCTTGGGATGCACTAGAGACTATCTGCAATAGTACAGTGTCCAGCTTAAGATCTATAGGACCTGTCCTAATTTTTCTGCTGACATATTTTAGCTGTGTGAGTTGAGACTTGAATAGCTCTTATATTCAGCTGCTTGACTTTGCCTTTCGAAAGGGCCCTGGGCTGAGAGCACCTTCCTTCTGCCCACAGTGTGCCATCCGGGATACCTGCCCACACAGGGAGCACTGTGTGGTTTCGGTTGGCCACAGAGTTCTGTTTGTCTTTAAAGCACTTTAGCTGATCCCTAAGTGTGGACATGTAATGTAGCTGCTGGTATCAAGGCAACAGTGAGTGGCTGGCTGGTTTTGAGAGTTTCTAAGGGGTTTGCACTTAGAAAACAGACAAGAGAAAGAGTAATTTAAAAGAACTCTGGTAGGACACAATGAAGGTAATTACAGCTTTGCTTTATAGGACAGCGATGTGACAGGCTGGGTAGCTATGTTTGTCCTGTGAATTGACCTGCAAATCAAGACAGTGCTGTAATATTCCTCCTGGTGGTGTCCAGCTGTCTGGCACAGAGCCTCGCAGGTGGAACGTCGTGAAGGGCATGCTATAATTACAGCACTGTGATGTGGCATTATTGCACCACTCAAGGGCACGCCACTGTCGTCTACCCACTGGGGTGTCGCAAGAACGAGATTTGTGAGTTTTACTTCAGCTGAGCTTTTGCAGTGACTGGCCGCCACTCCCCAAACTTTCTGTTCTTTAAGATGAAGGTGAACTTAGGACGGCCATGACTTTAGAGGAAAGCAATTTTCTAGAGTATGGAAGAAAAGATCCAGAAAACAGATGGGTTCTGTTGTGTTGGCACGTAGTACACACACACAGCTCCCAGGCCAGCATTGCACCAGAGATCACCTTGCCCCATGTTTCCTTAACATACCAGTCTAAAATACCAGAGAGCCTTTGCTAATGCTCAGAAAACACTAGTAGGTGGTTCTGCTTAAATGAAATCTGATTTGGTTGGATTTAGCTGATTACTTGATCAGTAATAATTTTCATGCAGATTATGGGAAATTTCATATAGGAAAAATACCCTCCTCCCCGTGTGTGTAACCTTAACAACCAAACAGAAACTTAAACTTTGCTGGCTTCTTGTTTTTGAAAGGTTTTGTCAAAGCAGCACTTATTTTAAACTGGAAAAGTTTTCGGTATTAAACTGAAGATGAAAAACAGCAGCTGTATAGTTATGTTTCTATACATACACATGATTTTTGCCTCTTTTATGTTGAAACTTATAATTTCTTTGAGAAGTAGGGAACAATTAAGTGCTAGTATAAATCCATGTTTTAGTTTATTTTTAAAATAAATTTTATAGCAGAAAAAAGGGCTTGATTTCTAAATAAGCTTGCTCATATCTTGGAATAAAGTATCAGCCCCATTTTGTAGTTGTGGTCTGCATCCCCAAAGTGCACCTGCCAGGTTCTGAGTAATCCTTAGGGAATAAAACAGGAAAGAGCAGACGACAGCAAGCAATTTACCTACACAGATACCGAAAGACACATTGTAGAGTAGTTTTGAAAGAAAACTTGAAGAAATCGTAAACACTTACCAGAGGTGGGTAGTGCTGGGATGAGGAGTCCTTCTGTGCAAGGTGCTGAGGGCTGAGGAGCAGGATCTGTTCTCACGCTGGCTCGCTGGCTCGGTGAAACTGGAGCCGGCTGTTCCAGTGGGAGGGATTTAAGTGTAGGAGTTGAGCCCTCAGGGCGTAGAGATGCACCTGATATTCCTCCGCCTGCAGCTACAATTCATGTGTTTGCACCCACTGAGCTCTACACAGCCTCACTGAGCAGGGTCCTGTGCCACTCCATGTGCCCCGTAGGACTCTAGGTTCACTGTGTGTTTTTGTGTGTGTGTGTGTGTGTGTGTGTGTGTGTGTGTGTGTGTGTGTTGTCCTGTCAGGGCTGCCCTGTTGCAGAAGAGTCAGGATCCCAGAATGCAGAGTATAGTGCTGATGTACTTCTCTTATAAGCGTTTGATGTATGTTAAAGATTCAGGTGTAGAAATTCCCTTCTGTACTCCAGCATATGCACATAGCAGCAGAGAAACACAAGTTTATCTTGAAAGACATGTCACCAAAGACAATACTAATAGTGTGGTTTTTTTTTTTTTTTTTTTTTTTTTTTTTTTTTTTTCCCTGTAAGGGCTAGAGAAGCCTCTGACCACCTTTGTGATTTTTACCCTCCTTCCCAAGGATTTTTGTTGAGGTCACCCCAAGAACCAGGGTGACAAAGAGGATGCTAACCTTGCTGCCTTGTCACAGGAACCTGCCGGAACATGCCCAGGGCCTGCACTGGTTATGGAGCTGACATGTGTTGTCTGTCATTCAGGTGTCAGCAGTGTACACCCTCACACCCCCTCTTTAAGGAATAAATCAGATTTTTGATTTTGGAGCCATTGTATCCCCCCACCCCATTTACTTATTTGCTCTGAGACTTGTGTGGGCTGCAGTGAAGGATAGAATGTGCTATCATTTTGGGGACAGGGAAAGGACAATGTGGTGGTTGCCAGGCTCTTGGTCATACTTGAAGCTGCTGGCAAGAGCCAGGCACCAAAACACAAAGGACAGGCTCCCTGGGGTTGGAGCATTGGTGCTCTCCCCCAACCTGTTTAAGACTTAAGATTTAACTTGGCTTCACCTTTATCTTTAATTCTTTTTTATTGTTGTTTTTAGATTTATTTATGCATATGAGTGTTTTGTCTGTATGTATCTATGTGTACCATATGCTTGCCTGGTGCCCACAGAGGATATCAGAGCCCTCAGTACTGGAGCTACACACAGTTGTGAGCCACCTTGTAGGTGCCAGGAATTGAACCTGGATCCTTTGGAAGAACAGCCAGTGCTCTCAACCAGCCCCTATTTTTAATTCTTTAAAACTTTCTTCAGTCACTTTTGTCTTATTTATTTGAAGAATCAAAAAGAGACGTACACTCTTATCCTAAGAACAGCAGTTCCCTGGGATTTCTCACATCTCTTGCTGGGTAGCAAATTACCTTACACTCTGGCTTGAGACATTCACCAGTTTGTTTGTGGTCATGGAAGGAGTCTGGACAGAGCTCCTGGGGCAGTGATTCTACTCCGTGGTATTAACTGAGGCTCCCCAGTGTGATGAAGTCCCCTAGCTAGAGGACTCCACAGAAGATGATGGCCTTTTGGACATCTCAGGACTCCAAGAGAGCTAAGAGTCACCCTACTGCCATTTCTGTTGCACTTCTTTTGTGGAGCAGTTGGGGCAAGCTGGGTTCAAGGGAAGGTTAGTAGGAAACTGCTGATGTTTTCCCTCCACTCCACCCACCTATTGCAGAGTATTTGATATTTACTCCTCGATTCTAATTTGCAATCCCTATTTCAGGTGTTTTCAGTTGACTTCCTTAGTGGCAAAAGAGGCTTAATTCTTCTGCCTCTGTGTCACCTCCCACATCCTCCTGGGGGCTCTACCTCCTTCCTGTGTGGGGACTATATTCCTTGAATCCATGCCACCTTCTCACTTAGGTCAGTGCTGTCTTTGATGCTGTATGGCTTCTACATTTCCTCCCCTCTTTTCTCTAACCACCCGTGTGTCTTGTTTTTTGTATTTCATAGTCAGTGTGGACAATGCTATACTCAACCCCTAAACACTTGAACAGACATTGATTTAATGTTATTTTATAGTGTTTCCTTCAGTGGAGAGTCCTCATGCAGCAAGTGTGGCATTTAATGGGCATTGACTGTTTTGAGGCCCAGCCTTGCCACCATTTTCCTACATGGCTTGGCAGCGGTGGACTGATGACATCCAGATGCTCTGAATTTTGATTAAGGGCAAGCTCTGCCTTTATGAGCGCATGTATAGTCGCCTCTTCGTTCACCTTATAGTCTCAATTTTCTTAACTGTATCTTCTGTCATTGCCATGAAGCCTATTCCACAGTCAGGATCTCTGGCTTCTGAGAGTTGTGAGTGACCTTGCTTAGATACCTTGTTCTAACTGCTCTGAATATTTCACTGATGGTTTCTGACAGGATGGGAGAGCTTCAGGACTTTATGCAGGGATTCAACTCTGTCTCCTGCAGGGCAGGATTTCTTGAGTGCTAGTTGGTTGAAAGAAATCCCAGAGTTGTTGGTGGCCGAGACCTTGGGCTTTTTATGGACTCTGTTGTGTAGGGAATGGCTGGGCTTCCTCTTTGATCCCTTACCAAATGTGCTTGTAGCCTCCCAATGCTTCTTCCTGTTGCTATGTTCCCTGTCCTCTTTGACCTCATGGCTTATGCCCTAGAAAGCTAAGGAGGGTCTGGAGAGATAGCTTAGCAATTAAAAGCTCTATCAGTGGACCTAGGGTCTATTCCTAGCACCTACATGGTGGCTCAGCCATCTGTCCCAGGGGATCTGGTGCCCTCTTCTGGCCTCTGGGGGGGGGGTACCAAGTATGAATATGGTGCATAGTCCTAGATGCAGGCAAAACATCTGCAGACATAAAAAGAGTTGTCTTTAGTGAGGTTCAAACCTTATGTTTGGTCTCAGTCTTTTACATGACCTAGATGTCCTGTTGAAGTTTATGAGAAGTAGGTAAACTCTTATGGGAGAGGACTGGGAGTGGCAGTTGGTGTTTACTGATCATCTTCCATGTGGGTCCCTGTGCTGAGTGCCACTTGCATCATTACTTGTAGTCACAGGAACTGCTGTGCACCTGCTTTACAAGAGTTAAATGAGCACAAAGGGGGTTAAGTAACTTGACCCAGGAACCTAGTCTGGTAGGTAACAATTTCATCACGTGGCATGGGAGGTAAGCTGGGGTATAGAGTGGGTGTCTGGGGCAATTGCCATCTCTGGACAGCAGCATCCCAGCCGAGTGCAGACAGGTGCTGTTGGGTACAGATAGTGCTATGAATTTGGTCAGCTGACCAGAGCCATCTGAGGGACACTTTCCTTCTTCACTGCAGGGTATGGAAGGCAAGCAGTGTGGTCAGAGGTAACATAGGTGCTCCTCCACAGCTTGGCTTGGCTCTCAGTTTCCTTCCTGTCCCTTAAACATCTTTTTACCCGTGCTTGGCCTACTGAGTCTACTTTGATGCAACTCAGGGCTGTGCAGTATGTAAGAGGGTCAGCACAGACTTTGCCAAGTCTGGTGAGTCACCTCATACAGCAACCTCTCTCAGAAAACATCTTTGAAGAAGGAAGAAGGGGAATCACTTATATTTCTGCCCTCCTTACAGGAAATCACAAGATTTTTCCTGTAATTTTTTTTTTTTTTGGTGTGTGTGTGTGTTCCTCCTTTGTGAGGAACATCTGGAAAGTAAAAAGGAAATGGAAATTGCTGTAGTGATATTACAAGTCTGGTTTCAGTTTTTCAGTGCCCTGCAGTGCCCCAGGGGCAGTTCTAGGCAGCAGACAGCTCACTCTGAGGCGCTCTACTCATCTCCTCTGAAATTCAGCTCTATACTGGTGACATGTTTGGGATAGGAGTGCAGGGTCCTTGAGTGGCAGGACAACAGCAGCTCCATCCTGCCCAGTTCCAGACTCCAGTGGAGTGTACAGCGTTCTGGGGTTTGTGGCAGTCTTGTACTCCTGAGCTTTTAAGAGCAGTAACAGAAGGCCCAGGGCCTGTCCCAGGTCTTAGTAAGTCTGTCTTTGACCTTGTCTTGATGGACTCTTTCCCATTGAAGAGGGTGTCTCTTAAGGTTTCTTGATTGGAATTCCGTTTCAGTTAGGATTGTAGTAATGCCAGACTATCCATGGAAACAAGTTATTTGCCAATTCCCTAAGAGTCCTGATCTTGAGCTAGTCCTGAGGTGATAGATGGCCCCTTCTTGGTATCTCTTCTTCTCCTTCCCAGGCTGGACTGTGAAATGCTCTGTGCCCAGTGGTCTGGACACTTTTCCAGACTTGGGTTTGGCCCTAGGCACTGCTCTTGTTTTGCTCAGAGTCACTGGCCAGATCTGGAGCTGTAGCCCAGGGGGCAAGTCCTGCTGTTCAGTAGACAGAACTGTTCAGAGCTTCTGCAGGCCCAGCAGGGCATCTGGCCAAGATGGGGAGGAGCCACCTCCCTCCCTCCTTGCTTTTATTCCTAGAACCTCTCCAGGATGGTGGGCCAGATGTGGGCTATGATCACTGATTACTGACCAGAGAGGCCTGTGCCCCATCTCACAGCCTTAGGGGTCCTTATCTGCCCCAAGGCAAGAGGTGGACATGTTAATGGAGCCCTTAGTGCTTCCTGGCAGTCTTTAGGACTCAGATGTGTCCAACCTTTTGACATTGGAACATTACATTCTTGTTTACAGAGTTTATGTTCAAGAACCTGCAATTGAATTACCAAAACAAAACAACAAAAAACACTCAATGTTTTAAGTAATTTTACAATTTTGTGTAGGGCTGAGGCTCCATTTATCACTCTCCCTGGCCATATGTACCCCTTGGACTGTGGGTTGAACATACATGGTAGGTAGTATACTTAGTTTCTTATTTTAAACAAAACTAAGACTATCAGTGGATTTCATTCACCTGTTTGGCAATACAGAGTTAGTTGGGCAGTTCTAGTGAGATAGGGTTAAAGTGTGCTAGAAAGTTTTATTGTTGGTCGTTTACTTTCCTGAGAGGGGTAAATGTAGAGCTTCAGGAAACCTGAAGGCTCAGATGGTGATACCATTACTTAAGTTTTGATTTCTTTATTAAGGTGATGCCACTCTGAGCTTTTGTAGACTTGGAGATAATTTGTTTTGGAGAGTAGGTCGGACAAAAAGCACCTCTTACACTTTTCCTGCAAAGGCTCATGAGGGTGAGTGGTGTCTCATTGAGAGGTGCCCTGTGGTGGGAGGCCTGGCTGTACCAGAATGTGGCCTGTGGGCAGCTTGTGTAGGGCACATGTTCTCCGGCTCTTTTGCCTCTGAGCTGTGTGGAACCAGGTTCCTTGTGGCTCTTCAAGAGCCTTCAGGGTGAATGATTGTGGGTGAAAGGCTTTTTGTTTGTGTTTGTGTAAACAGTCCCTGGTTCTTCTCCTGGTGTTGGTTGGCTCCAATGCTCTGTGTCTAAAGGGAAACCCGAAACCGTGAGCAGCGGCTTGCTTTGTCTTTGATTGGGAAACTCAGTTTGGGCTTGTGAACTTGGGCCAAGTCTCGAGGATTCCCACAGTTTTCCTCACCTGCCTGCTCTCCCAGCACAGCAGTGCAGCTCTGGGGCCTTGTTTTCTGGCCATGCTTGGAACTTGTTAGTTTTCCAGGTATAGCTCAGGAAGTTTTTTTCTGGAAACTTGAACAGGGACAGGTAAAATTAAAAAATTGACATTAAGATTTCCTTTTTTCTCCTCATGCTACACATAATAAGAAATGTGATAGTAATAGCAGTAAGCAGACAGAGATGAGCGAAAAGCTCAGCCCTTCTTCCCACACTTCTCCACACTGGTGTGTCTGCTGTCTGCTGAATCACATTCGTCACCACGCTTGATCTTTAAGGTTATTCTTTCTCATCGGCTGTGTCCTGAGCTTGTCACTTTCCATCTGTTGCAGGGAGTGTCTTTCAGCTTCTTACTTTTTTCAAAACGTTCATTTTGATCTGCTTTCCTTTTCTCTGTTATGATAAATTTCATTGCTTCTTTTCTCAACTTTTATTGTTGCTGCTGTTTTGAGACAGAATCTTGCTATGTAGCTATCACTGGCCTCAGAGCAATCTTCCCACTGCTTCCTGAGTGCTGGAATTATAGACATTAATTTTTCATTTTAATTTTTTTAACTTAATGTATATGGATATTTTATCTGCATGTATGTCTGTTATTTATTTAATGTGTATGAATGTTTTGTCTGCATGTATGTCTGTGTACTACATGCATGCCTGGTGCCTACAGAGTCCAAAAGAGGGCATCAGATTCCCCTGGGACCAGAATTACAGATGATTGAGAGCCATCATGTGGATGCTGGGAATTAAACCTGAGTCCTCTGATAAAGAAGCTAGTGCTCTTAACTGCTGAGCCATCTTTCTAGTCCCACTTTTTCATATTTTAAAAGATAAGAGTCTTCTGGCCTCTGAGGGCACCAGGTGTGCAGGTGGTGCACAGACATACTTGCAGGCAAAACACCTGTACACATTTAAAGAAAAAAAAAAAAAACAAAACGGATAGGGTCTTGCAGTATAGTCCATCCTGGCTTAGAACTCATAATCTTCCTGTCTCATCTATCCCAGTGCTAGGAGTTCAGTTGTATACTACTGTATTTGGCTTTCCCCTTTTCTTTTTAGAGTGTCCTCTTTGTTTTTTTTGTTATTGTTGTTTTTGGTTTTTTTCAAAGCAGGGTTTCTCTATGTAGCCCTGACTGTCCTGGAACTCTCTCTGTAGAGCAGGCTGGCCTCAAACTCAGAGATCTGCTTGCCTCTGACTCCCAAGTTCTGATATTAAAGGAGTGTGCCTCCATCACCTGCCTTCAAGTTTGTGTGGTTCTGAAAGCAAGAATTAAGTAAGAATCGCCTTTCATTGAACATGTAGGCATTGTTCTACTTATTGAAGTTTTAAGCCCCATGGCTATGTTCTAGCAGGGAAAAGGGAGCAGTGGGTCCCGAGTCCAGCCTTCATTCTCAAGTCTTCAGTGTGGTCCATTCATAGAAAACAAAGCATCCTAGGCTGGTGCCCTGGGTTTTCTATCTTGTTAACTATTTTAGGTCTTCCCTGGAGGTTCCAGGAGAGAGTTGTACACAATGTGAGGAAAGCAGCAGTGGAGGGGGTGGCTGTGAGGCAGGGTACTTCCTTCTTCAGTGCCTCTGCTTCCACTAGCTGGTCATATGCATATAGCCATTCAACCCTGGCCTTGCTAGTTCTGAGCTGTGCATTACATGTGTGTGGTACTGGTGGTGACCCTGATGTCTTACTATAGATGTCTAAATTGATGAAAAGTAAAAGTCAGTAGGGCTGCAGAGATAAGTTGGTAGCTCTAGTTCCCTGAGACTTCTCTATATTATTGATAATAATAAAGCCAAGTAGGAAGCCAATAGGAAACAAGATATCAGACATACATGCTGTACTGTCTAATACTGTGCATGAATGTAACATTTGAACAGGCTTGGGTTCCTGTAAAAAATTAAAAAAATATATTGTATACTCATTAGGCATAAAATGATCCTTAAGAAGGGCCAAGAAGTCCCAGCAGTGGACAATGTCCTCAGATCATAAAGTGGCAACATTAATGACTAAGGCACAGATTTTTGCTTAGAAAATTATTGGTTTGGAATTGACACTCTTTTGGTTTGGAAAGTTTGTATTGTTGCTTCTGTGACTAGTTAAGTCAGGCTGTCCTACACTGGATGGTGTGCAGCATACTTGATTGGTGTATTTGTTGATCCCGTGGTTCTTTTTACTGAATGTTTGACATTGTTGTTAGACTCTTTTCAGTCTCTCTATGCATACAGAATTTGCCGATGATATCTTTGCATCTCAGAACTTCTCTTTAGGGTAATTTTACTTCGTTTGGCTTTTGGGAAGTTCTTCAGTGTGTTAGTCATTGTCTGAAAGTTTTGTTTTGACCTTAGCTCCTGGGTGGCTTCTTCCTAGGGGCCTGCTGGCTTGTGCATGGTCAGGGGTAGCTGTCCACATGATTGTGCTCAATGTTGGCTACCACTTTCCTTGTTGCTGAATTTTGTCGACATCACTCTGGATATGTGTAGATAAGGATTTCTTATGTATCTTCTTTTATGTAGTTATGTTTTGTGTATCTGACTTAAATTTTTCAGTAGTTTGGGAAAATTTCCCCTGTAATTCTTTGGAATTCTCTTATTTCTATTTTCTCTTTATGGGACTCAGCTAGATCCCTTTTCACCTTATTGTGTCTTCCAGGACCTTCTCTCATGTTGTCTGCTTTCCTTTTGACTTGGGTGTGTGTGTGTGTGTGTGTGTGTGTGTGTGTGTATGTGTATGTGCATATATATATGCTTTCATCATCCTCATCAGGTTGTCTTAAGGCCAGATCTTTTCCTTTGTGTGTAAAAACACAAAGTCAGACTTTGTGTTTTTAATTTAGGTAATTGTATATTATGCATAATGAACTTTAGATTTATATATATGTATATTATGGATGTTTAAGCATTTTAAATTGGTTATTTTTGATCCTGTCTTATTTGTAGTTCATTTTAAATTTAACCTTTTATTTAAACATTTCATGTGTAGTTTATATAAAGTTGCTCTTGGATTTGTGTGTATGTGTGAATGCATATGTGTGTGCATGAGGACATGTGTACACAGAAGTGTGGGGCGGCCAGAAGACAATTGGGTGCCGTTCCTCTGGCACTTTCCACCTTTTTCTTTCTTTCTTTTTTCTTTTTCTTTCTTCCTTTTTATTTATTTATTTTATTTTTTTGAGACAGGGTTTCTCTGTGTAGCTTTGGATGCCTGTCCTAGATTCACTCTGTAGACCAGGCTGGCCCCAAACTCACAGAGATCCGCCTGGTTCTGCTTCCTGAGTGCTGGGATTAAAGGCGTGTGCCACCGCCACCTGGCCACTTTCCACCTTTTTCTTAAAGATTTTGTTTTTTAAATTGTGTATATGTATACGAATGCCTGTTGAGGCCAGAAGAGGGTGTTGGATCCCCTGGAACTGGAGTCACAGGCTGCTGTGAGCCACCTGATGTGGGTGCTAGGAACTGAACTTGAGTCTTGTTCAAGAGTCATGGGTGCTCTTAGTCACTGAACCAGCTCTTTAACCTTCCATCTTGCTTTTGAGACAGGTCTTCTAATTGATCTGGAGCTCCTTACTAGGCTAGGCTGGCTGCCAAACAATCCCTCAGGGATCTGTCTGTCTTTGTCTCCCCAGCACTGGGATTACAACACATATCACCATGCCTGGCCACTTCCTCCTCCTCCTCCTCTTTTTTTTTTAAAAATTTTTTTTTTAAATAAAAACATGAGGTTCTGGGTATTGAACTCAGGTCATCATTCTTGCAAGGCTTTACTTTACTGATTGGGCCATCTTCCAAACCCTTTGACTACTTTAAAGTGAATAATTCAGTTACTTCTATCTCTTTCCAGACATTTTTATCACCACAGAAAACACCAGAGCCCTGTCACAGTCACCCATATTCTTCCCCATCATTAACAACTACCAGTTTGTTTTCTGTCTCTTTGAGTTAGTAAGTTAGAACTTTTGCATCTGGCTTCTTTCACTGAATACAGTGAATTCAAAATTCACCCATGTTTCAAAACTTCATTTTTTTTTTTTAAAGATCGAATAAAGTGATGCTTGGGTTGTTTCCTCCTTGTGGCTGTCATAAGTAGTTTTGCTGTGGACCTTTCTACAGCAGTATTGGTTGAGTTATAGTTTCTCTGTCTTCTGGGTACACACCAGATCTCATGGCACTCAGTCCTCTGCCCTCCAAGTTGTTTTTCCACAGCACAGTATTATCGTATACCTTTAGTAGTGGCGTACCACAGTTGATTTCCTTTTGAGAAAACAAACCAGCCTTTATACCCAGTGTTGTGGGTATGCAGGATATGCTGATGTAATTTTGACTTGCATTTGCCTCAGTGACTAATGATCTTGAGCATCTTGTCATGTACTTGTTGACTATGTATCTGTTTAGACAAATGTCTCTTCAAGAGATATATCTTTTTTAGACTGGGTATGGTGGTACATACATATAATCTCACCACTCAGGAGAACGAGGCAAGTGGAGCACACATTTGAGGCTACCCTGGACTACCTAGTAAGATAATGTCTCCAAGGAGACAAACCTCAAAAAACAAACAAACAAACAAACAAAAAACCCAACAGCCCATACCTGATTTGTATGTGAGGTGTGGGTGGTGTTGAGAGACTTTTATTTATTTTTTCAGAGAGAAGTGTGTTTCTTGGATGACCTTGAACTTGTCATCCACCTGCCTCAGTCTGTCTAGTGCTAGAGTTACAGGTGTTTATTGCCATGCCTGGGGAGTTAGTATAGTATAGATACTAAACCCTTATAGTTACATGATTTACAGGAGACCATCCTGATGGTCTTATTCCCTTGATAGTATCTGTGTTACATCAATATATATTTACCATTCTCTTCAGTGTTTTTTTTTTTGTACACAGTGTGTATATGAATGTGTCAATATGCGCACACACGCATTAAGAATGGGCTTTTAACTGGACATGGTGGTTCACTTCTTTTTTTTTTTTTTTTTTGGTTTTTCGAGACAGGGTTTCTCTGTGTAGCTTTGCGCCTTTCCTGGAACTCACTTGGTAGCCCAGGCTGGCCTCGAACTCACAGAAATCCACCTGGCTCTGCCTTCCGAGTGCTGGGAATAAAGGCGTGCGCCACCACCGCCCGGCTTGGTGGTTCACTTCTTTAATCTCAGCATTTGAGAGGTACAGGTAAATGGGTTTCTGTGAGTTCAAAGTCAGCCAGGACTACATAGTGAGATCCATCTCAAAAAACAAAAACAAAACAAAACAACAAACCAAAAACCTTTAAAAGTATCTTTGATTCTTTTGCTTTTATTTGGTAATTATTTAATTGGAGTTGGTATTCTGTGTGACATAATGTATTTCAGTAAAGTGTCAACATGTCAAGGTGGTCTGTGTCTCAGTTTTTATTATTCATGTGTCTGTAGGAGCCATGTGCTTTATAAAACCTCTATACTTGTGTTACGTAGTTTGTCTTGTTTATTTTTGAAAGTGGAATTCAGCTCAGGGTCAGACCTGAGCTGTCGTACTTGTGAACATGGGTGATATTGTCCTGTTTTGCTCTGCAATACACTCAAGGTACCTTTCTGCTCATATCTTCTTCCCTCCCTCCTTCTCTCCCTTCTTTCCCCTCCCCTCCCCTCCCTCCCCTCCCCTCCCCTCCCTCCCCTCCCCTCCCCTCCCCTCCCCTCCCCCCCCCCCCCCCCCCCCCCCCCCCCCCCCCCCCCCCCCTCCCCTCCCTCCCCTCCCCTCCCTCCCCTCCCTCTCTTCTCTTCTCTTCTCTTCTCTTCTCTCTTCTCTTCTCTTCTTTCTTGTTTTTTCAAGACAGGGTTTCTCTCTGTGTGTAGTTTTGGTGCCTGTCTTGGATCTTGCTCTATAGACCAGGCTGGCCTGGATCTCACAGAGATCTGCCTGGCTCTACCCCCCCCCCCCAGGGCTGGGATTAAAGGCGTGCAACATTGCCGCCATGCCTGCCCACATCTTTCTATTATTTTAGACACTTTGATGGTGTTTATGCCATTTGATGAAAAAAATTAAATTATATTTATTTTTCTTTTGTATATCTCCCATGCATGTCATAGCTCACATAATGGAGGTCAGGGGACAACTTTTGGAATGTTTCCTTTTCTTCTATCGTGTAGTTCCTTGGGATAGAACTCAGATTGTTAGGTTTGGGGACAAACACCTTTACCTACTGAGCCATCTTGCTGGCCCATTGGTGAAAAAATTTTTAGTGAGAAATCTTGCTCCCTAATCAAACTCTTTCACTTGCTAAGCTTACTTTTCACACAGTCCAATCTTGTCTTCTTTGGTTTTCTAGCCAGTCTCCTGGTGGTGGTGGTGATGTGTGGCCAGCTGATTTTACTGGGGAGTTGTACAGCTGATTTTTCTGGCTGAAGAATCCAGGCTCTAGCACTTCAGGTTAGTTGTGCAGCAGGACACTGGAACTGCTTCACATAGTCCTGGACCTTGAGTGTGTCTTCCAGAGCAGAGAAAGCTGAGAGTTATCTTTCATGTGCCTTTGTGGGAGTTCCATGTGTTTTGTTCTCTGTTCTCATTTTTATGTTTGATGATCCCTGTTGTTGTGTGAAGGGCATACTATGAACATATCATTGTAGCTCCTGAGACCCAATTGCTTGCTTTACCTAGACACAGTGGGCTTTTGGGGATGAGGAAAGGTACTTGAGGTAGATCTACCTAGTAGATATGAGTGGAACTCTTAGCTTCTGCATGGAAGTCTGGGCTTTGTCCTTGATTCTGAGTCCATGTATAGTGTATTAACATGTGGCCCCATAAAGTGATAGTGTCTTCAGGGCTGTATTTTCTGTGTTACTTAGCCTTTTGTTGCTATGACAAAGTACCTGACTTAAAACAAAAGATTTCTTGTGGCTTAAGTTTCAGAGTTTCAGCCATTCCTTTGGCTCAAGGTGAGACAGAATATCATGGTGGTGCAAGTATATGGAGGAGGAAGTTATGGCTTGCCACATGGTGGCCAAAAGGGAGGGGGAAGGGAGAGAGAGGGGGGGCATTTGGCCCCCAAATATATACCCCCTCACTGACCTATTTCTCCAAAAGATTCTACTTCCTAAAGTTCCTCCTCCCAATAATGTCATCAAATTAAACATTCATCAATATATTAAAACATTAAGTCAGCACTCTCATGATCTAGTCACCTCTCAGTGAAGGCTCCAACAGGTGGGAACCTAGCCTTCAGCACATGAGCCTTTTCATTTGGTGGACACTACTAAACCGTAATGGTTCTCCTGTAGTGACTTGGTTTTTTGGAGAAAGTGAGTGCCATGAAGAATGGATGTCTTGCCTGTGAGCTATTTCTGCACGTGATAGGTAACATTTTTTTTTATAGAGTTCAGTTCCTGTAGTGAACACAAGTGATGGGGGTTAGAATTCATAATTACAGATACCAATTGAGCATTTGGAATTGGTAGCCAAGGCTGACTGCTAGGCAGTGTGATGGTAGAAAGTCTGAGACCTACTTAGTGGGGCTATACCTAGCAGGAACTGCTGTCCCTCTGTCCATGATCATGACCAGGAAAGCTGTAGACGCGTGGAATGGTGACACCAGAACCTCTCCAATCACTTAGTTAAAGATGGGTGCCAGGCTTGCCATTAACCACGACTAAGGACTTACTGCCATGTTAGATGTGCCCTCTATGACCTTGGGCCATTTGCTCCTTCTGGGATCTTGTATGTCTCTTGCAACATTGCCTCGGGGTTAGGGCACATTGCAGTTCTGCTGTCTCTGAAATAACTGTGATGTTCCCAGAGGCTAGAGCCAGGGTCATTGTCTTGGGCCATTGGTGGCCTGGGCCTTGGGGCTGGGGACCCTGGCTGTAAGTCAGGTAGAACTGGTCTGACTTCCTGGTTTAGCCTTTAATCCTCCTGGACGCTGTTTTTGCTTCTTTCAAGCTGTTGTACTCGCCACTCTGTCATTAGCTGTGGGTGTTTTGTGCCAGTAGCACAGCATCAGCAGAGGAGTACACCCTTGGTCCTGGAGGCACCTCCTGCCTCATGGTTATGCCATGCCATGTCCTTCCTCTGTGGTGGCTTGTGGTGGTGGCAGTGGGCAGGAACTGACAGGCCCTTGCCTCAGTGACAGCTGCTCGGATGATAACAAAAGGAAGCAACGGCACAGATAAAGGGCATCAGTACTAGGTCTTGTTGAAAATGGTCTCTCAGGGACTCAGGGAGTGTTTAATTGGCAAAGAACCACTAGGATCACTTGAAAAGATTAGTGTAGCATGGAGTACAAACCTGGGCAGGCTTGGCCTGACTGGAAGTCAGCCCTTGAGTGTCTTTGAGAGCCAGCAGATATACTGGCTGACTGACGATGGAGAAGGTATTGAGTCTTTTTTGTCAGCCTGGTGGTCTTTTCATGTGCCTTTGCTGGGCACCACTAAACTCCTGCCAGGGGATCCAGCCACACCCTAGTGACCTTGTTTGTTGTGGTACTTGTGTGTTTGGGCAGTTGTGATAATCATATCCCTTTGCCCTAAGTTGAGGAGTCTGTGTTCTGCTTCCCTGGGAGACTATACTGACCTTGGTTGAATATTACAACCTGATTTTGTTTGGATAATATAGGATGGGCTTCATAGGGCTGTTGGTGTGTCTGTTGGGGTTCATGGGGCTGTTGGCATGTCTAGTCATGGAGAACACAGAGAAGATGAGGTGTAGTGGGAATGCCCTGCTGTGGACATGTGATATGGAGCCTGTGGTACTGTGTGCATGCCCTATTATTGGCAGATGGAATGGGGTCCATGGTAACATATGTATGCGTAGGTAGGATGGAATCTGTGGGGATGTGTGTACACCTAGTTTGGACAAATAGAATGAGGTCTGTGGGGCTGTGTGCATACTTTGTCAGGGGCAGGTACAATGAAGTCTGTGGAGTTGTATGCACATTCTGTGAAGACAAATACAATGGAGTCCAAGGGGAAGGATGTCTTGGAAGGCTAACCTATTTGCCTTTCAGTCCAGCATGGGAGAGAAACCTTTCATGAGCTGATTTTGGCAGAAGCCTCCATTCATTTTTGTCTAGGCCCTAAGTTGGCCTAAACTGATAAAGTGGGATTTGGTGGGAAGTGAATTGGGCATTTGCTTGGATGTCTGGCTTTTCCCTCCAGCATCATCTGTTATCTCTTGTTGATGAGTTGCTGTCAGAGGATCTGACAACACTTGGACACCATATTTTATTTTTAGCAGCTGCAGTTCATCTTTCCCCTCTGCCAGAAACCCTTGTAATATGGAGCAGTGTCTTGTATGTGAAGGTGACTCTCCACTTTGCTGAAAGGGCAGATAGCATAGACCGGTTGTGCTACCTCGGTAGCTGTTACTTCCAGGGTGTGGAACATAGTTGGGAGGTGGCTACATCCATAGACTGAGAGAGGTATTGCTGCCTTTGGTTAACTGGCATATAAGTAACACCCCCAGGTAGGGTGCTCCTTCTGGAGAGAAGCATGCAGCCCTGGGGGAAGGGTTGATGTCCTCCATTGGGACAGAACATTTGATTTCCTTGTCTTGAAAACTTGCATCTCACTCTTGGTGTCTTCTGCCAACTCTGGAATACATGGGGGCACAAGTGAGCTCTTGCTGCCTATCCTCTAACCATGTGGGTTCTCACAGAAGCTGCTTTGTTTAGTTTTGCTTTCTGTTTTTTAAAGACAGGGTTCATTCAGTAGCTCAGGCTGACCCAGAACTCATGGAAAACCATTTGCCTCAGCTTTCTGAGTGCTGGAATTATAGGTGTGAGCTATCAAGCCTGGCTTCACATGAAAGCCTTGCTGTGCAGACTGGGACAAAAGTATGTTGCTGTGTTCTCTCAGACATCTATGAGTGTAGCTTAGTGGATGTTTTGTTGGTGTCCTTGGTTCTTAACCATTCACCTATGCCTTCTCCATGTCTGCCTGGTAACATTAGGTGAAGAAGGTCCTTTGGTCTTTCCATCCACACAAATGCCAGTCCATCAGTATGACTCCTCAGAGTTTTGTGCTTTTCTTGACATAGTGTCTTAGTTCTTTTGGGCTTCTATAACAAAACACCCCATACTGAACAAATAATTTATAAACAGAAGAAATTTACTACTTGTTCTCAATTTGGACCTGGGAGTCCCAGATGAAGCAGCTAGCACATTTGAGTCAAAGTCCCCTTCCTCACACTTGCTGTGTCCTTCTGTAAGGAAGGGGTTTAAGAGCTTTTTTAAGCTACTGTAGAAGATTCGTATTTCATTCTTTGTGGGGCCTTCATAACCTTGTCTCATATCCCATTTTGACAACACTCTAGGGCTTATATTTCAAGATATGGGTTTTGGAGGGACACAGATATTCTAACTACAGAACTGTGTTTCCATGCACCTCTTGTATATAGGTGTTTTGTGGTTACTGGGAGGGACATCGTTATCACATCTGCACAGATACAGCCTGTGCTGGGGTCAAGGATTGATTGTGTATCCAGGTGATATTCAGGCTCCTTTGGTGCTGCTTAGGTGAGCTGTCATCTTACTGTGCACCCCTAGGCTTCTGCTTGGGTCTCAGCTTGCTTTGACTTTCATCCAGTCATTCTTCATTGCTTTGACAATATACCTGAAAAAAGGCTGTCAGGAAGAAAGGGTTTATTTTGGCTTATGATACCAAGATTTCAGACCATGATCAGTTGGTCCTGTGGTATGAAACAAACCATTATGGCAGAGAAAGCATTGTGTAGCAGAACAGCCACACTGTGGCCAGAAGCAAATACAGGAAAGAGTTGAGGCAGGAGATAAAAATCTTTTAAATCATTGCCCTAGTGGCCTACTTCCTCCAGTCAGGCCCCACTGGTCATACATTGTGAGATCATCAGTATCCATTGATACAGTAAGCACCCTTGTGATCTAGTCATCTCAGTAGTACCACTAAGCCCTCAGTAATCTTTGGAGGTACACTTCATATCCAAACTAGAACAGCTTCTTTTATTATTATTATTTTCCATTCTGAAGCACTTAGAGATGTACAAGATTATAAAGAAGTGTTCAGGAAGACCCGGTGATTTTTCTCTGTGACACAACAGAATTACAGTGTCTAAACCAGAATGTTGGCCTGGGCACAGGCTGTAGCTGGAAGAGATTCCAAGATGAGTGGGTGTGAGTGTGTGTTTGTGCATGTGTGTGTGTGTGCATTCATGCTCACATACTATCAGTTCCTGATGTGACATTGCCTAAAATACCCCCTATAGCTGAGATTTTAATATAGTGTCTCCACAAGACTTGTTGTGTTCCCTCAGAATTATTCCCTTATCTCACTTCTGTTCTGTCAATCACACCCATCAAGAATGTGGTGTTTATGGGTGCCCCACACTTCTTACTTGCTGTTATGTGGGTTCCATCTAATTATCTAGCTGATGGGGATGGAAGTTGATGTTTACAACTCACCAGTGTGTTTCTTGTCATTGTTCCCAGGAGAACCTACTGTACCACCCAGGAGGCTGGTGTGGTGGGTTGGGCTTAGAATTTCTGAAGGGTCCTCCCCTAGTGAGACTTCACTTGAAGTGGAAATGTCTTCTCCTGTGACTGAATTTTTTTTGGGAAAGTATCTTTGGAATGAAGGGCACTGCCAAGCTGGTAACTATGTACCTGCATGTTGGAGTTTCTCGTGGGAACTTCAGGACACCTGGCTGGGCTGTGTGACAGATGGGCCTTGACTCTTGGCTGTACAGCTGGAGGGTTTCTAGGACCCACATGAATGCAGAACCTTTTTCTGGATTAAGTGTGGGCTTAATGTAGTGATCTGCTGAGTAGGTAAATACCTGAAATGCCCCTAGAGAGAGCAGAGCCAGGTGGTATGTGGAGGTTTGTACCCCGCAGCACTGGGCATGGAGAAGTGCGCTCCCCAAGTGTGGGTTGAGTTCTCCCTGGCTCTTCAAGGACAGGCCAAACCCACAAGTCTATACCTCCCTTGCTGCACAGTTGAGGATTCCATAGCCATAGGCAAGATGCTGCTGCTGTAGGTCAGTGAGGGGGCCTCTCGGGCCATTCTGGGGCCCGTGGGAAATTAACCCACAGGTCTATGGAGCCTGATGTTCTGTGCATCATTCTTCCTATCTCTAGTATATTCAAGGGGCATTTTTCTTGAGCAAGTTGGACTACATTCTTAAGAACAGTACACTGGCTATTGGTACAAGGGGCAGGTCCTGTAGCCACACCTGATCCCAGAAGCTGGGACTCTGAGGCTCAGGCTCTGTGGGCATGGCTCTACTCATGGGATGAGATGGATCAGGATATTGCACAGATTTAGGCATAGCTTGGGAGACACTGCTCTCTGTGATGTGTCTGTCCTTGCCTGTTTTTGGCTTCCTGGGCTGCATTGGAAGAGTTGGTTTTTTAGGATTGTTCAGGCCACTGTATACCTTCATCTATGAAAGTTCTTTATCATCGAGTTTAAATTGGGAAGGTCGAGCAAAGCCTGGGGTTTGCACCAGACACACCTCAGGAACCTGTACAATCCATGATTGCCCAACGTGATAAATTGTTTTAAATTAATGTGGCTGAGTGGCTGTCAGGAGATGTAACTGTGTGGTGATTTTTATGGGCTGGTTGTTTCTGCTTATGCAGAGGATGCCTGAATCTGTGTGTCCCTGGCTTATAGGTTCTATAGACCCTGTAGTGAGGAATGTGGGGCTCTAGGGTTAAATCACTTCTCTCACCTGGAGGCTGCTTCTTCCTTAGGCAGCCTGTGTTAAAACAAACGACATGCTGTCTAGAGAGAAGGGTGTTCAAATTACCTTGCTGGACTCCAAGTTGCCAAAAGGAAGCCCTCTGGGGTATGATATATATTTGACATGCATTTGCAGTATGTAATTGGAACCATGAGAAAGGTTTTTGTTCAAAGCTATTGAACAGTTTCCTTATTTCAAACCTGTTGAATCTGGAAAGAGTTGTTTCTGAATTCTGTGATAATGACTATATAAAGGCTGAAGGCAAAGAGTTTCCTGTTCCAAGTCACCGCCCCTCCCTGCCAGCCCAGTTTTGTTAGTGCCCAGTGCCCTTGTAGCCACAAAAGATACCCTGGCTCTTGTTTCCTGGATCCCTGAATATCAGAGCTGGAAACTCGGTGCCTTTCTTTCACGTGGCAGAGGCTGGATACAGCCCAGGAGTTCATCAACAGAGGTGCCCCCCCCCTTTTTTTTTTCTGAGACAGGGTTTCTCTGTGTAGTTTTGGTGCCTGTCCTGGATCTCGCTCTGTAGACCAGGCTGGCCTTGAACTTACAGAGATCCACCTGGCTCTGCCTCCTGAGTGCTGGGATCAAAGGCATGTGCCACTACCACCCGGCAAGGTGCCCCTTCTTAGGAGCAGCAGAAGTGGGCCCACCCTGTCTTCTCATGCCAGGCTGCTGCTCTCACTACCTTGGGATGAATCAGTGGTATTAGTCTGGCTTCCCTATTTTTTTGATACAGTATCTGCCATTGTTGTCTTTTCTACAAATCAGTTCCTTTCCAGTGATCCCTATCATTGCACCCTGCCCTTACTGGGCCAGCCTCCACTTAGCAGCCAGTCATTGGTGTTCATTGCCTTACACCACATTGTTTGTCAGCTCTGGTGTTTGCTGTGCATCTATGGAGGATGCTTTCATGTTTCTCAGCAGAAGAAAGGCCAGATGCTGTCTCTGAAGACTGCTGACTGGGCTGTAGGCCAGAGTAGGGGAAGGCCAGTCAGGTCTTTGCTGGGCAACAATTGGCAGCTATGGGTGGCTGTAGGGCCTGAGGCCCTGATGAGCTTTGCTTTCTGCTCTTCTAACTTAGAATTGTAGGAGAACACAGGCATGGCAGGCTCAGCATATTGTGACATCTGAAGGTCTTGGCCCTGGCTGGAGACAGGCAAGATGTGAGTGGGTTTTTGGAGCCTGCAACTTCTGTAGCCTCTCAGGCCGTCTGGGTAGTTGGAACCACCAGGTGTCTTCCTAGGCAATTGGTTCTCTGAACAGTAAGCAGGTTCACACCCTGTGAAAGTCTGTCAAGACTTACTGTTAGTGGTTACAGACCCATCACTTGAATTTCTGGTGGCTGGCTATGTCACTAGTCCCTGAAAAGGGCTAGTTCCCAAAATTATCTCACTTCAACTTGGGGACAGAAACCTGGGCACTCTGGCTGGTCTGGGTACTATGGTGTGTGAGGTCTGTGTCTGCCTATTGGGAGGCACCAGTTTCCTGGCACGGAATCTGTGTAGGAGAGATGTGAAATGGACATCCAGAGAGTGCTGACACTGCTACTTGTAGTTATCTGTCCAGAAATTGGTTTTGTCCTATGGAGTGATAAGTTGACATTTAGAGAGCACATTCAGATTTCCCTGAGGCCAGAGGCTTGCTGGCTGGCCTTGCCCAGAGCATCTGGGCTGTGGTGCCTACATAAGCCCCAGGGAGTCCAGCTGGCAGTGACACCACATATATGGATACGGCCCTCCCACAGGTGCCACAGCCAATTTTCTTGACATTGTTTGCTCCCTAGTGGGTACCCTGTTAATTAACAGAGTAGTGAATTTGAGATATATACTAGTAAACTGGGAGCAATTCCAGGTCAGCTAGGCCTGTTTCAGTAGAACAGCTGATGACTTTTTCAGCATTGCATATTGGATATAGTTCAAGTTGATATAATTGCAGTTATAATTCCTAACCCACAGCAGCCATGGCAATTCTCTTTTGCTAGGTTTATATTTAACCATCAACTCCATGTTTGGGGAAACATCAGGTGTGTATAGGAGTGATAGTCTCTCAGATAACTGGGTTCAGCTTCTGGCTTGCTGCTGAGCTGCTTCCTGCTCCAGAGAGTCTGCCTGGTGATGTGCCTCTTCCCTGGGGTGTAGAGGAGCCTTGTAAGGGAGTCTTGGGGACATACTCTGCAGTGGCAGTTCTGGCAGAGGCGGGGAATATAAGGCTAGATGGGAACTAGGTAGGAGTTGTAGGGACCTTAAGAATGATCCAGCGGAGCCAGCTTTTGTGACCCCAGGGTTCTCTGGAGTGATGGGAGGTGGGGCTGGGCTGAACTGTTGGAGTGTAGGAGCTGCTTCTGTGGATGGGGCTGACTCAGAGATGGTCTGTGAAGAGGCCAGGCATAGCTGGCCCTGGGATGACCACTTACTGGGCCCTACACTGTGCCCAAGACTTCATTGTGGCTACTCAGAAGACATCTAGAGGCCACAATCTGTCCCAGGTCAGATGTCCTGATGCTGTGATAGTCAGAAAATGAGACTTGTCAGGGGATAGGCTTTATTTTTTTATTTTTGCAGGACCAGGCTGGGTAACCTCAGCATCTGCATGAGGATGCACTACATATACTGTATTGCTTCCCTTAGGATGTATGTGTCCAGGCCTCTTGCCTACTACTTGCCCTGACATTTTACAGCCTCCTTGAAATACTACAGATATATGAAATATATTCCATTGAACCATAACTACTTTTGATATTTATACAGAAAAAGCCTTAGAAGCAAAAAGACAGAGATTTGGTTTTATAACATTCATAGTCCTTTAGGGTTTTTTCCCCCCTATATTTATTTCTAGGTGTTATTTTCTGGTGGAAATTGCACATATAAGAGATGGGTACCTCACATAAACACACCTGAGTGGTTCCATTCTTCACACTGTTTGTGGATACAGGGTTGGTACTCATGTGTGGTCAGGATATAGAATGCACAAGTTGGGATTTCTGAGGGTGGCATGCATGCAGTCCAAGAAGCAGTGTTCTCCATTTATCTTGCCTTCGTAGTCCCTGGGCACTTTCATGTCCTTTGTGTCTGCTGCTGTTTTTTGACTAAATCCTTTGGTTTATTTATCAGCTGTTAAGCCTACCTTGATGGCCTTCAGTGTTTGTGGCCAGCTTCTGCCAGTAAGGGTGATCATTGAACCCCAAATTGCTTTGGAACCTCCTGCCATGTTATAGAACACATGGCTATGGACACTGCTAGAACTATGATGCCAGTAGGTTGTTCTTCTGTCCCTCTGTAGGTATGGTGCTGGAAATTGGACCCAGGGCCTCATACATTCTAGGCCCCCAAGTGCTCTACCACTGAACCATATTACTAGTCTTCCAGTCCTATTTTAAACACATTTTTAAAATACCAATGAGAGCTGTCTTGCCGTTCCTTACTGCAGGATGGTTATCTATCTGGGATCAAGAAATTGGGACTTTTAGTATGCTCTTTTAGGAAAATCCATTTAGTGTGACCTTAAAAGAATAACTTATCTTTGCATTGTAAAAATCAAGTGTTTCCTTAAGTTTTTCTCTGTTGCATTTCCCATTAACACTTTTAAGAGTCTTTTAAAAATTAACAATTGCTCTTCCTATTAAATTAAATTCCAGACTGTTGGGATGGCTCAGATAAAGGCATTTACTACCAACCTTGACAACCCGAGTTCACTCCTTGTATCTCACATGGTGGAAAGAGGGAACTAATTCCTGAAGGTTGTCCTCTTTATACCACATTTTTGGTATATGTGTGTGTTTATGTGTACCTCTACACACACATATGTGTGTGTGTTTGTGGAGGCCAGAGGTCATTTGGGTGTCTTCTCTTTCTACTTTATTTATTTGTTTGTTTGTTTTTGTTTTTTCAAGACAGTTTCTCTGTGTTACTCTGGCTGTCCTGAAACTTGCTCTGTAGACCAGGCTGTCTTCCAACTCACAGAGACCCACTTGCTTCTGCCTCCCTGAGTGCTGGGATTAAAGGCATGAGTCACCACTGCCTGGCTCTTATTTATTTATTTTGATTTTTTTCGAGACAGGGTTTCTCTGTGTAACAGTCCTATCTGTTTTGGAACTCACTTTGTAGACCAGGCTGGCCTTGAACTCACAGAGATCCGCCTGCCTCTGCCTCCCAAGTGGTGGGATTAAAGTCATGTACCACCACCGCCCTGCCTTCTACTTTATTTTTTAATACAGTGTTCTTCACTGAATCTGGAGTTGCACCTATTTGGCAAGATTAGCTACCTAGCAAGTCCTCTTACCTTGGCCTCTCAGTGCTAGGATTGCAAATATGAGACGCCATGCCTGGCTTTTTATGTGTGCAGTGGGATCTGAACTTAGGTCATCAGCACTTGTGCAGTAAGTACTTTGCCGACTGAGCTATTTCCTCGGCCCTTATTTAATTAATTTTTCTTGGCATATGGGTGTTGTACCCAGTACTGGGTTTCATAAGGACATTTTCATAAAAGTGTGACATACTTTGACTGTGTTCCTTGCCAATTCCCCTTTCCCTCCTGCCAGTTCTCTTTTGTTTACCCAAACAGTTTTGCTTCTACTTTTATGTTTTATGTGTGCATGGTTTTTGCATAAAACCTAGGATCTACAAATGAGAGAAAAATGTGATATTTGTCTGGGTGAGTTAATTTGCTTAATGTGATAATTTCCAGTTGGATCCATTTTCCTGTAAATAGCATGATTTCATTCATTTGTGTTTGTGTGGGTATGTGTATGTGTGTGTGAGCATGTGGAAGAAAGGTTGATGTCAGATATTTTCTGTTGATGTCCATCTTATTTTCTGACAGGTTCTCTCACTGATCCTGGAATTCACTGATTTGGATAGGCTGGTTTTCCAATAATCTCCAGAGATCCTCTTGTCTCCTCATTTACCAAGAGCTGGGGTTACACACCCTACCATGCTTAGCTTTATGTGGGTGCTAGAGAGCTGAATTCAAGTCCTCATGTTTGCATGGCGAGCACTTTATTCATTGAGCCCTTGCTTTGTCCTTATTTATGGTGGAATAAAACTTAATGTTTAGGTGTACTATATTTTCTTTATTCAGTCTTCTCTTGATGGATACCTAGGTTGGTTCTACAGCTTAGCTATTTTGAACAGTGCTGCAAATAAACACTGATGAATGTGCTGGACATGGTGGCACACACCTTTAATCCCAGCACTTGGAAAACCGAGGCAGGCAGAGTTCAAGGCTAGCCTAACCTGATCTACATAGCAAATTCCAGGCCAACTATAGCTACACAGTGAGAGACCCTGTCTCAGGTAAAACAAAACAAAAAACAGTGATGAGCAAGTATCTTTGTGATTTATGACCTAGGCCCTTCAAGTAAATACCCAGGAATGCTATAAATTTAATGTTCCAGTGTTCTTGCACACATCTTAAATTCTCCCACCTGTATCAACTGCCGTGTGTGTGTGTGTGTGTGTGTGTGTGTGTGTGTGTGTGTGTGTGTGTCTGTATATATATGTATGCATGTCTCTGACTCTGTCTCTGTGTGTACATGTGTACCAATTACTTGGTTGTATATTTTCACTAAAACCAGAAGAAGAATTCATGTCTCTCTTGGCTGCTATAGAAACTTCAGATGGTGAAGCAGGTAGACAGTCCTGTGCACACAGGTCCATTGTGACTGCCTTTCTGGTCTGCCTCCACAGCCCTGGGACTTTCTGGTCCAGGCCCCAAGGTGTTTCCTCCCTCCCTTGAGGTTGTTGAAGTCTTGTGATGATGAGACTTGTATGGTGTCCTGTGGCTTCACATCCTTCTGCCTCATTTGTAGGGGTCTCCCTCACTCCCCATAAATACATGACCCTTTCTATTCTGGTGTGAGCTTCTGAGCTTTGCACTCTCTTGGTATGGCCACAAACTTGGGAACCTCACTGTGGTTATTGATCTTAAGAATTGTCATTTCTTGGGAACCTCAAAAAATACCTCTTCACCTTGGAGCTGGTGGACTTGTTTTCCTTTCAGGGGTTTGTTCTGAGCAGATTTTGACTCTTGTAGGCTGGCACACATGGCCTGTCTGATCCTATTTCATGTGCCATCAGTTGCTCATTGTTTTTGTCTTCTGCCAGTTGTCACAGTGATCCTGAAGGCACTGACCTATGATGAGAAGCGGGGTGCCTGCAGCGTGGGCGCCAACGTCAGGGATGCTGCCTGTTATGTGTGCTGGGCTTTTGCACGTGCCTATGAGCCTCAGGAGTTGACACCTTTCGTGACTGCCATTTCAAGGTAAAGCCTGTTGATTGTGCTGAAGGGTGATTATGCCGTCTGGTAGATATACCTCAGGCAAACGTGCCATCTGCCTTGGACTTCTTGTCCTCAGATAAGTCATTCTCTACAACTAGCTGCATATACCAGCATCCTTGGGCTCTGCTACTCTCCTCTAACAGCCCTGGACTTCTTGTCCTCAGATAAGTCATTCTCTACAACTAGCTGCATATACCAGCATCCTTGGGCTCTGCTACTCTCCTCTAACAGGTGGACAAGACAGGAAAAAACTACCTTATCTTGTAGAATGGGACAAGATCTGCTAGATGGGGAGATAGGGTTCCAAGTACCGCTGTCCAGGGAAGCAAATGGGCTCCAGGTCCCACTTCAGAGAGATGCCATGCATGGGAACAGAGTAAAGCTCAGTCACTAGAATGCCCTGGAACCCATGCTGCTAGTGACTCTGGAGCCACTAGCAGTGTCCCCCAGTGTGCTGAGGACAGATCAAGCCATAGGCCTTTCCTAGTGAGCATGAAAAGACTCAGACAGAGAGGACCCATTACAACATTCACACCGTGATGAACACACTGAGCTACTTAGCACCCTCCTTTGGCTTCTCAGAAAGAAACAGAATGAAGCTTGAACTCAAATAAAGTTGACTGCCCCCCCCCCCCAGTGTTATGCTCCAATTGCTGCACAAAACTGAAGAGACACTTGTGCTGAGGACACATTTGTTCTGCAACTTTCGAAGGGAAAGGAAAAAGAAAAAAATACCCCTGAAAGTCAGGCAGAAGAGCATTGGCACTATACCCGAGGCATGGAGCTCCAGAAGCCACTGAACTCCTATTAAGCCTACAGACCTGAAGCTACCACCCCGACACCTGGGACCCTACCCCTCATTTGCCAGAGATACTGGAGTCTGGTGACCCAGCACCTGCCTCTCCATTTCTAAGAATGTTTCCCTGCCTCACAGAACTCTCCAGTACTGTTTATATCACAAGTTGCTGAATGAAGATGAGGTGCCAGTGTACTGGCACACAGCTTAGGAAATCAGGACAGATACTGGTGAACTGCCGGGAGATTGTGAAGGACTGGGAGGGCCTTGGCTCTGATGTGTAGTTACTTCCTGCTTCAAAGTAAAACAGTCCTTACAGAGTCCATTCAGTTTAACAGTTTTTGTCAGAGAGCCTCATACTCACAGAATGCTATGCCATGTCCTTCTGCCTCTCCTGATCCAGGAAGTAGGAAGGCAGGATGGTCTGATGAAAGGAACAGAGTGATGGGAATGGATGCTGGCCTGCTGGCTTGGGAGCATTCAGCCATGTCATGTACATGGGTATCTCCTCGTTCTGTTTTGTTAAATGTGGGGACTCAAGGCCATGCTGCTGCTTTTGAAGGTAAGAGGTACAGATGAGAGGTCTCTGCCAACTTCCTAATGATTAGAAGGACCTGTGGGGCACGTGGTCCAGAGTGAAAGCCAGGGTCACACAGTTGCCACCATAGTGCCTGTCTTCACTCAGTGCTGTAGAACTTGTGTCACAACACTGATTGGTCTCTGGCTGGAGTTTGGAAAGGAAATAAGCCATGAAAAACATGGCTGATAGACATGATGGGGCTCTGAAGTCGGCTGCTGTTACTTGGTGTTATGGCTGCAGGTGGGTCTTGGGCTCTGTCATGTCTTTTCCAGCTCTAGCTTTTCTCACACATGGGCCAGTAGTATGTTGAGGGGCTTCTGTAGCTGCTGAAGGAACATGGTACCTTTTATTTCAGGGTTGTCCTTTCCTGCTCAGGGAAGAAAAGGCAACTGCACAGAGCCAAGGGTCCTTCCCATACATCACAGTCCCCTGGCAGTTCACCAGTGCCATGTCAGGGTCACACCTAGCACTCTACCTACAACATTCTGTCCTCTTTTCATTCTCAGAAAGAAAAAAATGGACACTCTGAGCTGGCCCTGTACAATCTCTTGGCCATGAGGTTTACTGTCTGAAGACGGTAGAAGGTGGCCTAGATTGAGCTTGGCATGGTCTTCCCAGAGCTTCTGTGAACTGAGCTTGCTCTGAGTGTGGGTTGTCCCATGGGGAGATGTGAGGTCCTTTCCTGTTGGGTTGAGATGTTGGATGTGGTATGGAGAATGCTGCTTCTGTTGGGACTCTGGGTGAGCACAGAAGTGGCCCTGCCTTTATGTACAGTTCAGTCTCTGGAATGACCCTAACTTTCCTGGCCAAGGAGTAGTTGGTGTGCAACCATGTCTAGCTGTAGTCTGTAGAAACTCTTGTGGGTCCACTTGTTTCTTTGGGCTTGGAGAGTTTGAACTTGCTGACATGTGGGAAAAACCTGAGGGGTTGCTGGGGAGCTCATGTCTGTGTGTTGCATGTGGAAACTGCATTTGTCTGGCTACAGTACTGCTAGCTGTCTCTTTCACAGCCTCCTGATCCTCCTAAGTTGGCAGTCAGCAGATAGTGGTAGCTGCTGTGGAGTTTCTTCTGAGAAGGCTTCTTCTGGCCCCTTTGCCCACACCTGCCTCAGATGGGCAGCAGTGCCCTTTGGAGCTGTGCTGCTGCAGGTTTCTAGCCGGTTGGACAGGTTCTGAGGAACCTGTGCCTGGCCCTTCCTGGCCCATCTGACTCCAGGCATCAGTGAGGGAGGGCACCGGTGAGTCAGGTGTGCCAGTGAGCTGGGGGCATGCACTACCTCCCGCCTGGAGCTCTGTGCCGTCTGAGTATCGGTCGGGTGTGCCCTGCAGACCTGCTTGCGAGGTTTGTCATGAGTGACCATGCTTTTTAATTATCAGGTTTAAGCCTATTAATTCTGGCACATGATAAAATCTTGGTATCTTTACTTTCACAAACTCCTCAGTGCATCCTGTAAAAGTATAGTGAGATTCAAATATAGTTTCCAGAATAAATAGAAATATCTGTCAGAAAGAACCAGGGAGGTGATATGGAGAGTCCTGTGGTACCTTGAAGGTGCCTGATACAGAGACAGCCACTAACCTTTTCTAACTTTTGGCTGAAGAAACTGGATCAGTTGTTCTTCCCCTCACAGTGTTAACTCTACTTTAGAAATTTCAAAAGATTTTAAAGGGAAATTTTTATCTTTTTGAAATTGTTTTGATTGACTTTGAAAACCATCTTTCCTTGGCTTTGAGCAAAGACAGGTGGAGCAGGGATGACTGTTTTGTGGCACAAATCTGGCTTCCTGAAAAGCCCAGTGTGGTGCAGTGGCAGCAAGATGTGAAGTGGAAGTGTGGTTGGGATGGTTGTATATTACCTAGATGATTCTTTCTAACCAGAAGTCAAAATCTGATCTACAGGAAAGAAAAGAAAGCTAGCTGCCGCCGCTGCTGCCAGCGTGCTCTGCCTGTCGCCTTCTAGTGATTTCCTCACCTGAAACTCTTTTGTAAGCTGAGCTCCTGTTGACGTTCACTCGGCCCAGGCACAGGCCCGCCTGTGCCAGGGGCAGCTCCTGACTCTCACCTCCACTGTGCAAACCGGCAGGGCAGCGTGGGCTGCCTGTGAACAGCTCGGGATTGGCTCTGTAGGATCTCTTCCTCCAGGGCAAGATTGTCCTGAAAAAAAAAAAAAAAAAAAAAAAATCAGGAAATAGCAAGCATTGCTCAAAGCTATGTCTTGTTCTTCTCAGCCTCTCTGAATGGCCCAGCTTCCAGAGAAGGGAAGACTCCTGTAGCGAGGAGAAGGCCAGCAATCAGAGACAATCTTGGTCTGCCAGGCCCAACTTTGTGCTGGCTTGGCTGTGACCCCAAAGAACATGATTCTGCTTATGGCTTAGGGAAATTTAGTAAAATGCAGGGTTTATATTTTAATGCGATTTGTGAATTAAAAAAAATCATAGATGACATATTAGTCATCTTTTTAAAAAAAATTAATTCAGAATGGAAGTGCTGTTGTTTCCCATGTAGAAGCAAGTATGCTGCTTTTGAGTGCTACACAGTATCATACAAATGACAAAAAAAAGTGAGTTTGGGTTGAATGCTGTTCTCACTGCATATGCTGAACTGAGGTGTAAGACTGGGGAAAGAGAAGCAGGCTGAGGCATGCAACTTTCCCTTGGCTTATACGAGAAAGAGGAGCCCTGTGTTGGTAAGTCCTGGTGAGCTATCATACAGCTTCCTCAGAGAAATCAGGCAGGTGGACACGCCCACAAGCACCTCTTTTTCAGATGGTGGCTTTCACTGTGGGTACCAGGTGTTGCTCTTCAGGTTTTCTCTGAAGTGAGAGGAGAAGTGACATTCATATAGGGTCATCCTGCCGAGCATGGTTGAGGTCCAGGTGAGGATTAGTATGCATGGGGAGTAGTGATTTAGGAAGATACTTTCTATTTGACTAACATCATTAGACTCCTTGAAACATATTTGTATTTTTAAATAATCCAATCTTGTTCTGAAGGTAGGAAAATAGTTTTAAGGAAGTTAGTCTGGAGCTGGAGAGATGACTCAGTGGGTCAAAGTACTGGCTGCTCTTTTAGAGGACTTTGGTTCTATTCCCAGCCTTCTCATGGTAGCTCACAGCTGTCTGTAACTCTAGTCCTAGGGAATCTGAAGCCCTCTTCTGGCATCTTCAGGCTCAGCACACATGTGATACACAGACACAAACAGACACATAAACACACACACACACACACACACACACACACACACACACACACACACACACACAAATGAATAAAAAGTTAAAAAAAATAGCCCAAATTGAAACAGTGTTTAAAAATGTTATACTCATAAGTGCATGCAGATTTGTTTTAATTACCTTGAAGCTTACTGATACTTAAAAAGCAGTGGTTTCCAGGCATTGTTAGCATTTACTTCTGTATAATCTCTGAAGTTTGATGGAACATGTAAATCCTGACTCATGCCTATAATCTTAGCACTTGAGAGGCTAAGGCAGGAGACTAACTATGAGTTCAAGGCCAACTTGGGCTACAGAATGAGTTCCTTCTTAAAAAAGAAAGAAAAATTATCAATGAAACAGTGACTTTTAAGGTATTTGCTTAAGGAAAAGCTAATTTGATGGTAGTGTATGAGGCTGCTTCTTTTCTTAGCTGTGTTGATAGCTGTTGCACACAGGCTTCCTCTGTGGTGACAGCCTATACTGGACTCTGATTCTGCGTCCCAGTCCTTGTGACTTATGGCTCACTTTGCTTGCTCTTACCTTGGTGAAGTCTGCATGGAGCAGCTTGTGTATGTTCACTGTCAGAGACCAAGAAAGGGTCTCTAGCAACTGCTGCCTAGAGAATAGTTGACATTTTCCTATGCTCTGAAGAGCATGGTAGCTGGGGCTTTTGTGAGCACACAGACTTGTCCGAGTGCTTGTGGGAAGGATGGCCCCATAAGTAAAGTAAAGATGCCTGCTGCAGCTGCCTTCCCACTGGACATGGTCCCCATGGGAGGAGCTACTAGTTGGAACTTCTTGTATTGATGCTGAGTACAGGAGAGATGCCTACAGATACATGTGTATCGTACTCGCTTGGCCTCCCACACACCTGAGAAGGACAAGTGGAGCTGGGAGAGGGCCCCTATAGGGGCTACTCTGACTCTACCACCTTATCAGGTCTCATCTGTAGCTATAAAGTTACCCAGTAACCTGTGGAAAGTGTTTTAGAAAAAAAAGGTGAATTGGACAGAGCCCTCTCCCTAGGAGGAAGGAAATAAAATCCTGAAACTAATGCTGAAGTCAGCCTCTTGTACAGCTTTGGTTTTATCACCATACCTGACTGAGGCAGGCTACATACCACTTGGGATTTTTCTTATTCCCATGCCCAATGCCTGGATGGATAGAATGTGTAGAGGGCTGTGAAAAAACAGCTTTATTTTCTGAGTGGCCTGGCTCCTCTAGAATGAACACTTGTTGAAATTGGACCTGCTTGCCTGGGCAGGGTAGGATGTCTGCAGACAGGCATCCTCAAAGCAGAGCAGAAGACACTTATCTGGGGATTTAGGAGGTCAGCTAAAATGACCGAGTCCATGACTTTGGAGAGGACGAAGCTGTCTCAAGATGGTTTCAGGTGTTGTCTATGTTCATCCTTTCTTCTCCAGTCAGTGTTCCATGGCTTAACATAGTAGTTGAGTCAAGCACATGAACAGGAAATCCTAAGAGTTTAGTGCTACATGACCTTTCAATACTATCAGTGGTGGCCTACAATTCCTGTAGGCAAACATTAAAGGAAAGCAGAGATTTTTACTTTTTTTTCCTAGAAAACATGGTTTAAAAAAAACAAAGCTCTAATATAGAACAATATTTAAATTTCCATTTTGAGAGCATATTTAAAATAAATGTCAAATGTAGTCTTTAAAAAAAGTCTACTTATTTTTGACAATTTCATATATTTATACAATGTATCTTATCTTGATCATATTCACCCACAACTCTGCCATCCCAGTGTGCTGTCTGCTGGGATATTGACTGATCAGTTTGGCTTGATTGATAACAGAAGCTGAGTGAGTTCATGGGTGCATTGGCCATGCCATGTCCAGAAGACAAGATTTCACAGCTCTCCTTCTTATACTCTAGCTCTTAAAATTTTTCTGCCCCCATCTTCTAAGATGTTCCTGAACCTTGGGGAATGGGATGGGGCGGGGCAAATGTATTTTCTTAACAGCAGTAGGTATGTGGCTCATGAATTATTATACTGGACACATGAATACAGGCCTCAGTCAATGTTTTATGATATGAAGACTGTTCACAAAAGCCTTTGTGGTGCGTTAGGGTAGAAACAATTTTAAGAAGTTCATGATGAGGTAGGATGAACCTTCTCTTGTTATAAGTCAGATTTCCCCTCTTCTCATTGTGGCCAAGTGTGATTAACACAAACCAAGAAAGCTGTGCCCCTGCCCCTCTCCCATTTACGTCTTGGAATTATAGAGCAGTATTTTGTCCTTTCTTCTGTGGCAGGTTTGACCGACTGGCACATATCTACTTAGTACCATTCTGATTGTTTTTAACATTAAAATTAAAAATAATTTGTGTGTGTGTGTTTGCGCATGTGTGTGTGGCGATCAAAGGACAACTTTCAAGGAGTTGGTTCTCTCTTTTACCATGTGTGACCCAGGGATCAAACTTAGGTCATCAGGCTTGGTGGCATGCCGAGTCATCTCGCTTCCTCTAGTTCTTGTTCTTGAACATTTTCTTACTTTCTGGACCCCAAAGACCATTTCTGCCCTCTGGTGATCCCTGGTTGGTATTTGGAGTCTCGGATTGCAGGCATCCTTCTAAGTGCCCCTTTCATTGAATACAAGGCTCCAGTCTCATCTGTGGAGACTATTTGTTCCTGCCTGGGCTGGTAGGAAGTAGTGCCTCAGAATGTGGGAATTAGGAGGGTAGGTCTGCAGCCTCACGGCTCTGTCTCCTAGGCTGGGAATAGTACTCACTGCATGGCTGAGAAAGTTGAGAATGAGGTTGAGAAAGACAGACTTGATCCTTAGGTCTTGCACTTTGCCATTTCCTGAGAACATCCCTGGGGCTCCAAGGGATGTAGGGACCAAGGAGAGAAATCCTAGATGGGGAAATTCTTCCCTGAGATGAAACTTAATAGCAGTAACTGGTAGATGCAGGAGAGATGAGAGACATAAGTTGGGGAGGAGCTCTCTAGATTCTGACAATAATGAAGTTTGGTATATAAGAAAAAGGCTTAGTTAAAGCCTATAGAGTGCCATGAGAGCTAGGAAAAGTTGGGTTGGTGTGGTGTTATTGCTTCTAGCTGTAGAAAAGGTTGAGCTTAACAGCTGCCTTCTATGTGGTATTTCTGTGGTGACTGCTTTAACCAGCTGACTGCCTGTTAGGTTACTCATTACTATGTCAAATACTTGAAGGACACTACTTTGTAAAGAAAAGGCTTATTCTGACTTGTGGTCTGGGTCCAAGGTCAAGAGGCTGTATGTAGTGGTAGCTTTCTTGCCAGCAGAGTCCTGAGGCAGCATGAGTATCACCTTGAAAGGGGCAGAGAGCAGAGTATGTGATATGTCTCCTCCTTGTAAAATCCAGAGGATCCAGTCTTGGTCTCCATCCTGCTGACCTCATCTAATCCTCATCACGTCTCATATCTCTCAATCCCAGATATAGACAATACATGCTCCCTAATGCCTCTCACTGGGTTGAGCCTTTGGGCATTGTTGAAACCATATGTTTGGGTGCTTCTAAGGGGCAAGTTGCCTGCAGGGTACATAGAGCTCTTGCTGTTCAATGTGGTTTGGAAGGCATAGGCAGCCGTGTCTAGGAATGTTGGTGTCAGCCATCCAGTTGTGACCATTTGTGTGCTGCCAGTTTTCATCCTGTAGCACCATTGTCTTTGCATTTTGTTGATCCCACGTGATCCCAGCAGGCCAAAGACATTATTCTCTAAGGCACTAGAGGCTCGGGGCATACCATCTGAGGACATTTGTTAAGGCTAGGGCTATAATGCTTGCTATCTTAGAGGTCACTTAAGTCTGTTGTAGCCTCTAGGAACCTTGAGCTTCCTGCTGTCTGTGAGGCTCACTCACACAAGTAAACAAGTGAGTGAACAGTGGTAGGATGTCACATGGTCTGTGCCCATGCCTGTGCATGTAGAGGTCAGAAAACAACTTTGAGTATCATCATCAGGAATTCTGTCCACCTCCTTTAAGACAGGGTCTCCTGCTGGCCCTGGGTTCAGCCATTAGACTAGACTGGCTGAGCAGCAGTCTCAGGGGTCCTCTCATCCATGTCCCCAGCACTGGGATGATTATCATGCACCACCTCACTGACATTTTTTTGAGGGATCTCATGCAAGACAAGCAGTTTACTGACTGAGTTATTTTCCCAGCCCTTGCATATTTCATTTTAATTAATCATTTTCCTTGTTTTTACAGTGCACTGGTCATTGCCGCCATATTTGACCGAAATGTGAACTGCAGAAGAGCAGCCTCTGTAAGTTTCACTGTCCCCAGTACATTCCTTTCCTGGAGGTGGGGGTGTAACTATTGCTGATGTCCTGTATGTGGGCCTCTATCTCCCTGGAAAACCCACTCTCTGTGGAAGCAAAGGCGATCAGATGAAAGAACTGAGTAGCGCAGTCACCATGGTAGCACTTGTAGGGCATTTACTGTGGCATTCTTGGGGAAGTCAGGGCTCAAGGTCTCCACCCAGTGCTGCTGAGAGAGCCACAGCCAGCTGTGGTGAAATATCTTGAACAAGTACAGGTGAACAGGTTTCTGTTCAGGAACCAGACCAAATTCAGGGTAGCTCAAGCTCTGCAGAGGAGGAGAAATTTATCCTGTGACTGTAACCCAAATGACATGGCAGGATAGGACACTGGAGGTTTTGTGCTCTCAGAGGAGCTGTTACTAAGCTGTGGTTAGCTATATTTTCCTGACCACATTGGAGTGGATCTCCCTGGGTGGGCTTTGGCCTAACAGCTGCCTGTGGGCTTTGTGTTTTGAGCTCAGTTACCCAGGTCCCCTGAGATCCAGCTTCTGGGATGGGTTTGGGTAGACTGTATGCCAATAGAGGTGTTGGCTAGGGCCATTGATGAGACCTGAATGTCATGAATTACAAGGGGAAGAGACTGAGATGTTTTCCTAGGGTTGCTGCATGGGGATGTTGCCGCTGTAGCTAATTGCTCACGTAACTGACTGCTGTGATTAGTGACCGAGTGTTGTGGGAGGCTGTAACTGAGAGGACCTCAGTTGATGAATCCAGGCTCTGTCAGGAGTGCTGTGATGCCTTAGCAGTCTGTGGCTGAGTTGAACACATTTGAGGTGCTCAGAAACAGGAAAGCCTCTGAGAGCTGTAGGGTGAAACTTGCTGCTGGCTGTGAGGTTTGTGGAGTTGGGAGTTCCCATGGTTTGATCACAGAGACTCTGCATCCTTGTCTCAGCTGGTCATAGAGACAGACTGAGTGATACATTACTGTAACTGCTTTGAGACTGAGGGAAAGGACAGGGGTGCTGGTACACAGGTGGGGTTGATAATACCAACAAGATGCCCAAAATAGGAGAGGACTGTGGCTGAGCTGGCAATGTTGCCGAGGTATCCTGTGGGGACAGAAGCCAGGCCTCAGAGTAGGATGGAGAGGAGACTCCTGTAGTCAGATAGAAGCACAGAACAGGGAAAGGAGGATTAGCCTGGTCTGCATGTTGGCTGAGAAGTTCTTTCCTATAGCTACTTTAATTTTGTTCATGTTTTAAAGTCATGAACATGTATTTGATTTTGAGGTAATCAAGTGGTCTTTGGCTTGTGTTCTGTTATGTGGTATACTGTGTGGTTTCTTTTCAGACTTTGAAACAACCTTTCAGTTTTAGTCTAGTTTTCACTTGTGGACAGTCCCTTCTTTATGTTGGGCTCAGTTTGTCAATGTTCTCAGGAGTAGAATTTCTGAATCTGATCATGAGGGTTTTTAGTCTTTTGTTTAGGTGTTTTTCTCTGCAGTTTAACTGAAGAAGAACTCACACCATCGAGGGTGTAGAATTAGTTCTCTTTTATTTTGTACCATAGTTTTTAAAAGATTGATGTTTTTCTACTTTAATTATTTGGCAGTATTTGCCTAAGAACCTATCTAGGCATTTTTTGTTTTGTTTTGTTTTGTTTTTGGAAAAATTTCCACTATTTTCTATTGTTTTTATTTAATTGCCCAGCTTTCTTGTTTCTCAAGTCAAGTCTTCTGTGCTTAAGTAAAGTGATGTTATCGAAGGCTTCAGCTGATTTCATCTTCTCTATCACAGTGGTCCCTGTCTTGTTCGGTTGCCTGTCACAAGTGATGGAGTTTGTCTGTTACTTGACTGCTGGCCTCTGACTGCAGAAGTAGATAAGCACTCAGGCCCTGCGTGTCTAGTTCCTGTATATCCTTTGCTGCCTCAGCCACCTGTTTGGCATGGTAGCCAGCCTGTTGGGTACTCATGTGAAGACTATGATGGAGGGCTTAGAAAGCCTAGCTGTTCCAGTCTGAATTGTAGGGGTCATACTTCATTCTGGTCAGGTGACTTTTGAGGTCTTGCTGTTGACTCTCTGTCTACATCTGCACTGAGAAGCAACCAGGATGCAAGCACCTTGCCCAGAGTCCTTTAAAACTATCAGCAGCCCCAGAGGGACTCCATTTTGTCTGCAGTGTTAGGAACCCAGTGATTTCTTGGGAGGTCTTAGCAGTCTTGCTCTCATAGTTAACCATTAGGCAGTAACTGTAAGTCTGATATATAATAAAATTTTATACTAAATGTGTACTAACATATTTTTATGTTTTCTTTAACCTAAGACGTATTTATGAGAAACAGTAATAAAGTCAAAGCCCAGTGACTTTATGTGACCCGGGATGAAGTGAAATAAAACTCTATAAATCTGTTTTTTTTTTAAACGTGAAATTAAAAACCTATTAAACGGGCAAGAAATTCCTTGTGTTCCTTTTAAGTTCAGCACTGTTTATATAGTAGACTGTAGGATTTAAATGCAGGAAGAAGATGAGGGAGGCCTCCATCTGAGGCTCATTTGAAGACATAAGGGCTCTGAGTAAACTAAGAGCATCTTGCCAGGAAGCTGCTTCTTCAGGCAACTGCTACTTAATGTGGACTCTCCAGCCTCTTAGCTGATACCTCTCCTTGGTTTCTCTTTCTGGGTGTGTGAGATGTCTGTTTACCTGTCCAGAATCCAGGAGGTGTGAGCAGTGAAGTGCCCGGAAGTTGCCAGTTCTGTGGCCTTACCTTTCAGCTGTTGGTGGTTGATCCATCCCCTCCTCTGGGTCCCTTGTCTGGTGGCCACAGTGCTTCTAAGATAATAGGGCCATTGTTTTGTATCCTCATTAGTGCTTCATGTTGCCGGCCCTTTCTGGTGGTCAGCATTTGGGCTGGACAGTGGAGTCCTGGCATTGCTTGGTGGAAAGGATTAGTTATAAGTTGCTAACTCCTCTAGGTTTTGCATACTAGATGGTATCCCGCAGGCTAGATGTGCTGAAAAGGCCTGTTCCTCTTTTGTGGCTCTTGTAGGAAGCTTGGGATGAGGAATGGAGAGGAGATGAGGAGAGAGAGTGAGAGAGAGAGAGAGAGAGAGAGAGAGAGAGAGAGAGAGGGAGGGAGGGAGGGAGGAGGAGGGAGGGAGGGAGGGAGGAGGAGGGAGGGAGGGAGGGAGGGAGGCAGGGAGGCAGTAGTCACAAGCTTTCAATTCTTTCACTCAGTATTTCATTTGATGTTTCATTCTAATTCTTTTTTTGTATTTTTTGCCTTTCATTTTGACATTATTGAAATTCACGTAGAGTTATGAGAATACAGTAAAGTCTGTTTACCCTTTGCCCTGCTCTCTACTGGGTAACATCATAGGTTATATCCACCAACTCAGTCATCTTAGTTAGGACTCTTAGTTGTATGTGTCCTGTGTGCATGGTTAGCTCTGTATGGCTGCATCTCATACATATCTGTGAATCCCCTACAGTTAAGGCACACAGTAGTCATCACCACAGATGTGATGACTTGCATGATCCTTGTAAACATGGCTGCTTCTCTCTTAACTGCTAGCAACCATCAGTCTACTTTCCAACTTTGTAATGCTGTTACATTGCTGAAGTAACAGTCTTTGGGACTGGTTTTCTCACTGAGTGTATGTTGGGAAGTCCTTGGTCATTGCCTTCTACTGTAAGTGGTTGTTCTCTAACTGAGTCTTGGTTTTACCTGTAAAAGGGCATCTGGGTTGCTGCTGGCTCAGGATTATTATGAGAACTTTCATACAGATTTTGTGTGGGCATAGTTTCTGTTTCTTAGGCTGTATGCCTAGATTACAGTTTCTGGGTCCCATCTTCCAGGGTGCTACTAACTGTTCCCCAGGGTGACTGTCCTATAATGTGTCCTCCTCATCTTTGATGAGTTGTGGCGGGGGTTGCCTGGTTTCTTCTGGTCACTGTTCTGTTTTAGTTTTGCTGATGTGTGTGTCTGTGGTTTTAGTTTCCTTTTCTCTGATGATGCTGAGTCTGTTTGGGGTGTTCATTTGCTATCTGTGTTCTCCTGAGTAAGATGTGTCTCTTCAAGTCTTACTCATTGTCTAATTAGATGGTTAGTTTTTATTGTTGAATTTTGACTTCTTTATGTATTCTAGATATTTGTCCTTTTATATTGGATATGTGTGTTGCAAATCCCCAGTCTATGGTTGTTTTCATTCTTCTAACAGCATCTCCATAGACAGGAGTCTTCTATTTGAGTGAGGTTTCAGTCTTATTTATTTCTTTGGTGTGTGCTTTCAGTATCAAGGTTGCTAACCACTTGACGCTGTTCCCAGCATTCTTCTGCTTTCTGTCTGTGCTGATAGCATATTCTGTAGTGATGTCCATGTGGTCAGTCTTCATATTGTATTAGGTGATCCCCTAACCTCTTATTTTCAAGATTGTTTCAATATAAATCTTGTATTAGTTTTTACCTTGTTTGAAGATGTCCCTGCTTATATTTAAGATGACATTGTATCTCTTTACATCACCTTTCTTCAGTGTTTCTTTCTTTCCTTAAAATTTGACTGCAAGGACCAGGCAGTGGTGGGGCTCACCTTTAGTCCCAGCACTCAGGAGGCAGAGGCAGGTGGATCTCTTGAGTAAGAGGCCAGCCTGGTCTACAGAGTAGGTTCCAGGACAGCCAGGACTACACAGAGAAACCCTGTCTTGAGAAGACAAAAACAAAAAAACCAAAACCAAAACAAAACAAGGTAAAAAGAATTGACTGTAACGAGCTGGAGCAATAGCTGCTCTTCCAGAGAACCCATCTGATTCTCAGCATCCACATGGTAGCTCACAACTATTGCTAACAACAGTTCTAAGGGATCCAACTTCTGACCTCCATGGGCACTAGGTATGTATGTGATACATATATATCCAGGCAGATAAAACACTCAGATATGCAAAAAAAAAGTAACTCTTAAAGGGGGGCAGTTTGCAAGAGTTACAAAATGGTAAGCAGCAAAAAGCATCTCATTTCTCCCATTTTAGAAACATGTGAGAGCCACCTTAGGGTGGGTCACCTAGTGTCTCTGCCCTACTGTGAGGCTCTGTCCTGGAGGTGCTTCACATTTCTGTCCTGGTGCTTACCAGTCCTGTGGGATTCATGCATAGATCCTGGGGTCCTGTGGCTCAGTCTGCTCTCTTTTGTACATCTGTGCATGGTCTCAGCCCAAGTTGGGATGTCTGCTTGGGTAAGGGGTGTTCTTATGCCACCACTGCCTCCCCCACACCTGTTCCCACCTCTGCTAGGATGGTGCGTGTCACGTGATTGTGTGTAGCTTTGCTCCAGTTCCACATGGAGCTTGTGTCTACACCTGCCTCTAATCCTGGTTGGAACTCAGCTTTGGACGCTTTCGGGAAGTTTGAAACTCCACTGGGTAATAAACTGGGCATGAGGTTTCATTGTCACTTTGTTCAGACAGTCCTATGTAGGATAGTGTGAGAGACAGGAAAAGTTGTCACCAAAGAAGATTCATCTATACAATGTTTACCTAGAAGTACTTAATTTTGTTCAAGTTCACATGGGACATTTTTAGCCCCGATTCTGTGCCTGGCGCGTAGGACTCAGGTAGTTTAGAGAGCTGGTTGGAGACAGGTGTATGCCCTCTAGGAGGCAGCTCTGAGGTGTTGGGGATGGTAGTGAGTTGTGATCATAGAGTCCCTGCACATGTTTTAGGAGTTGGTTTCTAGTTACTGGCCTGTATAGTTTATTCTCAGAGTTCTATTCTGGGACCCTCACTGGGGTGTTAGTGTGAAAATGTATTTCCAGTGAAAGGCCACTCTCATATTGTATTTGATTTTATAAATGGAATTCTTAAACTGTGGTTTTAAAGAGTACTAGGACATAAAAACAGTGACAAACCACCCTCAGGGCTCTGGTCAGCCAACAAAGAGGACTTTTATTTAAAAAGTAAAGCCATGGGTCATTTACACTGTACTGTGTTTGTTTTGAATTTATCTTCTGATGTTTAGCAGAAGCAAACCTCACTCACCTGCTCTGTTTGTTCTTTTTGCTCCTTAGGCTGCCTTCCAGGAGAACGTGGGGAGACAGGTATGGCCACTTTATAAATCTTTATTTCTGAAACTTCCTGTAGGCTTAGAGGTGGGAATCTTGACAGCTTTGGTTTCATATCTTGTACTGTTGGGTGTGGGTACTGAATGAGCCTCACCTCAGAGCAAGCTAATAAACATAGCAATTCTGATCCCAGACCCACCATAATGTGACCAGGGAGTACTGATTCCCTGTGCCTTTTGGGAGACCCTGTATGAATGTTTCATGCAGGTTAGGATCTTGCCTCACATATTGCTGTGGGCTGAACATGTGTTAGGCACCAAGCGTCTTATCCTGGTGAGAGTCCTTGGATCCTATAGGCCTTGGCCCTTCCCCAGCTTGTGATTTATTTGGAGGCCTCACCTTCCAAAAGCCTTAACCCCACGCCTGCTTTTTATGTTCACTGGTGGTGTAGCTGTGCTTGGGCCTGGACACCCATCACAGGCCTTGAAAGTAGGGTTTAGATTCATTCAGGTGTAAGATTCTGGCACACTGGAGTGTATGGTCAATTTAGAAGGAGGCTGGAGAGGGGCTAGAGCACTGGTTCTCAATTATGGATCATGACCCTTTGGGAGTTGTTGGATAACCCTTTCACTCGGCTTGCCTAAGACCATTAGAAAACACAGATATTTACATTACAGTTCATAACAGTAGCAAACTTGAAGTAGCAATAAAAATAATTTTATGGTTGGGGTCACCACAACAAGTATTAAAGGGTTGCAGCATTAAGAAGGTTGAGATCTACTGGGTTAGGGACTGGGAAAAGTGGCAGCTACCAAGATGAGTCTGGACAGGGAGGAGAGTCCCCAAGAGAAACCAGCTAAGAGTGATTGCTCTAGGGTTTCATGATAGAAGGTGGTTTGGGTGCTTGTTAATATTATATATAGGTGAGGAAGGCAGAAGGATGGCCTAGTCCTACAATAGTGCGCAGAATAGCCTGTATGTGAAGGATGATGGGTAGAGAGGTGTAGACCAAGATGGATATGCTCTGGGTGAGAGAAGCTATGGATGACTTGGGGGTGGGGCAAGAATATTATCAGCAGCCACATGTTTGTAGTAGAGAATTCTGGGGGTAGTCCAGGAAGTAACAGGGCTGCCTAGTAACTGGAGGTGGGGTCGGGGGAGGGACACTTGACTCCTTCCCTTGGGTTGGTCTGCTGGAGATGTAGGTCTTGAACACCAGAATTGATTAGATCCTGCCTGCCTCCATCCTGGCCAAGACCCCCAAGAAGCTAGTTGAGTGGGCTCTCTAATAAGTAGGTGTGTGTGTGTGTGTGTGTGTGTGTGTGTGTGTGTGTGTGTGTGTGTGTGTGTGTTTGTATTGTATTGTATTGTATGAATGCTCTCTGTTCCCTTCCTGTAGCCTGGGGGATCTTTGCAGCTTAAGATTATCCAGTGGGCAGTTGCTGTGTCTAGGACCAGCATGGGGTAATAGCCATATCTGGGCCCCCCTTGCTTGCCCAGTCATGTGCTGTAGCATGAATCCTAATTGGTCTTATTAATAAAAACCTGGAGTTAGATATCAGGGTGAAAGCTGAAAGATCAGTGAAGCAGAGCAGCCAGCTACTAGTTCTTACTTCTACGAAATCCTCAGCCTGAAAGAGCCCTCAGCTCCTGTCTCCTCCCTCTTTATATTCCTCTCTCTGTCCAGCCATATCACTTCCTGTTTCCACCTCCCTAGTATTGGGATTAAAGGCTTGAGAGCCACCACTGCTTGGCTGTTTCTCTTTTAGACTTGGTGAGTCTTGTGTAGACCAGGGTAGCCTTGAACTCACACAGATCCATCTGCCTCTGCCTCCCAAGTGCTGGGATGAAAGGTGTGTGCCACCACTGCCTGGCCTCTATGGCTAACTAATGGCTGGTTTTGCCCTCTGATCTTCAGGCAGCTTTATTTGTTAAAGTATACACAAAATATCACCACATTTCCCCTTTTTGTCTAAAATAAAAAAAGATTATAACTAGTATAAGAAAAACTATATACAATAAGTACAATATATACAGGCAATAAATACATCAACAATGTCTAGTCCATTTGCATTTGACCAATTCAGAGAAAATACTCCATTTTCTATCTTATCTTGGTGAGTCCAAAGTTTTGTACCTAATTCACTTTCTATCCTAACTTGCGTTACCATCTTTGGGTGGTGTGGGTACTGCTGAACAGTTTAGACCTGCCCATCCTCCCTGGTAAGAGCCAAACCTGGGCTCCACTTGCCTGCCCAGTCATGTGCTGTTGTCTTTGTGTGAATCAGGCTGTAGTGGTACCTTTGCCTGGGCTGTGGGCTTCTCTCTCATTGTTATGTATGAATCTGGGGTCTACTTGATAAATAATTACATAATCCAAAGCATTTTGTTAAAGCACAAAGTTTTACTTCTACAGGAAGGTGCAAAGCCACTTTTTTCTTTTTCTTTTTCTTTTTCTTTTTCTTTCTCTTTCTCCTCTCCCTCCCTCCCTCCCTCCCTCCCTCCCTCCCTCCCTCCCTCCCTCCCTCCCTCTCTCTCTCTCTCTCTCTCTCTCTCTTTCTCTCTCTCTCTTCTTTTTGTTTTGTTTTTTGAGACAGGGTTTCTTCATGTAGCCCTGGATGTCCTGGAACTCTCTCTGTAGACCAGGCTGGCCTTGAACTCATAGAGATTCACCTGCCTTTGCCTCTAGAGTGCTGGGATTAAAGGCATGCACCACCACCACACACTGCAAAGCCACTCTTAATCTAGCAAGCACACCCATTAGAGGTCCTGCTCTGATTTTAACCCCAAGGCAAAGGGTTTTATGCCTCACAGACTTGAGTGGTTAGAGCTTGGCCTCATATTACTTGATTGGCTAATTCAAAATGGACCAGCATTTTGCTAAGGAGAGTGAAATTCGAACATATATCTTGACTTTAAGAATATGATAATCTGGGGCTCAAGAGATGGCTCATTGCTTAAGAGCATTGGCTGCTCTTCCGGAGAACCCTGGTTCAGTTCCCAGCACCCACATAGCAGCTCACAACTGTCTCTAACTCCAGTTCCAGAGGATCTGACACCCTTACACAGACATACATGCAGGAAAAACACCATAAAAATAAAGAAATATTTAAAACATTGAAAAAAAGAGTATGCTAATCTGGAGGGATTCTAGCCAAATGGTGTCTTTACTGATTTCTTTAAACATAGAATTTTCTCTGTCTTCTTTTAACTCTGATAGAAAAGACATTTGCATTTCCCACACCATCAAACAGGAATATGATAAAAGCACACAAAGTATGCACCATGGCAGAACCAGGAGCAACGTACTGCAGTCACTCTACTCCAGCTCAACCCCTGAATGACTTGGTGGTTCTTAAGACACCTCAGTTCATCATTCTCCTCACAGGTGGAGGGTTGGGGCAGCCTTTCTAGTGTTCTCAGGAGGGCTGTTTGCTGGGTAGTGTTTGTAAAGTTGTGAGACTTTAATGACCAGGCTTCAGGCTTAGCTTGTGAAATGGTGAAGGCATTGAGGATGACAGTGAAGATGGGCTGCACGGAGGAGTTGCTTCCTCTGCTGGCTACACTTTCCAGCCCCTGGCTGGTAATGGTGGCTTTTCCTCTTACTCTGTGCCTGGGGTAACCCTAAGGGCAGAGGTCAGGGAACAGAAGGCTGGCAGACCTCACATGTTTTAGTTAGGCCTGGGTTTTAAGCTCTTCTGGATTCTAGATGGGTGGTACATTCCACCATGTGCTCAGACTAATTGGCATTATTTATATGTAACCTGAAGACTAAACTTCTGTTTTTGACATTGTCTCCATAGAAATAAAGAGCCTGAATTCCATGTAGAAATTCAGACTCAAATTGTAAATGTCTTTATTTTGTGTCCTTTTCTTTGGATCTGGTCACACACATGCATATGCTAGTAGATGCACCTCTGAGACTATTTTGAGCTGGCTGTGCAGAGGGGTAACACCTTGTGTTTGAGTAGATTCCTTCCTGTGTAAGATACAGGGGTGTGGCAGGAAGGAGCTGGTGGTAGAGTGCCTGTCACTTTTCTTGGCTTTTGCTTGTCATTCTTGTGCCAGCTTTGTGCACAGATAGGGAACTCATCTGCTACTGGGATGGAGCCACCTCTGGGCCAATAGCTGTAAGGCTTTCTACATTTGGCTACAACTTTCTACATTTATATTTTTAAAGGAAATTTGTTTATAAAGTTTCTAGATTGTAAAATATTTTTTTAACCATAAGTGATAATATTAGGAAATACCAATAATGTGATGATGGGACTCCACTATGAATATTCTTTATGGGTGAGGATGGAGGGGCCTGCCTCTTGTTTTTGAGTTTGGGGAACTGATGGCTGCGGCTATTAGCCTTCCACTGGCTTTCCTGCTCTAACAGGCTCTGGAATTGAGGGCTATGCTGTTGTCTTTGTGACCAGAAAGGGGGACCAAGCTCTAAGAGTAACCATTTCAGCACTGTTGAGACCCGGGGTCTTTTTAAAGGAAGGAGTTTTATAGCATTTGAAGTTGAAATAGTTGGGTTTGAAGAATGAGTGGAACTGCATGCAGCATCTGGCCAGGCAGGCAGGATGAACACTGACACACCGGTGGGGCATTCCACGAGTCATGTGGTTTAGCTTCAGCTGCCCTGTTGTATGCATGTGATCAGTGATTTCAGATGCTATTTCTCACCTTTTCTATTTTCTTCACTTTTACTTTTTTCAGGGTACTTTCCCTCATGGAATTGATATTTTGACTACAGCAGACTATTTTGCAGTTGGTAACATATCTAACTGTTTCCTGGTTATAAGGTAAGTTTTAATTTGTGTAACAGAACTGTAATAGTCTTTTTGACTTGGGTGTCAAACATCAGCTTCTACCATTTCCTTCTTCATTATTCTTCATTATACTGTAGTCTGCTTAGTGTAAATATAACATGTTGTAGAAGGAAAAAATTGAAGTGGGAACAGTTACTGAAACTGTTCTCATACCAACTTTATACTCCATGGTACATGCTGTAGAAGATGCCTGCTCACACTTCAGTGTGGTGACTAGCGCTTCACATCTTCCCTGGTCATTAGTCTTCTCCTTGTTGTCATTCTGGGTTGGTGCTATTCTGTGCAGGCCTTGGTACCATACAGAGATTAGCCACAAGCACAGCTATGTATGTCCTTCTGTGTGACAGCTTTCCCACCAGGTGTCACAGATGGATCGATCTTTCAAATGACATTTTTGATTTGAAGTGACTGTGTATGTGTATCTTTTTGTTTCAATAAAAAAATATGTCCAAGTTGAAATTATCTGATTATCAGATCAGTAAGTAAGATAATTGAGAAATCAGGTCAAGGAATAAATAGTAACACCCTTAACTGCTGTTTTCAGAAATCACATCAAATTATTTTTACTTGTATAACTTAAGGACTAGGGAGTAGTACTAATGTGAAAAAGGTACTTTGTGAAGTAGTTTAGTTACTGCGAATTAGGAGAAACATGCCAAGTACATTTTTTAAAAAAGTTCCTGACTATTTTATACCCCGGGGGTAGATTTCCTAATAGCCCTGCTGTGCAGACCATGCAGAATTTACACTTCTCCATAACCAGCCATGACAGATTTTAAAAAAACAAACAATAAACTAAAAACAAAAAAGTGACCAACCACTTTTCCAGGAAGCATGTGGCCAAAGGTGTCCTTGCCTACCTGCCACTACCCCTAGCCCCGCACTTCATGTCTCTGTCCATGTGTTCTTTGTTCTCTGATTATTAGTGCTGGAATATTGTATGTGAGGTTGTGTGACCTTTATTTTGGAGTTTCTTAGGTAAAATAGCTGGTAGTTAAGTTGGGTTTTGGAAAATTCTACTTATTGCTAAGATTTCCACACCAGTGTAGAACTTAAACATATTATTATATCCATTCTGTAAAAATACATGAGAACACAACCTGACTCTAGGGTTCCTTCTCCAGTACAGTGGGCTGTGTGGTGCTCTGGTCTAAATAGCAGATCAGATGTTGTCTTATGAAGACAGTCCAGTTGTAAATGTAACCAAGCAGGTTGTACCACATCCTAGCATCACAGGGCCTCTGACCAGGGTCTCATCTTCTCGACTGGTATTTCTCTCTCAGCCTGGATCCTGGAGGGCAGGATCTCTGGACTTCATGTGAATGGACCACAGTCTTTGTCTACCATGTAATTTCATAGGAATCTGGATGGGTTATCACTGGCAGTCCCTGTGAACATACCAAAATCTGTCCATTAACTGGTTGAGGAACATTGGTGTATGTGATTTACTCTGTGACCACAGGATAGGGTGTTTTTTTTGTTTTTTTTTTTTTTTTTTTTTTTTTTGTTTTTTTTTTTTTTTGCCTGGCCATTTTCCCAGTAACCATCTGCCTACTTGGCCTCTTGCTTATTTTCTTTGTTGCTGATGTCAGTTTCCTAACATCTCCAGCCTTGAGCACCATTTTAAAAATTGTCACCTTTTTTTCCCCTAGTAGTTTGTTTTACAGGAATCTCATATGCTTATGTCTTCTAAGTCACTCAAAGCAAGATGGCCTCAAGGTCGAGTGCCTCCGTCTGCCTAAACCATCATTTCTGTTCCTTTTCTCATAGTGATGGGTGACCTAAGTTTCCCTTTATTCATCCCTCATCAGCTTCACACATGTCTCACCTTCTGGCCCTCCTCATATCCCTGGCTGCCTGCATGTGGCAAGCCCTGATCCCCATTTATGCTTTGTCCTGCCATCCTGGCATCTGACATCTTCCTAAGAGTATGCTGCCTCACTCCTTTCTCTTCCTGTGCCTTTGCCTCAGTCTCCCCTCTTCCACCTTCTGGTGGACTCCTCTTGGTTGGTATTTGGCCTTCCAGTACCTGGCATGCTACATATAGGTTCATTACTGCCTAGGGCCAAGGTTCAGGCTGATCTTCGGTAAGGTCACAGCTAGTTGGTGGAAGAGCTGGAACTGGCTTTTGGTGGTATGGAACCCATACTCTCAAGCTTGTTGGTGAGCCTTCACACCTTGATTTGTACTCTCAGCCTTGTAACTTTGATCAGCTTTGCTGGCACCCCACCGTATGTCCTCATTATTGTACAGTGTAGCAAGTGCGGGCAGTGTACCCACCCAGGACACCTACACTATCACTAGGATGCAGAGGGTTCCCACTATCTCTGATCTGTTCTGCCTGGCTCTGAGCGCTGGTGCTTTGCGTTTTGTCCAGATTAGTATTGCTTAAAGAGTGTGCTTTTCCTTGTCTGAGTTCTTCTACTGAACACTGATTACCTGTTGTAGGTGCCTCTGTATTGTGATGTCTGTGCTGTTATGATGCTGTACAGCTTGCCTGCCAGGATGCCTTGTTGATTAGCAGTTAGGCATTTTTTGAGGTTTTTATTCTGATGAATAAGGCACTCATTTAGAAATCTTTATGTGGATGTGTATTTTAACTTTCTTATGCAAAGACATGAGAATTTGTGGAGATTTAGCTTTGTATGAACTGTGAGTGTGTGGTTTTGGCCTTCCATATCTTCCTGAGATTGGTTACAGCCAGTCTTTGAGTCTTACCATTTACAGCATTTCATCTTTGCTAATGACTTCTGCTGGATATATTTCCATGTGCTTATTGGATTTTTTTTTTTTTTTTTTTTTTTTTTTTTTGGTTTTTCGAGACAGGGTTTCTCTGTGTAGCTTTGCGCCTTTCCTGGTACTCACTTGGTAGCCCAGGCTGGCCTCGAACTCACAGAGATCCGCCTGGCTCTGCCTCCCGAGTGCTGGGATTAAAGGCGTGCGCCACCACCGCCCGGCTGCTTATTGGATTTTTATTTCTCTTTTTAATTGATGTTTCTAGGCAAATGTAGGCTAGTTTTTTTTTTTTTTTATTTTGATTTTGTTTTCCTTATATAGTTTTTAGTGCAAACTGTTTGCCAACTGTGCCTTTTTTCTGTGCATCTCTTTTAATAGCCTTATTGATGTGTAGTTAACACATGTTATATGCATACAAAGTATAGAGCTTGCTAAGTCTGACAGAGGAGGACATTTAAACTGTCAGATGGGTAGCAGGTTTGTGAACATACTTGTCATCTGCTAAATTATTCTTCTATTATAGATTGCTTTTTACCTTTGTCTATTTCTTTCCCTTAGCATGATTATTTTGCAATTCATTCATTTTATGTGTTGTGCCAAGAAGTTCAGGAGACAAGACTCAGTGGTTAAGAATATTGCTGCTGTTGTAGAGGATCTGCATTTGGTTCTCAATGCCTATGCCAGAAGGCTCACAGCTGCCTGTAACTCTAGCTACAGGAGATCTAGCACCCTTTTCTGGCCTCCTCAGGGACCCACACATATGTAGTATGTGCTAACACATATTGTAACACATATACATAACTAAACATAATAAAAACAGATCCTGTGCACTAGACCAGTCTGTTGAGTCTGCCTGACTCTTAGCCTACCCACACTGTATCTATCCTCAAGGCCTAGCCTGGGTCAGACATCCTATGCTCTGATCCAGTCTAGTGAGTTCCTTGGACCCTAGCTCACCTACACCTTCTGCACCCACAGACCTAGCCTGGGTTGCACATCTTGTGTGCTGACCCAGTCTGTCGAGTTCTTGAAACTGCTTGCCTGTGCTGTCCCCACCCTAAGACTTAGACTCAGTCATTCAGCCTGTATGCTTGCCTGCCTTGATGACTGCTTTACTCTGGCCCAATACAACACCCTCACATTCCTCGGCATAGATAGGGTAAATCAGCCCACACACCACCCCAAGCAGATCCTGCATGCCTTTTTGTTTATTTCTGAATTGAAATCCCCTCTGTTGCTTAGTCCACCACCAAGATCCACCAGTTTTATAGAAATGAGAATTACCAAGATTAACCCAAGGATACAAAATTTAAAAGAACAGTCATGAATGTCATCAGAGAATCCAAGGAATTTAAAGACAACATGAACAAACAACTCAGTTAACTAAAGAGAATAATGGCCTGAATGATGCCCAAGAAAACACAAACCTATGGCAGAAGAAATAAAGACAGTTCAGGACTGGAAAACTGAATTCAGTAAAAGATAGAAATACTGAGAGCTGAAGCTGAAATGAAGATGGAATTGAAAAACTCAGTAACTCAATTAGAAAATCCAGAAGGACTCTGTCTTGAAGAAAAAAAAAAAAAAAGAAAACCCAGAGGAAAACCTTGCAAGATAGAATGTTGGGACTTGAAGATAAAGTAGAGGAATTAGACCACACAGTCAAAGAATATGAAGAAATTTTTAAAAAGTTATTATTTTATTTATTTAATTTAATTAATTAATTTATTTTATTGAGACAGGGTTTCACTGTGTAGTCCTGGCTGTCCTGGAACTTGCTCTGTAGACCAGGCAGTTCTCAAATTCAGAGATGCTTCTGCCTCCTGAGTGCTGGGATTAAAGGTGTGCGCCACCACACCAAGCTATAAGCTTTTTTTTTTTTTTTTTTTTTTTTTTGGTTTTTCAAGACAGGGTTTCTCTGTGTAGCTTTGGAGCCTTTCCTGGAACTCACTCTGTAGACCAGGCTGGCCTCGAACTCACAGAGATCCACCTGACTCTGCCTCCCGAGTGCTGGAATTAAAGGCATGGGTCACCATGCCCTGTAGCTTTTCTTTAATTCCTCTTCACAAGTTGGAAATGTAGCTGGTTGGGTTCTTGCCCTGAGGTTACCACTTTCCTTATTCCATTTCTTAAGCTGTTTATCTCCTTGAACACAGGACTTGGCTCAATTCTACCTCCTGGTGCTCCTTTTTTCTTCAAATTATACATTTTTCCCTTGCCATCTTGCTCCTTTTCATATGTATCTTCATGAGATTTACCACACGACAGAATCTATACTAGGCTGTTTTGAGATTTCCTCTGCCAACGGAATTAATCCAAATCTCTTCACTTTATCCTCAGACTCTTTGGACAAGAGCAAAAACCAGCTACATTCTTCACCAAAATATCATAAGAATGATCTCTAGGCAAATACCAAAATTCTTCTCCTCTGAATCCTTTTGAGCCAGGCCCCCACAGTTCAGATCTTCCATGCTCCTACTAGTATCACCCATTAAGCAGTGCTTAAAGCATTCTACTGCTTTCCTAACCCAAACTCCCAAAGTCCAAATTCCTCCAAACAATAGCATGGTCAGGCCTATCACAGCAATATCCCAGTCCCTGGTACCAACTTCTGTCTTAGTTAGAGTTTCTATTGCTGTGAAGAGACACCATGACCACAGCACTCTTACAAAGAAAAGCTTTAATGGAGCCACTTAACTGTTTCAGAGGTTTAGTCCATTATCATCATGACAGGACATGGCAGAGTGTAGGCAGACATGGTGCAGGAGAAGGAGCTAAGAGTTCTGCATCTTGAGTCGAAGGCAACAGGAAGTGAACTTTGTCACTGGATGTAGCTTAAGCATAGGAGACCTCAAAGCCCACCCCCATAGTGACACACTTCCTCCAACAAGGCCATACCTACTCCAACAAAGCCACACCTTCTAATAGTGCCACTCCCTATTGGGGCCAATTTCTTTCAAACCACCACAAGTCAAAACAACAACAACAAAACAAAAACAAACAAAAAACCCTCCCAAAACCAAAAAAACCCAATTTAGAAAAATGGGTCATGGATCTGAACAGAGTTCTTAAAAGAAGAAATAAATGACTAAGAGATATCTTAATAGAAATATAACTAGGTAGTGGTGGCTCAGGCCTTTAATCCCAGCACTCAGGAGAACCCTAAAGGAGAACCTACAACTGCTATTTTTCTGAACCTGTATAATTTCCAGCTGCTTTATATCCACAGATAAATGTAGCTCTCATCCCGAATCAAAAAACTTTTTTTTGCAGCAGAGAGTCCATCACAGAAATCCACAACTGGTAAAAATGCAGAGAAAACTGACCATTGATACCCATCCTCAGTAGATTTATCTGCAACATAACTCATACACCTAAGGCTCATGGAAGAGGAGGTGGAAGGATTGTAAAAGCCAGAGGACCAGAACATCTCCTATGAGATAACGTCTTCTGTAGATGACAGAGAACTGTACCTATGAAAGATTAACAATATGGTTGCCTGAACAAGACCTGCACCATGGCAATACCAGTTCACATTCCAGTGTAGATGGGAAAATCTCACAAAGCTGCATCTCTAGATGAAGTGCTATGGGGCAATTGATGGCTGCTGACAGGAAGAATCAGTCCTTTCTAGGGACAAGCCCCCCTAGGTTATCCAACCCCAAGTAGTCAGCCTTAAGCATATTAAATCAACACACACTAAATGAAGTCAGCAACACTAAATGGACTTAGCAGGTTATATTTATTTATACCTTCCCACTAATAGTTGAAGAGGTCATGAAATTGTAAGGAAATCAGAGGGTGGACAGAAAGAGTTGGGGGGAGAGGGTGGAATGAAAAGATGTAAATATAGTTCTTATGTATGTAATTCTAAAAAAAAAGTTCAAAAAAGCCAAATCAAATAGAATAAAAATAAAACTTTAAAACAACAACAACAGAAAGCCAAGTTTGATGATGCATTCCTTCAATCCTAGTGCTTGGGAAGCAGACCGATCTTTGTGATTTTGAGACCAGCCTAGGCCACAAAGCAAGTTCTGTTCCAGTCAGGGGTACATAGTAAGACCCAGGCTTCAAACAAAAAAGCCCATTCCTTTGTCCTGTTGCGTGCTTGTGGCATGGATGAATAAGCAGTCTACTTCTCCATCAGCTGCATGTGCATGGGGTGCTGCTCCCAATCACAGTCCTGGGTATGCTACTGAGCTGTGTGAATGGTTTCTGGACGAATGCTGTCCTGTCTTGAGTAGCTGCAGATGCAGGGAATGTTGGGTCATCTGGTAGGTAGCTTTTACTTTTGAAGGAATGACCAAGCTATTTTTGAATGTAATTGTTTTAGTTTCCATTCTCAAGGGCAGTATATGAAAGTTCTGGCTTCTCCATGTTACTTTTAATCTTTAAACAATGCATAAAATAATGGCTTAAGAGAGTTTTATGTATACATGTCATTGTACTGCTTATATTTGCCTCTTTCTCCAGCTCTTAATATTATGTCTTTCAGTGTGTTTATTGCTGGATTCCAGGAATACACCAAGCCGATGATTGACCACTTGGTCTCCATGAAAATTAATCATTGGGATGGGTAGGTTTTATGTTTTTGTGACTCTCTGAAAATTCCTTTTTTTTCCCCCAAAGGGAGAAGTTCAATTGAGCTTATAAGTTCATGAATGTATCTTCTCATTGTAGACAAACTATTTTAAAATAATTATTTCTGAGAAGTAATGAAAATTCCAGTCTCTCTGTGTGGCATGCTTGTTAATGGTCTATCTGTGTAGTTTCATTTCTGGAGCTGTTGGTCAGGCAATTCTGAGATGTAATTATTCCTGAATACCCTTGTCATATGTAATAGGGAAGTTATAGCCTGAGGACAGGGCAGTCCAGGCAGCTGGAATAGCGTGGTCTTCCTGGTCATTTGACCCTGCCTCCCTCCATACTGATTCTGCTCTGCCACCCAAGAGCCAAACAGACTTTAGTGGTAGTTCTCCTAATTACAGTGGCAGCTTTGGGGCCATCTTGGTATTTCATGAGTAGTTAAATGTGTCTTCAAAGAAGAAAGGCAAGTGTGTAACTTAGATGTGAGCACTGTTAGTGTTCTGCTACCATTTCTAGGTAGGCCTGGTCAGCCGACACAGGGCACATGCTGGGGGAATTAGTAGTATGATCCTGTTGCCCCTTCCAAATCCCAGTGTCAGAGTGGTCTTTGTGGTCAAAAGACCCACTCTGACACCGGGGACCAAAGCTTGCAAATATTTGTTGGCTGCTGCTAGGCTTGTGTAGCTGTGTGCAGCCTGCATTGGACTCTGGAGTGAGGCGCCTCTGGCTCAAGCCTCCATGTTGTTCATTTGGGCTAGCTGTGACAACCTAACAGGAACTCCTTCCTTTCCTTCAGGAGCTTATGTGCCAGGTATGCAGGCAGATGGAATATTAAATCTCTTATTGGGAGAAGAGCACCTAGACTTTCCCAGCCAGAGGTTAATTAAATTGCCTTTCATACTAGTTTACCAGACAGCAAGATATTTAAAACCACATTATGACTATACAATCCATGAGTTAGACTAAGTTTTTGAACTTTGGAAATCTTTGATTGATTTTCTGTTAGTTCTTTCCTGTGTTTTGAGTGGGGCTTTCATTTTAGATGCATGTATACCTCTAATTTCTCATTTTCCTGGTATATTTATCATTATGAAATGTTTCTTTATTTCATAGATTTCTTAAAATGTAACATGATATTGAATCTGTGTGCATGGGCTATCAATCAGCCTTTAAAGGGACAGATAGTTAATACCTTAGGTCTCTGTCTCATATATATATACATATATATACATATATACATATATATATATTTCCTTTATATGACCCTTAAAAATGTAAAAATGATCCTTAATTTAGAGCCTTATAAAAGAAGCCTTGGGCAGTTTTTGACCTGCTGACCACAATCATCATTTACTTATAGCAAATGTCAGAATTCTTTTCCTTTTTAGTTGAGTAATCCATTGTCTGTATCTACCATATTTTGCTTATTTATTCACCTGTTGATAGATCCTTGGGTGTTTCCATCTGAAGGCTGTTGTGAATAATGCCGATATGAGTGTGACTATGCAAACCACTCTACTAACAGCTCCTGTTACTTCTCAGGGCCATCCGAGAGCTGTCTGCAAAGGCACTGCACAACCTGACCCCACAAGTACCCGAGTACATAGCCGCTCATGGTAGGTGTGCATACCACTTCCTGCAGCACTCATACGGGTGCACTTGTGTGCATATGTATGCACATACACAGCAGAAAGATGTTCTGTTCTCATAGTAGATGAAGATGATGTCCTATGTCTGTTGCTGAAGAGTAAGTTGTAGGCTAAATCAGGATACAATATGAAGACAAATGCATTGTGTTTGTCCAGTGGCAGCTTTGGGTGGCATTAGGCACAGTAACCATGCACAAAAGAAAGCATCTATGGGTTGCATTGTATAGGTTAAAAATGATGGGGATTCCAGGGGCTCATTTGAGTCATCAGTGCCTCTAGATTGGTATGTACTTAGAATTTGGAGCTGTTCTGCTTTCTCCTCCCTAAACACTAGAGGTTGAGGTTTTCTGCTCTCATTGGGAAAGAATAAAGAGTGGAAGTGCCTGTTACCTTTTATGGTTGTGTGGCCTTCGATCTACCTGCTCTCTTTAGGTAGAGGTGCAGATGGGAAAATCTGCAGATATGACCTTTTTCAGCTGTCCCTCACTGGGTATCTGGGGGCCTGTATGCATGTACTGATTTATATGCTGTGTCCTAGCACATTGCCCTGGTTGCTCAGGAGGGAGCTCTGCCCACCAGAAACAGTGGTGGCGACCCTGACCAACACCAGAGGAAATACTTCTAAGTAATGAGTTGTCCATGTGTGTCCTTCAACTTGACTACTGCAGTATTCCCAACACTATTGTTGATGACACTGAGCCCAGATCTACACACTAGACATGGCGCCATCCTCTCCTGCGCAGAGGTCACCTATGCCCTGTACAAGCTGGCTTCACAGAGTAACAGGTAGGAGATGTCATCTGGGAAGCTAGGTAACAATATGATTTTGGGTTTGAGAATAGCTTGTCTGCTCTGATTGTCGATCATGTGTTTTTAGGGTTCCATTTTATGTTGAGGTGGTCAGTGGTTAGGACTACTCTCCTCTTTTTCAGGGAAGGACTGTTGGTTGGCATTTGGTTTTCCAAAGATTCAGACAAGAGCAATGACACCTGTTTAAAGATGGCGCTGAGCAGTTCATTTGGCACTCTGTGTGTGAATGTGTATCTGTGTGTGTGCATGCTGTGTGCATGTGTGCACTTGTGTGCCACAGAACACGTGTAGGTCAGAAGAAACATTGGGCATCTTCCTCATGCTCCACCTTGCTTAAGACAGTGTCAGTCTTGCTGCCCACCAAGCTAGCTGCCCTGTGAGCTTCAGATGTTTCCAGTCTTCCTGGGAATACATACAAATGCACCACTGTGTCTGGCTTTTACCTGGGTTCTGAGGATCTGAACTCAGGTTGTTTGACTTGTGTGACAAGGTATTTTCTTGATGAGTCATCTCTTCAGTCCCCATTTGTTACTTTAATAATTTAAACTACTTGAAAGTGTAAGTTAGGGCTGTGCTATGGGGGTGTACTCCTTTAATCCCAGCACTTGGGAGGCAGAGGCAGGCAGATCTCTGAGTTCAAGGTCAGCTTGGTCTACAGAACAAGTTCCAGGACAGCCAGAGATACATATAGAAACTCTGTCTGGAAAAAATCCAAAAAGGAAAAACAAAAGTTTGGAAGTTTCCCTTAGGCATACCCCCCACCCCCATTGTCTGCATCTATAGTATAACTACAAAGCAAGAAGTCAGGACCATGCACAATGGTACATTCTAAGATCTGTGTAATTTCCTTACATCACTGTGCGGTTGACTCCTCAAAAATAAGATCTTATAGACACAGTGCCATCTATGACCTGTCTTTAGGTTCAAGCTTGAAATTTGTACTTAAGTCATTTCCTGTTGTGTTAAGTGACTCCTTTGGGTTAAGGTGACAGCAGATGGGTACCTCATTCCTACCTATCAGCCCAAGGAGGCTTGGTTGTCCCTTGGACCCCAGAACCCAGCTCACAGACTATATGGGTGGAAAGGACAACTTGCTCTCCTTGGTTATGGTAAAAGGCACTTGGGCCATGACATTTCTCAGCAGTGCATTGTGATATGGTACATTTGAGATCCATTCCCAAGCTGTTGGGTTTATACGTGGCCCAGGGTGTTAGGCTCTACATGGTTCTACTCAACACATAAGAGATTTCAGACCTCCAGGGCATTGGGGCTCTGTGTGGCTCTGCCTAGTTAGTATCTAGCAGACTAGAGCTCTAGTGAGCTGGAGTTAGTTGCCACATAGCTCTGCCTAGCAAGTAATAGATATCAGATCCCCAAGGTGTTGTGGCTGTGCCTAGTTATGCCTAAAACACAGGAGATTATAGCTCCATAAATAATTGACACTGCATAGCTGCCTGGCACATGCCATATCTCAGAAGAAAGCAGATGTTTAGTGTGAATTGTGATTTACATTATAGCATGTGCTTGGTGGTTATTGTGTGAGTTAGGCAAAGTGGAACTCCCTGTTGAAGTCTTTAAGTGCTAGGTTGACTGTAGCAGAAGTCTTTCTGAGGACAGCAGAAGGCTTCTGTGGGAACCCATGTAACCCTGTAGGGGACTTACCGCTTCCACAGTGTCAGCAGGGGCCTGATACTCAGTAAGGGTATTATGTCTTCAGCAAATTGGCTATAGGTCAGAGCATAAAGGTAGCACCCATATGCCCACATACTGAAACCAACACAGATTGTGCGTGTACGTGTGTTCAGATGTACTTGTCCATGTGTGTATGTATGGAGGCCAGAGATTGACAGTGGGTATCTTACCTTCCCTGATTGTTCTCTTATTATTTGTTTTTTTTCTATTTTAAATTAAATTTAGTGGCTGAAGACAATGGCTCAGTAGTAAAGAACATTTTCAGGGGTTCAGTTCCCAGCACCTGAGTGACAGCTCACAACCCTTTGTAACTCCAGTTCTAGGGACTCCAGATACCTTCTTCTGAACTCTGTGGGCATCAGTCATGCATATGGTACACATGTACATGCTGGCAAAACACTCATACATATAAAAAAATAAAATATTGAAATTACAATTATTTATTTGAGAGAGGGAGAAACAGAAACATGTGTGGGCATGAGTTTGCCATGACTCACATGTGGAAGTCAGAGGACAGCTTAAGGGGAATCACTTCTTTCCTTCTACCTCGTGGGTCCCAGGGATTGAACTCAGGTTGTCAGGCTTAGCAGCAAGTGCCTTTGAGCCATCTCTTCAGCCCTCACACAGCCTTAACTAAGGCAGAAGTGAGAGATCTTCAGGAATTGTGGGAGCATGAACAAGAAGCCATCCTTTCTGAGTCTGTGTGTTCTTTCCTGTGAACCTGAGCTCCGGCTTAGTCCTTATTGGACTCAGTGCTGTTTCGCCTTCTGCAGGCCTGTCACAGACTACCTGGATGAGAACGCAGTGCAAAGCCTGAAGGAGATCCACCAGCAGGTTTGTGTGGCCTATCTGAACCCCTTCTGCTTGGACAGGATCTGCTCACCTAGTTGACCAGGACATGATGGCTCTATGGGTTCTCTGCACCAACATTACTTTTGTTGGGGTTTATCTGGAATTGATAATTGGACTAGACTTGTTCTCTGGGGCCAGAAGCCATCTTGTTGGGCGGTCATCACAGTCAGTGGGTTTCAGAGCTGTGTTGGTGTCTCACTGTGGGCCTTAACAGGAAGGAAGTTCCCGCTGAGGGGTTGGATGTCCTTCTAGAGGTTTAGGTACCCATTAATAAAAGGCCTTTTAATTCTACCTTTGCCCCTGTGGCCCTAATCTCCAGTTTCCTGAAATTTAACACTGAATTTTGGGGAATGGGATTCATGTATATTTTTCTGGGATTTTGGGATTCTCAAAACCTTCTATGACATAAAAGAGAAAAAGCATGAACCCAGGATATTTTCAAGGAATTACATTTCTAAGGAATTAAATGGTTTTATTATTTCTTGTTGTAAAATTTTTTTTCCTTACAATTTTTCTCTTTTTATAATAGTGGTTTGTCTTAGATCATAATGGCTGTGATGAGGCCATTTGGTTAGTTTTTACATTTCTTGCTTTAAAGTGGAGCCTGGCCTTCTTGCTCAGTTTTGGAAGTGAGGGTGAGGAGGGTGGCAGCTCCATGCAGAGGCTGAGAGAATGGAGGACTTCCTGTTTCTGAGGAGTGCGGTTAGTGACAGGGCTGCTGTTTTTAGTTTTTGTGGAAATTAAAGATATGTCTAAAGAGTTTGGTGGAACTGACAGTGACTGTCCTGGAAATGTTGGATGTACTCACAACAGTGAACTAAATTAAACACCAGAGCCATATGGCAGGATTAGTTTTCTGCCTGAGTGGCAATCAGTGGGCCAGGGTGAAAGGGGCCACCCTCTTTATGTCTGTGTACCTCAGTTTCCCTTTAGAGATAACTCACTTGAAGAACCTAACCAAGGCCAGGTACAATGAGGTGGGCCTTTGTCTTCTGGCCTTCCTGATTGGCTGTCTGGCAACCTAAAGCCCAGCTCTGTCATTTTGCCATCATCCGTATGTTGGTAGTAGTCACTGTCATATACATAACTAATTATTTAACTGAAATAACTTAAAATAACTGACTTTTTATTCTTTAATTTTAGCTTTGTGATCGTCATCTCTATAGGTAAGCCTACAGAGTAAGACTTCTTATCTGTGCTGTCTGGAATAGCTGGTTCTTGAAACCCTGAATTACATTTATGTGTGTATGTGTAAAACACATGCCATGTGCACTGGTGGAGGTCAGAGGACAATTGTAGGAGTTGGTTCTTTCCTTCTATCTTGTGGGTTCCAGGGATTGAACTCAGGTTGTCAGGCTTGGTGAAAGGTGCCTTTACCTGCTGGGCCATTTCGCTATCCCTCCCCTTCACCTTCACCTGTCCTTACTGTTACATGTTCACTTTGAAGACATACAGATGTCACTCAGCCCAGTATTAAAGGGCATGAAGGCCACAACTCTTTGGTGTCTTTAGGCTTTTTGGAAGCTAAAGTCACAGGTCATGGCACCCCGTGTTTCACTGTGTCCTTGGCAGTTCTGTGGTTGAAGACAGTTGTATCTTGCCCAGATGAGCAGGTGTTCCCTATCTGCTTTTGGTGGCTCTTGGCTCTTGGGCCTTGAGTGCTCTGTTTCTTCAGTCTTCCTCCTTTAGATTCTGTGCAGGTAGGATAATACAGAAAGCCTTTAGGTCTGGTTCTTTCTCCTATTGTGTTTTTGAGATTCATCCATGTTTTAGTGTACATTATTTTTCTGTTTTGTTTTATTTTGGACAAGGTTGTACTATGCCCCACTGTGGTCTTTTAAAAAAAAATTTATTTTATGTGTATTGATGTTCTGCCTGACTATATGCCTGTAGACAACATGCGTACAGTGCCCAAGGAGCTCCCAGCTTCTGAGACCACAGACCTGCTTTCTGCTGAAATTTTTTCTTCTGCTCTTTTTAATCTTCTATTAACTATGTTTGGCATAAATTTTCTTTAACATGTTCAAGTTCTTATAGTGTTCTGCATGTTCTCTGTGTCTTTTCCATTGTGGTTGATATATTGTTCACCCTAATAACCGTATCTGGGGATCAGAGAACAGAACATCCACTAGATAGACTTAGAGGCCAGAAAATGGTGGCGCACACACCTTTACTCCTAGTATTATGGAGGCAGAGATCCATCCAGATCTCTGTGAGTTCAAAGCCATACTGGAAACAGCAAGGTGTGGTGACACACACCTTTTGTTCCAGGAAGTGATGGCAGGAAGCAGAAAGGTATATAAGGTGTAAGGACCAGGAATTAGAGACTGTTAAGCTTTTAGGCTTTTAGCAGCAGTTCAGCTGAGATCCATTTGGATGAGGACACAGAGGCTTCCAGTTTGAGGAAACAGGATCAGCTGAGGCATTGGCGAGGTGAGGTAGCTGTGGCTTTTGTTCTGTTTCTCTGATCTTTCAGCATTCACCCCAGTATCTGGCTCCTGAGTTTTTTATTAATAAGACCTTTTAAGATTCCTGCTACATTCCATTTTCCCTCCTCCTTTTGCTTATATTTCCTCCCATCCTTTTAGACAATATGAGGAATATAATAGCTGCATTAATGACCTCATGTGTGACCTTTATCAGCTTGAACATTTCACACACACACACACACACACACACACACACACACACACACTTTTTCTGGTTTTGTTTGAACACTTTCAAGACTACATCAAAGCCTTGGGTTGTCCAGAGCAGTGTTAACCTGCTTCTGATGCACAGCCACTATGAGGATCCTGCCATGGCCTTTCCTTCTTGGCTGATGGAGAGTGTTCTCAGCCTGAGTTTCTGAAAAGCATCCTTCTTCCATGTGTTTTCTTCCAGGCTAGAGTCCTTCCTGGTACATACAGCTCAGTGTCAGCCTTAGGACCTCTCCTGTCCTCTATCTATGCTGCAGGCTCTGGCCTTCATGGCTTCATTCACTAAGCATCTCCCCCTTCAAGCCAAGGGGTTCCACTTGTGCTTCACCCACATCTGCCCGTGGGAACTTGTGTGGCTGTGTTAGAAGTCTCCATGCTGCACTGGCTTCCAGACTGTGTAGCACACATATTCTCTGGTTTCCTAATGGTTTAAGGCAGATCTTGTTTCTGTTTGGGCCAGAAGCTAAAGTCTCTCAAGCCAGTGCTGTTTTCTCATCTGAGCACTTCCTAGCTCCTGCTTGCTAGCATTACAGGTTGGGTAGCTTCTGGCAGGCAGGATGGGCAATGATGAACATTAGTGTACTTTGGGCCACATGATGGTCATGTTGGCATTGTTGTGAAGTGTGGTTAAGTAGCAATTGAGATTGGTTCTCTGTGATTTATCAGTGATGACCAAGATTCCTGTGAAAGCTCAAAGGACAAGGGTCTGCCAGAGGATGATCTTGCCACAAATTTTTGTTTATTTCCAAAAATGTAGCTCACACTTTGGGGGACTAAGTCCCCTAATTAAAACTGTCATAGTTTCTGGTGCCTGAAGTTGTATCTGTTGCTTCGTGGGGTGCTTCATGTTTTATGTGTAAAAGATTTTAACTCTGTGTTTTTTTTTTTTGTTTGTTTGTTTTTTTTTTTAGGGGTCTGGGAGGAGAGCTTATGAGACAAGCAGGTAGGTCTGGGGCCAGAAGCTGCTGTCCTTCATTCTGGTATAGGGGAGTAGTATCCTGAGGTCAGGCCAGAGTTAAAAATCTTAGTCCCTCAAAGCTGTGGGTGGGCCTAGGGACACGTCAGCTGCAGATTTCTTCTTTATACTAAGTGCTACAGAGTAAGGAATGGTTAATCAGATCATATATTCGTGTCCACAGGGATCTCAGCATAATCAGGTGAATATTCCAAATTAGTTGAATATAATAGAACTCTTGCTGGCTTATCTGGGGGATATCTCCAGATATCCTGGCAGTACTGGCCGCTGTGAGCTGATGCCCTGGTTTGGTGTATGTGTGTGTTGGGGGAGGGGCAGGTTTTGGTGTGCTGGTGTGGCCCAAGTTGAGACCAGTCAGAACTGTCAGTGTCATCCTTGAATGCTCTGCAAGTCTGGACAGCAGTCCCAAGTGGGCTCTGACTACACTCGGAGATGGCCTCTATACTGTCCTCACAGCCTGCTGCAGTCATCTGGAGGCTGGATCTTAAGGTCTACATTCAGAGGCCATGTTTCTACAGGCAGGTCTACTGTGAGTCCTGGCATTTTCCATGTGGTGGACAAGGGTAGGACAGAGCCTCCGGCACAGGTGGTCTCAGAGTACCCCTCATTGGGGTAGAGAGGTGACACCAGTCACAAGCCTAAGGCTTAAGGCTCCTGGGGTCAGTTTGAAAGCAGTGCTGTCATGCTTGTTACCCAGCCACCAAGGGCTGGCAGGCACTTGACACTGCAGACAGAACAGAGATGACAGCACCTATGCAGAGACATGAAGATTCCAACAGGTTGTTCAGTGCATGTCCCAGGCTGCCTGTACAGGGGAGTGGCCAATCCAAGGGAAACCAGAGTTGAGCCCCATTGGTACTTATACAAGCATCACTCAGGAAGATAAGAACTGTATGCTAGATGTGACAGACTATGAAACTCCCTGTAAAGAAGTTTTTAAAGGAGTTTCTTGAGGAAGGCAGAGAATACACAGTATAAAGCAGACAGGACTGAGGCCAGTGGCAGCTAGAGGATTCATTTGTGCATTGAGTGGATACGTTGAGGACCCAAAGTATGGAGGTCTCGGGGATAGATACTAGGCACATTTATCCTGGCCTTCATAGATCCCAGAAGCTTGTGAATTAAGAGGTTAGCTGTAGCTTGAATTTTCCTGCCTTGCCCACAGTCAGGACAAATCGTTGTCACCTGCCAGTCCCACAGTTGCTCAGACCCAACCAAGTAAACATAGAGACTTATATTACTTACAAACTGTATGGCCGTGGCAGGCTTCTTGCTAACTGTTCTTATAGCTTAAATTAATCCATTTCCACAAATCTATACCCTGCCACGTGGCTCACCGGCATCTCTTCATGCTGCTTGTCAGGGTGGTGGCTGGCAGTGACTCCTTCTGCCTTCCTGTTATTTTATTTCTCCTCTCTGTTAGTCCCGCCTATACTTCCTGCCTAGCCACTGGCCAATCAGGTTTTATTTATTGACCAATCAGAGCAATTTGACATACAGACCTTCCCACAGCACAGCCAAGTGCAGACCATCTCAGACACCTGCACTCAGGCCCGTGGTCCTAATCATCCTCTATGCGGACCTGCTGGGTAAAGCCACGAGGAACCCAAGAACGGGCTCCCACAGGACATACAGAGCATCCCACAGCAGTTAGCTGTGGTTTTTTAGCATCAGGAGGTTAGAACGCATGCTAGGAGGTTGTTGAAGAAAAGCTGAATGGAGATGAAGCTTTATGAGCCTTTCTATAACTGTCCCTGTTCTCAGATGAGGTTGATGAGGCTCATGTGCCACCAGGGATTTACTATGGTTAAGCAATGAATTTATCTTTGATGGTTCTTGTTGAAACACAGAATACATTTAGATGAAGTGTTTGAAGCCTGATTTCAGTTTACTGGGTAGTCCTAACAGAACAGCTAACCTGACCATCTGGAAGGCTTCTTCTCATTGATATTGCTCCTGAGATGCTGCCAGCACAGATGGCTTTTCTTGTATCTGAGCTCCCAATAAATGGCTGTCCCTATAGGTCTGAGAGTTATGGATGGGCTCCTGGTGTGGAAGGTCAGAAGGGCCAGGTTTAGCCAGTATACTTGTGCATGTACCTTTGGAAATTGCCAGCTAAGCACAGAAGAGCATACTCAGTTTCAGGCACCCATAGCTGAGATGAACAGGACTCTGTGGCCTACTGTGTTCCTTTTACACCTCTTGCTTGCCCCAAGGGACATGATCCTGCAACAGCCATTTTCTTCAGGTATGGGGAAGTCTCTCTACTGAGAGGTACCAGCTCCACTTTGCTCTACATATGTCAGCTTAGGCTCTTGAGTTTGATGATGTTGCTGGAAACTCTGGAAGTTGGAACTGGTCTCTGTCAGCTGACACATGGAATGCTGGAACTGAAACCATACAGCTGAGCCTGTGGCCAAGATGGGAATGTAAACTCTGGGATGTGACTTTTCTTAGATCCCTATTAGATCCAGTTTATTATATAAAAACAAAACAGCAAACCAAAACAATGACAGCAAATTTCTTACTTTGAAATACCTACTGACTCTTGGTAAGTTAAAAAAATTAGTAGCAGACTTGTGCACCTGTGTAGATTCTCCCAGTGGTGTCCTCTTTCATAATACCATGCTCTCAGGGCCAATATATGGGTAGGGCACCATGTTGCTCTAGACCACAGGATTGTTGGCTGTTTCACTGTTTTCCCATATCTAGCTCTGGCTAGCCTGGATCTCACTATATAGCCCCGGTTAGCTTCACACTTGCAGTGATGCTCCTGCTCCTACCTCCTGAGTGCTGGGATTACAGGTGTGTGCCATCACAGTGCCTGGCTACTATCATCGTCTGGTGATGGTGAACATTTTTTTTTTTTTAATTATTAGCCAGGCGTGGTGGTGCACACCTTTAATCACAGTACTGGGGAGGCAGAGGCAGGCTGATCTTTGTGAGTTAGAGGCCAGCCTGGTCTACAAAGCAAGTTTTAGGACAGCTAGGGCTGTTACACAGAGAACTCCTGTCTCAAAAAAAACTGGAAAAAAAAATTAGTTTGTGTGTGTGTGTATGTATGTCAGTGGTATGTGCATGTGAGTGCAGGTGCCCTCAGAGGCCTGTAAAATACATGGGATCCTTGAAGCTGGAGTTATAGGAGGTTGTAAGCTGCCTGATATGGGTGCTAAAAACTGAATTAAGGTCCTTAGGAAGATCAGTAAGCATTTGTGACAGCTGAGCCATCTTTCCAGCCTTTTGAACATCTTTTTATATCCTTTTTTATTTCCTTTTCTAAGTTGATAAAATATAGTTAAAATTCATACGTAGGACAGACCTCCAAGAAAAGTATTTTTAAAAATAGTGAGGACTTGGATTTCCCAGCACTTTAAACATACTGTAAAACTATTCTATTCATAAGAAAACGATGTTTTCTAGGAAGCAGGATGTAGAAGAATGTGGGATTGAATTCATGTCAAGGTGTTTGCAGTCTTGGTGAAAGGGCCTTTCACTGGATGGATGGTGTTACTACTCTTGGTCATGGGAAAGAAAACAGAATTGTATCTGTGCCTCACACAGTCAAAACCACCTTGTGATTCCCTAAAAACTTGAATTTGAAAAATATAGCTGGAAAAAAATTTCCAAGAAGTTTTGAAGACATTATTTCTTTAAAATGTTACTTGATTTGGAAATTTTCAAATCTGCACAAAGGTGAAGACAGGTGTGATGATCCCTGTCCCATAGCTAGCTGCACAAGTTAAAGTTGCTGTTGGTATTCCATCTGCTCCCTGGTGCCTCCAGATTTCCTAAGCAGGTCTCATACCCTGTCACAGTGGGACTGGGAGTGTTTCTAACTGGTTTGGTTTTGTAGCTTTTGTCATTATAACACCTAGGAAAATTAATAGTTGTTCATAAGACAGAAATAAAAGGAAACGTGTTGCCTATATATGGAAGAATATATTATGCAAAAAGTTCATAGACAAAATGTAGATATATAGATAAGAATAATAGATTAAATATTGATACATGTCTTTCATATGTGGCAGAAAGACCCTTTAAAACGGCCAATAAAAATAAGTGATTTGGGGAAAGGATTCAGGGCAGGCCAACTATATAAATGCTATTCATTGGGGGTAAACCAGATACCCTGTAAACTGGTGGCAGGGAGATGCTTATTTATGTATGGATCAAAGAAGTTTGTTTTTCAGGTCCTCATTTAGTGCAAAGTACCCTGGTGCTGAGATGTGGGGCAAGGGTTTTCTCTTCTGGAACACAAAGTATGTTGGTGACAGAAACAGGCTAGGACTATCTCATGGAGTAAAAGTGTGTGGTTTCTTTATTTTGGCATTTGCAGTGTGGGTTTTACTTGGAAGTGTGTCCAATCTCTTTTCTGCATTCTGTAAATTTCTTGGGTTGATGGGAAGTCTTATTCCTACACGTGTGTTTGCAGCTACCTTGTTTGCAATGAAGAGAATGGGTAGTTTGGTCCATCTGGCAGAAGAATGAATGGACTACTTTGTATTCATGTTATAGCATTTTGTATGTCTATGGAAGAGCATCTGAAATGCTGCAGGCTGGTTCTGTTGTTGCTGGGCACAGGGTGGGGTCATCTACAAAGGCTACCCCTGCTTCCAGAGGCCTCTTTCCTTCTGGTCCTCTCCCCCTTGTGGCTTCTTGGGCTGTGTCCTAGTTTTGGCTCTTGTGGGTCCTATGCTATGGAAAAAGACAGGCTTAACTCTGTGTGTTATTTGGGTTCCTCAGCTGGTGGGTAATGGGGTATACCATGAGCAGGGGGAATGCTGGATGTCAGCACTGTGATCTTGAAACTCTGTTGTCCTAGTGCAGCTATGCCAGTTGCCCCCATTTGTGAAGCCTTCCGTCATGGACTTCTAGGTGAGGAGAGGAAGCTGGATGATTCCTCTCTGATGACAATTGGGCTAGTCACCAGTCTGGTCACAGGAGACAGCCAGTTCAGGCTACTTGTAAGACAAATTGCTAAACAGTCTTATTAATAAAACAAAACAAAACAAAACAAAACAACAACAACAAAAAAAAAAAACCCCAGAGCCAGATATTGGGGTGAAAACTGAGAGATTAGAGAAGCAGAAAGAAGCCACCCATGTTCTTACCACTAGGAAATCCTCAGCCAAAGAGAGAGCTACTTTCCTGCATACTCATGCCTATATCCTTTCTGTGTCCTGCCATCTCACATCCTCTTTCTGCCCAGCTCTATCACTTCCTGTCTGTCTGTACAGACCTCTAGACCTCCATGGTTAACTAGCACTGGGATTAAAGGCATTTGACACCAAGCCTGGCTCTGTTCCCAATGTGGCCTTGAACTCACAGAGATCCAGCTGAATCTCTGCCTCCCGAATGCTAGGATTAAAGGCGTGTGGTACCACTGCCTAACCTCTATGTTTAATATAGTGGCTGGCTTTTTCCTCTGATCCTCAGATAAGCTTTATTAGGGAGCACAAATAAAATATCACCACAGCTACTTATCCACTATTGCTAGGAGTCTAAGCTGGGGTCCTACCCATCGACTCCTGGGGGATTCCCCTGCACCAGGCTTCACCTGACTCTGAAAGGCACCCCCAGCACTCTCCCTTTCTGTCCTCCCCCCAACCTGATTACTCATATCCCCATCCCCACTGGCCCTCAGTCCACTCACGAAGTCTCTTCTATTTCCCCTTCCCAGGGAGATTTGAGTGACCCCTCATGAACCCTCCTTGTTACCTAGTCTCTCTGGATCTGAATTGTAGCATAGTTATTCTTTATTTTACAGCTAGTATCCACTTATGAGTGAGTAAATACCATGTTTGTCTTTCTTGGTCTGGGTTACCTCACTCAGGTTTTTTTCTAGTTCCATCCATTTGCCTTCAAATTACCTGGTGTCCTTGTTTTTAACAGCTGAGTAATACTCCATTGTGTAAATGTACCACATTTTCTTTATCCATTCCTCGGTTGAGGGACTTCTAGGTTGTTTCCAGGTTCTGGCTATTACAAATAAAGCTGCTATGAATATAGTTGAGCAAATGTCCTTGTGGTATGATTGAGCATCCTTTGGGTATGTGCCCAAGAGTGGCATAGCTGGGTCTTGTTGGTCCAGTATCTTAAATTGTCTTCCATATGTAAGTCACATGTCAACCTCTACCCATGGGTACAGTCATTATTTTCTTATGTCACAAATGAACACAATAGCACTAACAGATGATTAGCATTCACCAGAACTTTAGGCCCAAAGTCCTTCTAGGACTTATCTTTGAGGGTAGTGGGCTTTACTGCTCTGTTTCTCACAAACTGCAGTCTGGGGCTACCCTGGATTGCTCTTCCATAATGAACCTGTGCCTTACGTCATACACTCCCAGATGTCCTCCTGCCTTACACATGTTGTATCTCTGGTGTTTACCTGCCCTGTATTCTGAACCCCAGGTGCTCACCTGTCCTATACCTGGGTACTTCTAGGTGTTCATCCAAGCCCTCTGACTATGCAGCCATTTGAGACTTTGTTCCTTGGGGCATATGTATTTGGGTCCAGTACAGCTATTGCTTCCTTGTGAGCATTTTTGTTTGTTTTGTTGTGGTTGTCCTTTTGTGAGACAAGACTGACCTTAGGGCCTGGAGCATTGCTAGTGCAACATATCAGAAAAAAGCAACATAAGGAAGGCTTTTGGCTTACTGGTTAAGGGAACAGACCATCATGGCAGGGAAAGTGAGACAGTGAGAGCAGCTAGTTGTAGCTACAGAGTGTGAGGAGCTGGTTACACAGCATATGCAGTTAGGAAATAGAGATGGATGCTGATGCTCCACTTTATTGGTCATGGAGAGAAACCATGGAGTGGTGCTGCCCACATCTTCTTCTCTAAGAAGCTTCTCTAGAAACTCTCACTGACTCTCAAGAAGTTATTCTAAGTCCTATCAAGTGACAGTCTAGATTATCCTAGGACCCAAGCTAGGCCGAGATGCTCTCCCACCAGTCTTTAAAAGTGCTCTTACCCTTACGTGGGTCTCTGGGTTTACACAGGTTGGTTTGTTTTGTTTTTGTTTTTCGAGACAGGGTTTCTCTGTGTAACAGCTCCAGCTCTGGCTGTCCTGGATCTTGCTCTGTAGACCAGGTTGGCCTCAAACTCACAGAGATCCACCTGCCTCTGCCTCCCTGAGTGCTGCAATTAAAGGTGTGCACCACCAAGCCTGGCTTACACAGGTTATTTTTAAGAGAGGGGTCTTCAAGCTTCTGTATCCAAGCTAGCTATGGAGAATATTCTTCCTGGTGTCCATCTGGGGAGATGGCCTGGACTTGCTTATGGCCTGGACTTGCATGAAAGGTGGATGAGAGAGTTAGGTGCTGGTGATGCACTTTTGGAAAATAATGTTTTTTTCTTTTTTCATAGTGTGCGTTTTAATAGAGAACTTGTCACTTTCCAGAATGCCTTTTAAAGGTGACACCGTTATCGGTAGGTGCTTTCTTCAATGACACAGATATCATTTTCTTAATACTGTTATTCAAGTTACAAAATAAGAGATGAACTTGTTGGGGTGGGATGAAGGATTATATTTGAAAGGGTCACAGTATTGATATATCTTGTCTTGAAATTGCTACAAACTCCTGCCACTTTCTTCCCTAGGAAGGATAAGGAAGTTCTTCTGGAACCCTTCATTGGCACCCTTAGCTGTAGCTCTGCCTGTCCACCATTGTACCCAATCCTGAACATTTGTGGTCATTCCTCTCCTGGTACTTATTTATTGCCCAAATGGCTCTTATTGCTGAAACAGGGAGCAGTCTTCCTCAAGCCTGCTCTACCCTAGTCTAAAGGTACTAATTTTGTTTAGCTGAACAGAGTAAACATATCTCCAGTTCATTTATTGAATATAGTTGAGTTGAAGTTGGGTTTATGTTGTCAGGGACCAGGAGAGATTGTCCAAGAGAGAGCGAAAGAAGAAAAGATTACTTGAAACTTTCAACTGTAAACAAAACAAAAAGTTCCCTATCATGATGTGCAAGTCTTTGGTTTACAGGGAATGGCATTTTCTGCACAGTGGTGGTAGCAGCAGGGCGTGGGGGCGCTGACTTTTAGCAGCCTGGGGTGGGCTTCCTCCAGGAACTGGGGTCCTTGGACTTTTGTTCAGTCTGAAGAATGTTCACTCTGGAGTTTCTCCAGGATGCATTCTAGAAGTCACCATCTGTCTTCTCTAAGACTAAGCAGAAGATGTTTGTTGTTTTAAATGTCAGCTGAGTACTCCGAGGTAGGTGAGTCATTATCTTTGCTTCTTTGGCAGATGGTTGGCAGTGGCTGATAAATGACACTCTTAGAAGTCTTCACCTTGTTTCAAGCCATTCCAGACAGCAGATCAAGGTATGCTAAGCAAGATTTCTTTCTCCTGTACAGAGAGTGACGGTAATGCTATCCATAGTGCCTGTCTCAGTGGCTCTTTGATATACTAACCTCACAATCCACAACACCATCATTGGGTCTACATGATTTACACAGATAGCCTAGAATGGCCATTGGTAACCGGAAATTTTATTCTTTTTTTTTTTTTTAAAAAAAGATTTATTTATTTATTATGTATACAGAAGAGGGTGCCAGATCTCATTACAGATGGCTGTGAGCCACCATGTGGTTGCTGGGAATTGAACTCAGGACCTCTGGAAGAGCAGTTGGTGCTCTTAACCTCTGAGCCATCTCTCCAGCCCCGGAAATTTTATTCTTTCTTACTACACTTTATGTCTTTACCAGTCTTTTTCTCTATTCTGATAGTAATAGTATGCTTAGGTTTAGAAAGTATTCACATGAAAATGAGAAAAACACAAACTAGACTCTACTTGGACAATAAGAAGCTAGGGCTTATGTTCATGTTTCGGGGTCAGATGGCCTTGGATTGGCAGAGCTGTGACATGTAACCCATGTTTTGGGCAGTAAGCTGTAATTGCTTACTGCCAGAAGAGGAGTGGAAGCACACTTACGCTTCTGTGAGCGCTGCCTACCTAGGGCTTCTGTCTGCTTTGTGTCTGTGGAATTCTGGTATAGTCTTCCTGGTTAAATTTGGAGGCCTCATGGTTGATGGCTCAGAATTTTCTTTTAAACTATCCATAATCAAGTCCCACTGGCCATGATTGTGATATTCTTTGCTCCTTAATTAGTACATGTAGCATCTCTGTGGTATACTGAGGGAACTCCCATGCTGATCTTCACCCTGCCCTTCTCAGTTCCTTTCTCCTTGGTTTTGGGGAGGGGTTGAATGGAAGGTTTGAATTGAGTTGGAGTCATCTATTGCAGACTGTAGAGGTGGGGAACCAAGGAGATGCCACACACACCACCACCTCCTGATTGTGTGATACTGCATCATCCTGCCTCCCTCAAGGTTACTGGGCTAACATTGATTCCTCACCTTCTCTGTTCTGAATATATTTCTGTTTGAGATGCCAGTGGACCCTCCTATTCTCTAAACCAGATTCTACCAGGGCTGCCTTGAGCGCTTGTCCACAAAAGAACACAACCAATCCCCACATTGTTTCTGCTGGGAAGGGAAAAAATATTTTGTCTTATATTAACTGTTCCTTATGAAGACACATAAAAATTGTATTGTATGGAAGAAATAGAGTTCTCACTTTAGGCTTACTAATGCAGAGAATTTAAAGTGGTTGATACATCTGACAGGTACTGATAAAGTAGACACGTTGGAAAGTCAGAAGATTTATTTGAGAAACCAGAGTGTGGCAATGACATACTTCAGTTTGTTTTTAAACATAATCACTGTGCCATACTGCAGTGCACCATGCCTCTGTGGCTGAGCACTTTTCAGACAGACCCTCTTTTCACTCATGTCCTCTTCTGTTTTAGGAGGCAGCTGTCTCAGCCCTGGCCGCCCTCTGCAGCGAATACTACATGGAGGAGCCTGGGGAGGCAGGCTTTACCATTGAGAGTGAGTGAGCTGTATGCTGGGCCTAAGGCAGGGATCCACAGTGCAGCCTGGGCTGGGTAATGCCCAGGAAGCAGCCCTGTCTGATCACCTTTCTGGAGTTAAGCTCTTGGAACCCACCCGGCTCATGCCAGGCAGCTGGGCTGTGGGGAGAGGGGTTCTCAGTTACACAGTAGCCTTCACATGGTTCCTCCTGAGCCACTTGGGTTCAGGACACGTCCTTAGATTCATCCAGATAGCATAGCTGCCTAAAGAGCCCTTAATATCTCTGAACAGGGAGCTTCACTGGGACATGACTTCCTAGAAACTCTGTATAAAAATCACTTGTCCATTCCGGGTGGTGGTGGTGGTGGTGGTGTGCACACCTTTAATCCCAACACTCAGGAAGCAGAGGCAGGTGGATCTCTGTGAGTTCAAGGCCAGCCTGGTCTACAGAGTGAGTTCCAGGACAGCCAGGACTGTTTCACAGAGAAACCCAGTCTTGGAAAAAAACAGCACACACACTTAAAGAAACCTTAAAACCACCTTATACAATTTTTCTTATATCTTATATATTAGTTTGAAGGTATGTCTGCATCAGAACATTGTCCTGGCTTACCTGATACATTTAACTTGTATTTCTGAGGGGTACCACTAGATATAGGCCACTTCTAAACATTTCTTTCTTTTCAGGGGAGCTGATTCCAGAGTACCTTGCTGAGCTCCAGTGCCCAGAGGAGATGACCCGCTGTGGCTTCTCCTCAGCCTTGGGTGCCCTCCCAGGTTTCCTTCTCAGGGGTCATCTGCAGCAGGTGAGGGTACCAACAGCACCAAGAGGGGACAGATAGGAAGGGCTGGCAACTAATCTGCCCGCCTCTGGTTAGGAAAGAATTCTCAGCATTAGCACAGGTGACCATGAAGGCAGGCTGCTGGACCGGCACTCCAGTGGGCTAACTGCTCTTGCAACACACACTTAGAGAGCTGTGTTCAAGTTTGTAGGGTAGGAAGGCACTGTCCGAAGAAGCTGTGGGTGCCTGGATGAGGAAACAGTAGCCTCTGTGCAGAAGCTAGTGCCTGAATATGTTTTCTCTTCTTGCAGCCATCTCAATTTATTTCTCTAATAATAAGGCCATGTGGTTGAAATTCCTTATGAAATGTTATGTCCCTTGTGTTGCACTTGTTTGTGGTCATGGTGGGAGGTAGGCTGGGTATGGGTAGAGGCTGCAGACCCATGTCCAGCCTGCTGTCCTATGGGCTTCTTTTCTGCCTGTGCCTCAGAAGACTATATCATGTGTTATTATTATTTTTTAAAAGAGATTTCTTAATATTTTATTTATTTTTGTTTAACATACATTGGTGTTTACCTACATGTGTATCTGTGAGGAGGTGTTGGTTCACCTGAAGCTGGAGTTACAGACAGTTGTTAGCTGCCCTGTGGGTGCTGGGAATTGAACTTGGGTCCTCTGGAAGAGCAGTCAGTGCTCCCAACTGCTGAGCCATCTCTCCAGCCCCTATATCATATATTATTATTTTGTTTCCTTTTTGGACGCTATTACTCTTATTAAGGCAGTGGCAACCTTAAAAGAGCAAAGTAGTTCCTGCCCTACCCTCTCAGGTTTACCAGGCCCCCTCATCTAGCCCCTGTGATCTTGAAAGGCCTAGAGGTATTTTCTTGGCTGGGAGGTGGTGGCACATACCTTTAATGCTAGGACTTGGGAGGCAGAGGCAGGTGGATCTCTCAGTGAGTTCAAGGCCAGCCTGGTCTACAAAGCGAGTTCCAGGACAGCCAGGACTGCTCTGTCTCTAAAAACAAAACAAGGGGGCTGGAGAGATGGCTCAGTGGTTAAGAGCACTGGTTGCTCTTCCTGAGGTCCTGACAGAACACTGTATACATAATAAATAAGTCTGAAAAAAAAAAAAAAAAGAAAAAGAAAAACAAAACAAACCCCCCCCCAAAAAAAAAAAAAACAAAAAACAAAGAAGTATTTTCTCTGCTGGTTGCACTGTTGTAAGCCTTGAGTTGAGAAGCAGTTGATTGAGAGACTTGTTCATTTCTTACATGTAGGTTTTTATCCCAGTTTACCTCTGTCGCTCAGTATCATTTTCTCACACTGTCTCATGTGCTTTGATGTGGCCTGCTCTCTCCCCATTGTCCTTCTTAGCATCCTATATCACTTGTCCTTGCTTAAGCCCTGGGCATACCTCTAGCCTGACTCTGGAGACTTTCCTTTCCCCACTCACCTAGTCCATGAAGCTCATGCACTTTTTCCCTCTGAGTTGAAACACCAGGCTTGGTCCTGCCAACACATCCCCAAGATGCTCTTGCTGTTGTTTGTCCCTGCTGCCTGCCACAAGCTGGGATGCTGTAAGACAAGCTCTCCACATTTACCTCTATATAAATTGGTTCCCTTTCCTTCTGTGGGATCAGGCAGCTTTTGATGATGTGATGAGTAGGTCTTTTACCCCGAGTATTGCTATCGTAATAACTAAACTCACCCAGGGGTTTATCTACCTGAAATGTGGATAAACATGAAAGATTTTAGAACTGAACTATCAGTTCAAGAAGTAATAACCCTGGGCCTACAAGGTGGTTCAGTGAATAAAATCACTTGCTGGGCAAGACTGGTGATCCAAGTTTGATCCCTAAAACCTGCATAAAGGTAGAGAGAACCAACTCTACAAAGTTATCCTCTAACCTCCACATACAGGCTGTAGCACATAGGATTGTGTACACACACACACACACACACACACACAGGAGAAAACATCTAAGTATAACTGCTCATTTCTTGCTGGGAGCCAGAATGTCAACTATCCCCTGTCCAAGATGGGAACAATAGACATGAATATCTTATAGGGATGAGTCCAGATCCATAGCAGTTGCTAGAGTTTGGGTATAGCAGAGGGGAGGCTGTGGGATGATCCCTTTTTGTAAGTTCTTCCAGAACCTGAATCAGGGCCTGCTGTCTTAAGTGGGAGGTGGCTCTATGAACTGCCTAGCAAGTCCCACCCATGGCTACTGTGCCCTGTGGCTCCAGAGCCACATCTCTGTCTGAAACAGAAGTATGTTGACAGCCACATCTGGTGGTACACACACAGCACAGGATGGTGAGACAGGAGGTTTCTCAAGCTCAAGGCCAGACGGGGCTACTTAATGAGACTGTCTAAAAAATGTGTTTGCTTTGTAGCTGATAATTTTTTGGGGACTTCTTTGCCCTCAGGTTCTTGCAGGTCTGAGAACAGTCACCTGTACTTCTCCCAAGGATGTGAGCTTTGCTGAAGCCAGGAGAGACAGTTTGAAGGCAATCTCACGGTGAGCCCCTGGCCTGGCAGGCGGGCATCAACAGGCACCACAAGGATTATCTGTCATGCTAGCACAGAGCAGAAATGTGTAGAGGTGTTTTGTTATTTCTTGTTCTCTAATTTCTTCCCTTTTAGAGCATTGTAAGGGAACATTTGCATCTTCACCTGAAAACCACCTCAGAAACTGAGGGACAGTGGTATGAGGCTAGCCCTGGCAACATTGAGGCCTTATCTCAAACCAAACACAAACAAAGCAGTGCATCGTGCTGGCTTTGGGAATAGCACAGTGGCAGAGTGCTTGTATAGTATGTACAAGGCTATGGGTTCTATCCCTAATACTGTTAAATAAATAAATGAAATGGATGGAGAATTGGGGATTGTGCCTTGTCTTGAGGCTGGCAAAAGGAGCAATGCCTGACTCTTGTGTCTTAATCACTTCTGTCTGTAGATGCAGTATGTAGGGCTATGTTTGCCCCTCTAGCTCCTCGTGGTTCTGTACGCTCATTCAGTCCTGACTTCTTGCAGCAGCATTAGCCTTTTTATCAGGGTGGAAGACAGAAAGAGGCCGCTACCTTGCAGACTGTGGGGGCAGTGAAGGTGACTTCACAGGGAGCATCATTCTGCACCTGCAGTGGGAAGGGTGTCCTGGGCCCCTAAGCCATGCTGGATATTCCCCACAGCAAGACACTTCAGGCCATTATAATGTGAAGAATGAGCTCACAGACACGCATATTTTAATTTCAGGATTTGCCAGACGGTTGGTGTGAAAGCAGAGGGACCTCCAGATGAAGTCATGTGCAAAGAGAACATTTCTGAGGTTTATACTGCATTGCTGGATTGCATGAATGATTATACCACCGACAGCAGAGGGGATGTGGGAGCCTGGTAAGGACAGTGTTTGAAGTGTGACTTCCTCGCTGTCTTGTGAATGTCCTGAGATAGAGAAGGGCACGGCATCTCAGGTACCCAGGACTTCAAACAACGGGCATTAAGTCATGGTAGAAACTCTCACAAGAGTGGTCTGCACTGATGTCTCAGGTGAGCAGCAATGAACTTGTGCTTTCCATAGTCCTTTGAGGCTGCCCGATTGTCTTCCCTTCCTCCTCCTGTAGGGCAAGTTTCTTGCCCAGGTTACAGAAATACCTTATTGGGGGGGGGAACAAGGCTGCTGCTGCTGTTGTCTGAGTCAGCAGCTCTGCCAAGTGCTTTACACTCCCTCCTGCAGGCTATAGGTAATGTTAAGAGTTCAGAAAGAGCTTGTAGAAGATGCTGTCTTTTTTTTTTTTTTTTTTTTTTTTGGTTTTTCGAGACAGGGTTTCACTTTGTAGCTTTGGTGCCTCTCCTGGGTCTCGTTCTGTAGAGTAGACCAACCAGGCTGGCCTCGAACTCACAGAGATCTGCCTGGCTCTGCCTCCTGAGTGCTGGAATTAAAGGCATGCACCACCACTGCCTGGCTGAAGATGCTGTCTTGATTGTGATCGAAACGTGGAGACAGCATGTTATCCCTTGTATCAGACTTTATTTTTTAATTTTTATTTTTTAAAGATTTATTTTTTTTATATATACAGTATTCTATCTGAATATATGCCTGCACATCAGAAGAGGGCACCGGATCTCATTAGGTGGTTGTGAGCCACCATGTGGTTGCTGGGAATTGAACTCAGGACCTCTGGAAGAGCAGTCAGTGCTCTTAACCTCTGAGCCATCTCTCCCAGACTTTATTTTTTACCATGTTCTTCTTGCCTCTTCATTTTCCTTCCCTCTCTTTCTGGGTGCTCAGCCAGTTATTTCTTCTCACATCCCATTGCCTAGCTGGTTACCCCACTTTACAGATCATTTTGGAGGTCCCCCATGTCCTCACATTCCAAAAACTCTAAGCATTTGTCACATGCCAAACAGATCCTGAAGGTTTCTTTATTTTGTACAACTTTTGTTGTTGTTCTTTGGCTGTATAAATGCTGTTTGTCTATGCTCTGCTCACTGACTCTTCCTTTATTTTTTTCTACTATTAAGCTTATCTAATTGTTTTAATTTTGTGTTACATTGATCATTAATTTGAATTTGCACTGGGTCTTTCCAGTTTGTATTTTCTGGCATTTTCTATATTCTCCTTCATTGTAAATATATCTTCTTCTTCCCTAGGACAACTTCAGGTCCATCAGCTCTTATGGACTGAGTTATCTGAATGTACCTGTGTAGATACAGGAAGGGCTTTCAAGTGGCTAACCTCATTCTTATAGAGCCTGGAGAAATGGAGGCCATTTCCCACATTGTCAAGATCTCCCTCTGGCACAGCTGAAGGGTGGCTCCCCAGCTATAAGGCATCTCCACCTGGGTGCTCTTTTGTAGTGTCTCTTAGCAAGATGTCCATGAGAACTAGCTCCTTTGGTCTGACCTCAAGGGTTCTTCATTGACAGTGGCCATCTTGTCTTGCCAGAGATTTCTTGAGCCTGGTTATCTCTCTCCTTGAGAAGGATCTGTCTTCTTGGTTGAGGCATGTCATGTGGGCTGGAGTGCCTTGGACATGTTTTGTTGTGCAGACTCTTCTAGAATGTGCTACAGGCTTGATAGCAGGCAGTGGCCTAAGCTGGCATTTTGAACCATGGGGCTGGTGACTTGGGTCTGTGATAGATATTGACAGGTCCTAGGCTTTTACTCTGAGGCCCCTGAATTCCCAAGAGACTTGGTTGAGCTGAATTCCTTCTTACAGTTCAAGACAGAAAAATGGTGAGTGTTGTGTGTCTTTTCCATGGAAGATGTGAACAGATCTCTGTTTACCCAGAATAGGGCACCGAAGACAGATCAAAGGACAATTCCACCCAAGTCTAGCTTAGTCTAGAAGTTACTTACAGGTGGGTGACTCAAATGCAGCTGTATCGCTGAAAGGCACTCCCCAGCAGGGGAGACAGCTCACAAAAACTACATCTCGAGACTTCTCTACTTGTAGGCAGCTTGCCAGCTGAAGGTTTTCCTCTCCCTGGCAGTTTTTACTGCTTTCATGACCTTGGGGAGGAAGCTCTGTGGACCTTGCAACATTCTGAGCTTCCTCAGTTTCTTTAGCTTCCTGAATCTCATGAGCCTCCCCCTCTCCGCAAACAATTTCATTCTGGAGTAAATAGTTTACAACAGTGTGTGTCTTTGCTGTCTGCCTGGCACTGAGACACCCCTCAGAGCAAAGCAGAAAGGACTGGTGCTGGGGCCTCTTCCTCAGACCTGGTCCCTGGGAACCTTACCCTCTGTGGTATTTCTTGTCTTAGCTCACTCTGCAAAGGGGGGTCTCCAGGATTCTGCTCCTGGGGGATCAGTGTAGAATTACCTGTAGTGAATGGTACAATTCCAGACATTCTTCTTAAAAATTTTTTCTTTATTACATCATCTCTCCCCTTTCTTTCCTCTCTCCATACTCCCATATACTCCTCTTTTTGTTCTTTCAAATTCATGGCCTCCTTTTTCATTAGTTATTGTTATGCGCTCTGTGTGTGTGTGTGTGTGTGTGTGTGTGTGTGTGTGTGTGTGTGTGTGTTTCTCCCACTCTACGAATTACTTTGTAGTTCTTTGTGTAGGGTTGAGGCTTTGTCCACCTCAATCCATGTTACCAGGTCTGTTGTCTTTGTTCAGCTCAGCTTTAGACAGTAATGTTGGTGACACTTTATTGATATGTCTTCCTGGGAGACATAATCTTATAGCAAACTCTGGTTTTCACAATCTTTCTGCCTCTTCTACAGTGATCCCTGAGGCTTAGCTGATTGTACAACCAGCATGGCACGATAACCCTTTGGTAGATAGTGACACATACACCTTGACACTCTTTTTTTTTTTTAATTGATCAGTATCTAGATCTTTCTCAGAGATTACAATTCTTTTTGAAATTCTGCCTTTTAAATTTACTGTTCTCTATTTTCTTCAAATTTTTCAGATATAGTTATTGTAAAGACTATATATTTTGGTCAGTCTATTTTTGTTGCTTCTGCTATTTTGGTATTTGTTATGTTTTATTTACCATAGTTTTCAACTGAATTTCCTAAGTTGTAGTTAAATTACAGGGCTTTGTGTTACATAGTTTTCTTTTAGCAGGTGGTGCTACTGGCCAGCCAGATAACACTGAAAGCTACTATGTTTTCTCCTCCAGGTCACTGAGAATGGAAGGGCTTTACAGAGAGGGTGGTCTGTATAGACCTGGTGGTATGGATTGGGCTCTGTGACAATGGTTTCATTCAATTGCCCTTGTTCCCAGAATTAAGCTCAGTACTACTGAGCATATCTGGGGTGTAATTTTTATTTTATTTTTATTTTTATTTTTTTTACCCAGGGGCTTTGTCACGAGGCCTTCTGAGGACCCAGTTCTTTCTCCTGTTCATGTGCTTGGCAAGCACAGCTTCTCCTTGTAGCTGGTTTCTGCTGTGTTGTTTGGAGCCTCATCCTATGCATCACAGCTTAAGAGGTGGCAGGCAATATGAAAGAAATCTACAGATTACTCCTACAGAATGTCTACGTGTGCTTTCTAATTGTGTATCCGTAGACCTAGGTGCTTTTCACTTTCCTGTGTCCCCTGGCATACTTCACAGATATGCACCTGTGTCCTTCAGCACACTTAGTTGTCTATCACCCCCTTTGTCCCATGGTACTTTTTGCAGATCTCCCCCATCCCCTCTTTGCAGATGTGTACCCCATTTCTCTCCAGCATGCTTTGCAGATCTCCTTCCCTACACCCCCTGGCATTCATTGCAGATGTGCCCCCATGTCCCTGTGCACACTGCAGATCTGCCCCGCCTTCCCCAGTCTTACTTTGTGTCCAGTGATCCTCATCTGACTTTGAAGAGTCCCCTGGAACCCTGGCCCTCACTGCTATCTGTTAGCTCCCCGAAGAAGGGCCTGTGGGCCTCACAGTGGGAACCTGGTACAAGCCTCATAGACGGTTTAATTAAGGCAGAGATGACTCCAGGCCTGAGGGTTTGTATCTTACTTTTCCTGACTCTGGCTGAATGCACCTGTATCCCAGTTTAAATGACTGCTTTTGTTCTGGAATTAGATCATTTTTTTCTTTTTTTGTGAATTAATCACAGACAGCTCTATTTAGCAAGAAAGTAAGTTTAGAATGGATATGAATGTTGGTTGCTCTCTGTTTGGTGAGAACCAGAAGTGCCAGCCTTGTGCAGAGAGACACTACAGGGGCCCGCTTCACTTGGGAGGAGGCTGTGGGAAGTACCTGTTCGGTAGTGTGTGCACATGTCTTAGGCTTTGCTGAGACTTGTCCAGTCTGTCTTCAGATGTTGAGAATGAATCCTTTTGCATTATGAGAGACAGCACATCCCTTGTCCTCCAGTCAAGGGATTTAAGTAAAGACTGCCAGCTGCTGGCATTGGATTTCTCTGATGGTTTACACTGAAGAGGAATTTCTGTAATCTCTGAAACTTTCCCTATGTTTGGGCCTTCTGGAACCAAGCTTGTGTGTGGGCACTGAGTGTCTCAAGACTTTCCCCCCCTCATTGGCTGCTTGTAGAGTCTATTTTTTTGTTTGTTTGTTTGTTTGTTTTTTTGTTTTTTGAGACCGGGTTTCTCTGTGTAGCTTTGTGCCTTTCCTGAAACTCGCTCTGTAGACCAGGCTGGCGTCGAACTCACAGAGATCTGCCTGGCTCTGCCTCCCGAGTGCTGGGATTAAAGGCGCGTGCCACCACCGCCTGACTCTAGAGTCTATTTTTACAGGACCCAGTGGATGTGGTTGGTGGAACCAGGGCTTGGAATCCCTGTCCTCGATTGACCTTCTGATGTCTCCTTATCCACAGGGTCCGTGAAGCTGCCATGACCAGCCTGATGGACTTGACCCTTCTGCTGGCCCGGACAGAGCCGATGCTGATTGAGGCCCACATGTGAGTATCTGAGGCCAGCTGCACCTGCCCTGGTGCCTCCATACCTTTTCAGACTAGCTTCTCTGACCTCGATCCTGACCCTCCACAGTCGATGGAGCATGGCCAGGGTCCTCTTCCTGTTCCATGTCCCCATAACAGGCTTCATAGCATACCTACTCCCCCAACCCTATACCAGGACCTCCTTTGATCTGGCTGTGGTGGCCTCTGAACTTGGGGTTCTGTAGCTGAAGTTCCTGCCAGGATGGGCTGCCAGCATTTGATCCAGCCCCCATGAGTCTCAACCTCTTCTGCCATACTGCTGAGGCCCGAAGACTGCTGTCTTATGAGTGTGCCATTCTTTTTCAACCTCAGTTCTCATCCTCGTTCTTCTACTGACCTGCAATACTGTTGGTTTTCACTCCTTCTGCCCCAAGAGTGCATCAGCATTCACAGCACCTGTTATGTGGCTCCTGAGACATTGGGATGCATAGAGTACAGTCATACCCAACCTGTGTTGGTTAGTTTTTTGTCAGCTTGGTACAAGCTGAATTATTAGGATAGAAGGACTCAATTGAAAAAAATATGTCCATAAGATTGGCCTATAGGCATTTTATTGATTAATGATTTATATGGTAGGTCCCAGGTCACTGTGGGCAGTACCCCTTCTGGGAAAGCAGACCTGAGTTGGATAAGAAAGGCTGAGCAAGCCATGCAAGCTAGTAAGCAGCATTCCTCCATGGCCTCTGCTTCTGCCTCCAGCCTTGAGTTCTTGTCCTTCCTTCCTTTAGTGATGGAGTATAACCTGAGAAGTATAAGCTGAAATAAACCCTTTTCTACCCGAATTGCTTTTGGTCATGTGTTTTATCACAGCAGTAAAAACCCTAACTAAGCCATCCTGACGTGGCTTCAACAGCCACTGACCGTAAGGTGCCTACACATCCCCAGGCTGGCCTCAGACACATGCCTCTGTTTACAGCTGTGAACGTGTCATGTGTTGCGTTGCCCAGCAGGCAAGTGAGAAGATTGATCGGTTCCGTGCTCATGCTGCCCGGGTGTTCCTGACTCTCTTGCACTTCGACAGTCCTCCCATTCCCCATGTTCCCCACCGCAGAGAACTGGAAAGTCTGTTTCCCAGGTACTGTCATGTCTGGGTCCCCTTGCAGCCCAGCCCTCTAAGCATGGCTTTGAGGAAATCTCTCTTTCAGGTCTGATGTCGCCTCTGTGAACTGGAATGCACCCTCCCAGGCCTTCCCTCTCATCACCCAGCTCTTGGGACTGCCCATCTACAGATACCATGTCCTGCTGGGGCTGGCTGTATCTGTTGGTGGCTTGACAGAGTCTACGGTGAGGAGGCATCTGGCTGTGTAGAGCAGGGGGTACTGGGGAGTCCTTTCAGAGGGTTCTCTCCCAGATGTGAGCACTTCATATGCTCACTGTCCTTCATATGGTCACAGCCCAGCACCTGTAGGACCTTCTGTCTTTGTAGTTTGCAGTTGTTTCCGTTTGGCCCCAGGCATTTACTGTCATTGAAGGAGCCTTGGGGAGCCAAGGGAGAAGCTAGCCATGCAGTGCCACAATCCTGCTTTTCGGGTCACAGGTCAGGCATTCTACACAGAGCCTCTTTGAGTACATGAAGGGGATTCAGAAGGATGCTCAGGCCCTGGTGAGCTTCAGCGGAACCCTCCTGAAGGTCTTCGAGGACAACCTCCTGAATGATAGGTGAGTGGTGTCTTGAGGCTGGGAGGTCATGGTGCCTGTGCCCCATCCTATTTCCACAGAGCCCAGGTTTCCCTGAGACACACTGTCACAGTTAGTAGGTGAGGAGCAGGGCACATACCCTATTGGCTCCCAGATTCTGGCCCCTACACTTATCTTCAATGAACCCCAGCATTCATCTCCTCTGGGCCTCCCTGGTTCCTGGCACTCATCTCCTGCAGTCCCTCTCTCCCTTGATGCATTCAGGGCAGGAAATGCTCTCTCTCTCTCTCTCTCTCTCTCTCTCTCTCTCTCTCTCTCTCTCTCTCTCTCTCTCTCTGTGTGTGTGTGTGTGTGTAGATGCAGAATACCATGAGAAGTGGAATGAGGTTCTAGTCTGTAGGAATAGTCCCTGTCTTTTCTTGTCTACAGTAGTCTCATTGAGAATCTAAGAAACTTGAAAGGCAACACATGAAGTATATAGGGTGGTTCCTTTGGATGTGTATACCATGAAGCCTTTCCCGTTCACCAAAGTTTCCTCCTGCCCCTCAGAGCCCTCCCAACTGTCCACTTTGGCAGCCACTGATCTGCTATCACCAAAGTCGAGGTGGCATTTTGTAGAATTCCATTTAAACAGGCAGGCAGTGTGGTCACCCCGTCTGTCTGTCTGTCCCTCTTGTTGCCCAGTCGGCCTGTTGTGGGCAGGAACTGAGTCATTTATTTGAGCATTTAATGTTCCAGGCCTTACAGACAGCTACAATGGACATGCAGGAATAGTCTCTGTGGACACACACATTGAATAATGGACAGCTGGGTCATGTGTATTGCCTGTTAACTTCTGTAAAGCTACTGGCTCTATCTGTCCCATGTCTTCCCAGGTGTGGTCAGGGTCTCAGGTGGCTATTCTGTGGGGCACTCAGTTGCTCTCCTAGTGTCTGAGATGTCTGTTCATTGACACAGCTTGTTTAGTTGGACTTTCCTTCTCACTGGTGTGTTTTGATGCCTTCACTGTACTGGGCAAGTCCTTGTTAAATCAATGAGTTTGTGTTGTTGCTGAGAAATCTTTGCCTAATTTGGAGGCCCTAGAGAGCTCCTCTCTTTCAGAAGTTTCAGAGCTTCTAGAAGGTTCTAGCTTCAGCCATATGGTCTGTTTTGAGGTAGTTTTGTGTGTGCTCAGTTTAATTCTGCAAACGGTTGTCCAGTTCTGCTGGACTGTTCAGTGCACTAGTTTTGCACCTTGTCAAAACTATCAAGTGTTCAGGTGAATGTTGGACTCTACCAGGCCATCTGCACATCTTTACATCAGGAACTCTGTTCTTACCTTTGCTTTAGGTAATTCCTGAAAGAAGCCACATTGGCTCTGGCTTTATTCTTATTTCCCATAGTCATTTTGGTATTCTTAAAAGAATTAAAATACTGGTGTGTCTGTTTTTAGGAATTTGACAAGACTATTTTGAGTTTTGTCCCATCTAGAAAGAGCCACAGTGGTGTTACAGATTGTGTGTGTGTGTGTGTGTGTGTGTGTGTGTGTGTGCGTGTGGCATCTGCCTGTCTCTCACATGGGTGGCTCTTAGTTCTTGGGTGTTTTGTGTGGGTCTCATGTTTTCTTACTTTGTCCTCCCAGGGTGTCTGTGTCACTGCTGAAAATGCTGGACCAGCTGCTGGCCAATGGGTGCTTTGACATCTTTACAGCTGAGGAGAAGTAAGCATGCTTGTTCACTGCTCCCTGTCTGATGAAAACCTAGTTGCCCAAATTTCAAGAATTTGTATTTATTTATTGTTTTGGTATCTTGCTGTGTTGCTAAGGTTAGCTTCAAACTCATGATCCTGCCCCTTTAGCATTCCAAGTGCTAGGATCACAAATCTATGGCTACCAGATCTGGGTAGCTGCTATTTTAAAGAAAGAACATTTGGATTAGGATCTCAGAACCCAGAAGATGACAAATTGCAAATTCAGGCAGCAGGCATCGGGATGGGGTGAAGTAGGACCCTGCTATCCAGGTAGGAAGGTAGATTTGGACAATTGAGGTAGTCCACTTACTATGGTTGGTAGGCAGAGAGGTCTGGAAGTTGATGGAGCCTGAGTTATAAAGGCTAGATGGAAAAAGAATATTATGTGGTCTGTGTTATGGGGCCCAGGAGTGTGCCTGTGCCCATCACAGTTGGACAGAGGCTATGGGACACAGTGAATGAATTAGTTGCTTCCTACTGTGTGTGGTTTGTGGTTCCTTGGCCTCCTGCCTAGAGGAGCAGTCCAGCTGCATGATGTCTCTCTTTAAGCCCTGGAACCACATAGGTGCCAGGTTGGCTTCTGAATGAGTCCATCTTGCTCATTTTTGCCTCATGGTCTTGACTGAATTCTCTTTTGTTGGTTTGGACAGCTTTGTATTTCATGAAGATTTCTGAGTATCTGTTGCACCAAAGATAAGTTACTTAGAAACTGCCTGGTGGTTTTGGATTTTCCTTTTAAACCAACTGGTGGTGGATTCAAACCAGCTGGGTCTCAGTTGATTTTCTTCCCCTTCTGAGTCTTTGCTCACTACCATTTACTTTCTATTTTCTGCCCCACTGAGAGGATCTGTGCCATTTTGCTGTAATTTTTTCTCCCCCGCCTCTGGCCTTGGGCAGTGTTCTTGTACTGCTTCTGACCAGCATTCAGGTGAACCCTGGAGGCTAGAAGCTTCTTTGTATTGGTGCTCTGCCCTGAGGTCCCGCATAATGTATGCCCGGGGCTGCTGCAGGAGACCAGCTTGTTTTGCTTCAAGTTTCTAGTATCTTTGGGTTTTAGCTGTTTGGCAAGGAGGTAGACCTGCGTCTGCTTGATGCCCGGATGGCTTTTAATCTGACACCACAGGACTTCCTTTTGCCAGTATGCAGCACTGATTTTCTAAAACCTGCTGCTGAATAGTGCATAGCCTGGTTAGGATGCTCTTCCCACATTACTGGCTTTGTCTTGGGAAATGTTCTAAGGATTTGACATGTATTTTCCTGGCTTAATAATTTCAAAATAAGACAGTAGAAAAGTATGATATAGACGTTTCTATTTCTCTATACTTTTGTTAGTTTTTGCTTCATGGATTTTGAAGTTGAGATTTTGGCACACACAAATGCAGGGCTGGCCCTCATCGAATGGACTCTGTTTTGGGAGGTGCTTTTGTTTACACAGTACTTTGGCTCGTTTTGTTTTTTGCTTTGGATTGTAGTTTTTGTTTTCATTATTTTTATATATTTGTTTTTTTGTCAGTTGCTAACAGTATATGTTGTTTTATGAAAATTCAGTCTGGTGATCTAATCTTTTAACTGGGCCCATAAAATCTATTCCATGTAATCTTACTAGTTTTTTTCATTAAAGTAGTTTCCTGTTCCATGTTTCTTTTTTCTCTGATTAGCACAATCATTTCCCCTCATTCCATTTTCTTCATTTGTTTGGGGCTTTCTTTTCTGTGCTCTGGGAGAGTTCTTGGTAGTATTTCCATTCACTGTGTTTTTGCACAGTTAATGCTTGAATGAAAAAAAGAAATAAAAGGAGGACATGACTGCTCCTAGGTATGGTGGAGGACGAGGTTTTTTTGTAAATAAAAGGGAGAGCATAGCCAGAGGCTGAGGCATCTGGGAGAGTCCAGAATGAATAGGACCCTGAGCTGGCCATGTAAGAGGAGAGGGAAAAGCCAGGGGACCAAAGGGCCAGGAGGGTAAAGGGTAGAAGGATAAAAAAGGGCTGGTGTAGCTAAAATGGCTGGGTTATATAGGGACAGGCAACTGAGGGAAAGGGCAGCCCAGACCCTGGGCTAGAGAAGTTTAGGGTAAGGAGTGGGGTATACCAGCCATACCCTGTAGCCGGTAAGGACTGAGGGATGCTGAGAGAACCTGGTGGCCAAGTATTCAATAATGTTAAATAGGCACCCCAGTTAGCCATTTGTCTGGGGTCTGTTATTTTTAATTACCTACATTTTTGCTACTTTGTCTCATTGCTGCATCTTGCAGACACACATCCTCTCCCTCATCTGGAGAACAGCCCCACTTTGAGGTCAGCTGGTGATGGTATTTGTTGGGTTCATCAGAAGACCTAGAATTCTAAGCAGCTTATCTCAGCATTTAAAAGAGTTACTGCCCAAATGATAAGTCTCACAACCAAAGGACATTTCACTTGCTTCTGCTGCCTCCTGTATGTCTTCCGAGCAACTGTATCCCCTTCCTCAGATATTCTCCTTGCTAGGATTTTTAAAAATCACTCTGTCTCTTCATCAGTTCCTTCCTACAGACTGATTCCCTTCGGATATTTTTAAACGACTTTTAAGTTCACGTATGGGATTGTTGTTTGTTTCTTACACATTTTCAGGGAATGATTTCTATATTTTCGGTGTTTCCTTACCTGCTGTGTCACACGTCCTTCACCACTCTATGCGGTACTCTTGTTGTGGTTATGACTCTAAGGTGTGTCCATTCTGGAGCACAGGGTTCTGTGTCTTATTGCCCACTTGGCAATGTTGAGTTTAGAGAATGGCTCGGATTTGAGGGAGGCCTAGGCAAGGGTGGATAGTGTTCAGCAACCAGGACTTGAGTTAGCCTTTTCCAGGCACTGTCGGTTTTCTTGACCGTCTAGAGATGGCTGTAGCCACACCAGGAGGGGTGGGAGGTAGGTCCATGCCTCTGCCTCTTTTGGGAGTGCCTTCTCAGTGCTGGTATACCCCTGATCCCAGACACTCAGAATCTAGGCTTACTTCCCTGGAGATGGGCAGCATATGGGAATCAGGTTGGTGTCATTGTTGAGAATATATGTTGGGATCTGAGTAGTAACTGGCTATTGATCAGGTTAGGCCGGAGCATGACTGGCAGGAAGAGGGAGCTGGACAGTGGCTGATCCATGGGCATGATGCCAACAAATGTAAGAGTGAGGGAGTCATAGAAGCTGAAAACATTTTGACCTGTGTGTCTCTTTTCAAAGCAGAAATCTTTAGACTAGCAGGTGTCCAGGAAGCCATGTCACCCCACTCAGACAGGCAGAACTGAGATGTTCATTAGACCCTAATCATAGGAGTCTTCCAGGAATTCTGGTGTGTGAACCAACAGGGTTGTAGAGATCACAGAGTTCAATGTAGACCTGAATTGGGACCATTGGGATCATAGAGTGTCTATGGTGTGTGTGACCTCTAAGTCTAGAGGAGCAACAGAACTGTGCATGAGTCCTGTAGGAAGCCCAGCTAAGGATATGTACAGAGTCCTTATGCAAGCTGGGAACAACAATAACCACAGCCCTCAGCAATAACAGTCATTCTGTACCCAACAAGCACTTTAGGGAGCTGGACAGAGAAGGATTGAGATCGTGTATCCTGGATCAAAGTCCCAGGGTATAGCAACATCCTCTTCATACCAGAGTTGACCTGGGAGTTAACTGTCATGGATCATCCTGATATAGTAGTCCAGTATTAAGGTCATTGGGGATGACTAGGACTCATTGTCCTCCTCTGTAACCAAGACCCCTGACATGGCATCTTTCCATGAAATAGCACTTGCTGGTAGGGTCTTTTCTGTTGGGGAGGGTCACTTGGATATGGTCATGCCATAACTGGGCCAGGGCCTGCCCAAGTGTCAAATTCCATGGGTGATGTGGGTTATGGAATATCTTATGGGTAATGAGATAGGACATCTGTTCTCTGCTGTGCATGTTGGGAACCGAAGAGAGTGGTTGATGCCATATGGCCCAGTATCTTTTGAGCAAGCTGACCTTCAGGTTACTTGGTACCAACAGCACCACTGGACAACACTACAGCATGATCATAGTGCTCTGCATTTCTGTAAAAGATCTACTTATAATAATGTTTTCTCCTTTAAGCCACCCCTTTTGTGTGAAGTTGCTCACACTTTGTAAGGAAGAAATCAGGAAGTCAAAAGACATCCAGAAACTTCGGTCGAGCATTGCAGTGTGAGTTTTAAGTGCTCCTGGATGGAGACAAAAATAGGAGGGACTTGGTGGTTCCTGGTGGGAAATATAGTTTTAATCACAAAGCTGTTTAAAATGGAATGTTTTAGTGTTCATTTAAGAAAGGTCAGACTGTTAGTAGTGGTATTTGGGAGGAGGATCAATCTGAACAGGAAAGCTACATCCCTCACTTGCTCATATCTGTCACTTACTCTGGCACCTTACTGTACATGCTCAAGGAATGTGAATACACCTATGCTAGTGCAGGGCTCTGGCCACATGGGCAAGTATATGCTGGCACAGAAAACTGGTCATGTGTAGGCAATCACATAAGGTATACAAACATGCACACATGGGAATGCAGGAATCTGGACACACAGGCACATGTTAGTACAAAGATCTTATATATATGTAAGCAAATGGGATCATGTTAGTATACAATGCATACTTGTATACATGACTGTATATCACATGAGAGCACACTAGTGCACAACACACAGGTGTGTACGTAGGTATACACACATATTAACGTATGTCTCAAGGTTTATGCTGTGTACTTTTTGGGTCTCCCATGTGTCTTGGGTACTTGGTTAACTTGAATGTGGCACAGCTGCATGTAACCTATGGGTCTTCTGCAGGCTCTGTGGGATGGTGCAGTTCAGTGGTGATGTGAGAAAGAAAGTTCTCCTGCAACTGTTCCTCCTCCTTGGCCACCCTTTCCCTGTGGTGAGTGTGTCTGCGCTTATGTGTGGCCTTTAAAGATGAGTATATGTTGGCATAACTTTGAAGTAGGTTTAGAAGTAAACACAGGGTGAGACGGTGTGCCTGTGGAGATAGTTTTCAGGTGTGGGCGGCCCTGGGGTTTGTATGAAAGGAATGTGGGTGGCTGGTACTGGGCAGGGTGAACGTGGGGAAGTACTGCTGAGGGTAACAGCCCAGGGTTAGGATTTCCCTTTCTTACCAAGAACTCTTTGAGTATTCCAAAGTGACATTTCCCCTCCTAAAAAGTCAGGGGGAAACTTCTGCAAAGGACAGTGGAGTTTTGAAGTAGAGTGGGATGACCCACAGCTCAGCCTCTTTGTCAGAAATGCACATTACCAGGCATAGATCAGATCTCATATGAAGCAGTTTGTCACAGGACATAACCAGAAAAGATAGCAAGAGAGACAGATTCCCAGGTAGGAGTCCCTACTGCACCTTCTAACAAAGGCTGCAGTTCTTCCCATCTGCTGCATGTCTGATATCAGGCAGAAGTCTGGGCTATGGCCAAGTTAATTTCCCTCCTTTTATGGACTTTCGTAAAATCCCTTGGGCTCCCTAGGTGGTCGTGGGTTTTCCTCCTGTTGACCTGCTGTTCTTGTCCCAGATCCGGAAGACTACAGCAAGCCAGGTGTACGAGATGGTGCTTACCTATAGCGACTTGGTAGATGCCGATGTGCTTGATGAGGTCATGTCTGTGCTCAGTGACACAGCCTGGTAAGTAGGGGCTGCCCAAGCCTGGTGCCACTTTCTCCTGTCCTCATAGCTTCTGATGGAAAGAGGGGAGACGTTTCTCAACAGCTCAGGGCCACCTCTCAGCTTCACAAAGGGCTGAGGACACATCCTGGGAGCTTCAGGTGGGAAAATGTTTAATGTGCATTTGCTTTTCTCCTCTTGTGAGCAAGATGGGTAGAGTGGTTCAGAAGCTGGTGTTTTTCAGTAACTGGAATATAGGGCCATCAGGATGCCACCAAGTGGATGTCAGCTAGCTACTTTTATTTTGCTACTGCAAGGGCCATGTGGTCTTTCCTCTGTTTTAATGGCCTAGAGACTTGTCTTCAAAGTCAAGAAGTGGTGGTGGGGTGTACAGCCTGTGGGTGTGATTCACAGGTGCTATATAGGCTGAGCCTGGAAGCAGTTAGTCACAACAGCAAGAACTCTTATGACCTGTGATCCAGGCACTGTACACACATATGGCCTTGCACACAATTATATGCATGTTTGTATACATAATCACATACATACAGCTGCTCATATGTACAGGTATGTACTGCCAAACACACACAAAACCATCACCTGTGCACAGGTGCACATTAAGCTGACTTGTCCCCTTTTCTAGATGTACTATTTGGGAGGCACTATTTGGGCCAGGTGCCCAAGTTACTGCTACTGACTGTGGACACTGTCCCCTTAGACTGATGGAGAGGGGTATTGCTGACTCAAATGCTGACAGGTCTGTTGGGGTGGCAAGTAAGGGTTTGTAGTGTATTTATGCACGCCCCTCAGAACAGCGATCTCCCTAGGAGCTCATGCTAGGATGTGGCCTTCCTGCCTAGATGAGAGCTGTGGAGGCCTGAAAGGCTAGAATGTATTTCAAGATCTTTGCTGTCAGTAGAAACTCAGCTCAGTACCTTCTGAGGAGACTGGTCAAACCTCGGGAGAGTGGACATTGCTTCCAACTTTCTTTCTTTCTTTCTTTTTTTAAAAAGATTTATTTATTTATTATGTATACAATGTTCTGTCTGTACATATTCCTGCAAGCCACAAGAGGGCACCAGATCTGATTACAGATGGTTTTGAGCTACCATGTGGTTGCTGGGAATTGAACTCAGGACCTTTGGAAGAACAAGCAGTGCTCTTAACCTCTGAGCCATCTCTGCAGCCCAAAATCTTTTTTTTTTTTTTTTTTTTTTTGAGGGCACCAGATCTCATTACAGATGATTATGAGCCACCATGTAGTTGCTGGGAATTGAACTCAGGACCTTTGGAAGAGCAAGCAGTGCACTTAACCTCTGAGCCATCTCTCCAGCCCCGCTTCCAACTTTCTAAAATGCTCATTTTGAGTAAGGATAGCAGGGAGGGAAGAGGAACTTTTTTGTTCATATTTTAGGATTTATTTTTATCTTTAATAATGTATATGCATATGTCAGGGCTTGTATGTGCATGTGAGTGCAGTTGCCTACCAAGGCCAGAAAAGGGTGTCCAAATCCCCCTGGAGCTGGGGTTACAGGTGGTTGTGAGCTGCCCTACATGGGTGTTGGGATTTCTGCTTTTGCAAAAACGTGACACCTGGTTTATAGAGGACTGTTTACTGACTTCTTTACATACAAAACATGCTTCTTACTTTTCTGTTCCAATGAAAGCCAACAACAGCTGAGTTCTAATAAAGCTTCATAAGCCTTCTTAGCCTGAGGTGTCCTCTCTTCTGTAGGTTCCTAGAACGGGGTAAGGCCCTTGTCTACTCTGGAGGATAGGGACTTTTGCCCCAGTACCATCAGGTCTCATGGGGTGTGGGGAGCCGAACCATGTTGGCATAGGGGACTCAAATGCTTTCCTTCTTAGGGATGCAGAGCTTCCAGTTGTAAGAGGTCAGCGGAATCACCTATGTGACCTCCTTGGTGTGCCCAGACCCCAGCTGGTTCCAAAGGTAATGCTCTTAGTATTCTAGGACCCATGGCTCCTGTGTTGTCCATTGTTCTGAGCTCTGGTCTAAAGTAAACTGGGTCCCACAATCAGTCATCACTGCCATGACTTTCTCCAGGCCAGCTGGAAGGGCTGCTTCTGCTGCCAGGGTGGGCGAGTTCTGTCTTCATAGTGAACTGTTGTCTCAGTTCTACCTTCTAGGAAAGCCTGCACTGTGTGGGAAGGAGGCTTTAGCTCTCTCGTCACTCCCTGCCTGGATAGACATCCTATTGGGGGCTCTGTTCCTCTGAGGACACCTGCCTGTCTCATTAGGCTCCATCTCTCCCTGGACTCCTGCCCCACTGGGGCCTCCGTCCTCTTCACTGCCCGTGCTTGTCCTCTTCGCCTCTCTTGGCCTTGCTGTGTTTGCTGTTTCTGAGGCCCCTTGTGCTGAGGTTGTCATGGAAGTTGTGCCCTTGGGCTCTCCTCCTGTGTTCTGTGGGTCAGTCAGTCTGTAGGGACTTTAAAAATTCTACATATTGAAGTTTTCATCCTAGAAACATGCTCCAGCTTACTGCTTTTCTCCCTTTTATATTGTGGTCTACTTTGAGATTATTCAGTGTCTTTGCACCCAGGACCACCAGCCAAGTGTGGCACCACCCACACTGAGCTGGGCTCTCCCACATTGATCACTAATTAAGAAAATGCCCTATGGGCTTGCCTACAGCACAAGCTTATAAAGATATTTCTCAATTGAGAGTTCCTCGTCCCAAATGACTCTAGCTTGTGTCAAGCTTCCATAAAACTAGCTAACACATGTACGCAGGTGGGAAGCCTACTGTTTCTAAAAGCTGTATGTACTGCCTCTTCACACAGAAATTTAGTTCACTTGGGACTGACCAGCTGTGGTGTAAAGGGAAGGTCATTTTATGCTGTCTGTATCAGCCAGCTTCACTCTACAGTGGATGATTCGGTGTCCTGTCTCCACTTCTGTCAAGTGACTGTATAAGTAGGACACTTAGGAATCCCTTTCATGCACAAGGGTCATGCTATCCATCTGTGAGCTAGTACAAACTGTATGATGGAAGAGGTGTGGACTTCACAACCCCTCAGGGTGCCTACCATGTCTGTCCTCCAGTTTTATTCTGTCCAAGATTGTCTTCACTCTTCTTGACCCTTGGGAGTTTGGTTAAACTCTCAGAACTAGTTTATATACTAGCCAGCCAGGTTGGCCTGGGGCAATGTTGGGGCTAGAGGGAGCTGAGGTCCCTGATTGACACTAGGCCTCAGGCTTATGTGCCCTGGAAGGTCACCCAGTCCTACAGATGGAGATGCTGTCTGTGTGACTGGTCCCCAGTTCTTGGAACAGCTCATGTTGTTCCAATTTCATCTCTGCTTAGAAAGTTCCTGACCTGTTCACATGCCAGCTTAATGACTCTTAGTGTGTTCTTCTGCACTTCCTTCTGACCCCCGCCCCCCAGTACCCCTGCTGTGTTGCTGTGACAAAACACCATGGCAAAGACAACTTACAAAAGAAAGCATTTCACTGGGTTTATGGCTTCAGTCATAATGGCAGAGCAGAGACATGGCAGTAGGGACAGCTCAGAGCTCATATCTTGATTTATAAACAGGAAGCAGAATATACTGGAAATGGAGTCATTTGAAACCTCAAAAGCCCACCTCCTCCAAGAAGGCCATACTTCCAAATCCTTCCCAAATAGTTCTACCAACTGGGGAAGGAGTTTTCAAACGTGAGCCTATGGGGCCTTACTCATTCAAACCACTACCTCCACCTACTAGCTCCTATCTGCTCTCCACAGCTCACCTTCCTGGAATGTCTTTAATTCTTAGCTGGATAATCCCCATCTCTATGTCAGGGACTGTTGGGGCACCTCTTCTGTCTTTGAGTCATGCTTTTCTTAGCGCGCGCGTGTGTGTGTGTGTGTGTGTGTGTGTGTGTGTGTGTGTGTGTGTGTGTGTGTGTGTGTGTGTGTGTGTGTGTGTGTGTGTGTGTGTGTGTGTGTACAACAGTATATGGACTTGCTTTTCTGGCTGCAAGCTGCTGTTGGATGCTGACTGTGATATAGGCCTCAGGGTTTCTATATTTGTTTTCACCCTTGACCTTGGGCTCCCTGCCCTAATAGAACCTAAGCCCTTCAGAAGCCCAGCCTCATGCTGAAGTCCCAAGTGAGTCAGGGACAGAGGAACATTCCAATCAGCCAGCAGGTCTCCAACCTTGGGCTTGGCCTGACCTGTAGCCTTCCTAGTACTGTTAGCATAGTTCATCTGACCTGCATCCTTCCCTAGAAGACGTGGTTCTGGTGTGCCTGACAGAGGTGATTCTTTCCCACCTTGCTAGGTCTGAGTGAATGTTTTTCAGATCTCATGAGGTGAACCTTGCAGGTCCCCATGGCTGGTATTCTGAGCTGATGCAGGTACACATGGGCCTTTTGTTGGGTTTTGCTAGGCTGTGTGTCTCATATGTTGTTATCTCCAGTTTCAGGATGGAGATCTGAGTTCTCTGAAATTCTGAAAAAAGACTTTTTTCAGTTGTGCAACTTTTTCTGTATAGAGTAGGCCTCAGATAGACTCTGCTGCCCTGTGCATGAGCTAAGTCACGGTGTTAATCATGCCACACCAGCCCAAAGGCATTAGTACATATTTTTAAGTCACCTTATTGCATCAGTTACTGAGAAAGTAGTGTTTTACATTTGTCTCAAATGTCCTTTAATTATGTTTGACCTTTGGGGGATGCATTTTGAAGCTGAGTTACTAGGTATTTCTACTCTTGACATCTCCTTTGCCCACTGTGAGTGTGGTGACATCAGGTTAGCATGTTTCCTGTCATACTTTCAATGTCTATGAACAGTATAGGCAAGATTATACCTTACCATCATCATTTAAAAATCTTTATTAAATTAGTGTTTCATGCATTCATGTTTACTGTATAATTACTGACAAGTTTACATTCATATCTTTGTTTCCTGTTTGACCTTCCTGTTTAATGTTTCTTTTTCCCTTATCTGGATTTCACTTCCTATCCTGTTAACTTGTTTCACTGCTCTGTTCTTCTGTCCCTGGTTACCCTGGGGCCAGCACTCTTTCTTGACACATTGCCTTATCCCTGGCCTTGACCTCTAGCTGCAGAGCCCTGTCTGAAACGGGCTTGTCCTAACCCTGGGGCCTTGGTATTTAGCTGATATGGTCTTGATGGTCAGCCCTGCTTTTCCTCAGTTTTCTTTGCTTTGATGATCTAGCTTTAAACTCTGAGCTCCTGCCACTCCCTTGTCATGTTAGGAAAGACGTTCTTTTCCTCTCTTGTGTGTGCTATACTGGGTCTGTGTGCCCAAGTCCTCCCAGGGCCTCCCCTTGCAGGAGCCATCATAAGACACACAGGCAGTGGCCTGGTTGCTTGAATGGCTTTAGGAGTGGTGGCAACAGATGGAGCCAGTGTAGTCTCAGTCTCCTATGTGGAGAGTGAACTTGAGTTTTCAACTATGCTCTTTACACTGTTAGGAAAACTTTGAACATATGTTTTCAGAATGTAAACAGTTTAGCAGCCTACTCTCATGAGGCCACCAGAGCTATCACTACACACTTCAACCTGCTAGGGTCCTAGGACATGGCAGTCTTTAGCCATACATCAGAGAGGGTGGGGTGGGGATCAGCCTGACATTGCTATGTGTCTTTACAGCCTGCTCCTGGAAGCTGAGCCATTCATTGCCTACCTAGCTGGGATGTCCTGCCCTCAGGCTCTACAACAAGCTTTACCATCATGGAAAGTTGGTGCCACAGACTTCTGAGAAAGATGGCACATGCTGCTAGATGGATTGGGAAGCCATCCACAGAGAGCAGTAACTCTTCATGCATGCTGTGCTCTGGTGGCCTGGACTGCCCGTACTTTTGCTGTTCTAACACGATGTGCTTTCTATTAAATCATGTACCATACAGCCCAGCCTCTGTCTATTTCTGGGACTTGCGTGAAGATCCACCGTGGGCTCCACTACCAGTGCTTTGCTGTGTTTTAGGCACAGAGTGATTTGTGTAGCATGACGATAAGCCAGTCAAATCACCAGCCACACTACAAAGGTCTGAGCAAGAGATCATCAGAATCCAGCCTGAGGCCTGGATCCTCTGCACTTCCTGTCCCAGGGCCTGCATGCCTACCTGTCCTGCTGTGGTAGTCCTGTGCCTGCCTGTTCGAACTCTCTGTATCCCAGGCCTGGAAAGGACTGCTGGCATTGCTCATTAAGCTTCAACCCAAGACAAAGGGGGTGCCTCTCGTCTCTACAGAGTTGAGGCTGAACACATAGCTGGGTCAGAACTGATAACTGCTCTTACAAAGGTGAAGTGGCCAGGTCCACAAGCCCAGGCCTGTAGTAGTCTGTGCTCACTCATTTGACAGCCTGCATCTCATGGAGCTGGACTTAATAACACATAGGCTGCTCCCTTTACTAAGAGTCACTTTCTAGGCCTGGGTCTGCAGGAGGTTTGTTGTGCTGACCTGGTGTCAGGGACCTCCACCTGAGGCCTGGCTCATACTTCATTCCAGCCTTGCATACATCTCTCCTAGACTTAGAATTTCCTGTTCATGAGCAGAAGAAAGCCTAGCTGAGATAACCTGATGAGATAGGCTTCGCTGTCATATCTTGATGACATTCTTGAGATTTAATGATCGAAGTAAAGGATTTTGTCCTGGCCAGCCACCTCTGCATGCAGATCCCATCCACAGACAACTGTTCCCACTGGGTGCCTGGAGGGGTTTCCACGAATTACTTAGAGGGAGCCCTCCACTTAAGGCAGCATGACAGCTGGGGTGGCCAGGACAGTCCATCAAGTTAGCAATGCTGGGTGCTAGGAGGACAGGCTCAGCAGATAGCAAGTTGTGTGTGTATGTGTGTATGTAAAGGGGCATGCTTGGGCAGGAGGCCAGTTAGGTGTATGTACTCACAGAGGAGTGCATACCTGGCCTACTGTGAACCCTATGAGCTGAGGAGCTGGAAGAAAGCAGCTAAGGGCACTGTGCCCAAGGCCATGTTCCTAGGTCTAGTAATGAGGTTTGGGTAGTAGCGTGGAGTAGATAAAAGGTCACAAAGAGCCTAATAAAACTGGGACCCTACAGAGCTGTGCCCTCAGCACTGATAGATGGAAAAACTGTCCTCACAGGAAGGTGCTCTGGCTTTTTTACTGCATTGGGTGAAGAGGAAACATCCAGTGTGCCCCCAGAACTCCTATGTTAAAAGCCTAGGTAAACTGACGCTAACAAGCAAATGCTGTGACAGGAAGATACACTCTCTAAGGATGAAATTGATGTCCACAAACAGGGAGAGAAACCTATCAACAAGACAGTAGAACCAAGTCACTGCCCACAATTCTAGAACCAATATAAAAGAACAATTTCCAAAGGGAAAGTGACAGGACTAGGGATGTTTCATGCAAGAAACTCTGGGTAGCCAGGAGTGTTGTGCACACCTTTAATTCCACTAGAAGCAGGCAGATCTCTGATGCCAGTCTGGTCTGCATAGTGAGTTCCAGGACTACATAGAAAAACCCTGCCCAACAAAAACATAAAGAAACTCTGGGTTGATGATCCATCACCATATAAACTGGATGTGGTAGTATACGCCTAAGATCCTACAAATAGATAAATAGCCCCCCCCCCAAAAAAAAAGAGGTAGAAACTGTCAGAGAAGCTGGAGAGATGGCTCAGTGGTTAAGAAAGCACAGTAATCTTACAAACAACTTGAGTTCATTCTCAGTACCCATATGGGGTGGCTTACAACCACCAGTAACTCCATTTTTTGGGGAATTCAATACCTTTGGCCTCAGCAGAAACTATACTCACATGCAATATTAAAATTTAAAAAAAAATTTAAAAAAAGATTAGGAAGAGGTTCTAGGATAGAAAATAGCAGAAGCAAAGGTGGAAGGTCCCATATGGATGAGTCCCCAACTCAAGACAGAGGTAGACAGAACCCTGCAAGGTTGGAAGCTACCCAAGAGGACAGCTGGTAAGTCCATATGTATCCCTGCTGCCTCTGACTACTAGGAATGTTCATGGTTAGACACCCAGTCCTTGACGGGGAAGTGAGCTGGTGCCAGGTGCACTGGGTGGAATTACAGAATTGTTGAGAAAGAGATGGTAGCACAGTGGCTACCAGCTCACCAGCGAAATTGGAGTTGAGGAAGACAGTAAGAGCCACACTGTTCTGAAAAATGTGACTGTCAGCTTGCTAAATGATATGACTAGTGTATGTCTTAATTAGGGTTTACTGCTGTTGTGAGGAGACACCAGGACCACAACAACTCAAAGAAAACATTTAATTGCGGGGGCTCGATTACAGTTGAGAGGTTCAGTCCATTATGGCAGGCAGCATGGCAGCATGCAGGCAGGCATGGTGCTGGAGAAATAGCCGAGTGTCCTACATCTTGCAGGCAACAGGAAGTCGACTGACTCACTGGACAGTATCCTGAGTATATGAAACCTCAAAGCCCTCCCCCACATCGACATACTTCTTCCAGAAGGTGTGGCCCAAATTAAAAGTGTGCCCTCCAGCCTCAAGGTCTGGATTAAAGGTGTCATCCAGCCTCCTCCAACAAGGCCACAACTCCTAATAGTGTTCCTATGAGCTTAGGGGGGCCAATTACATTCAACCTACCACAGTAACTACCATTCAAGAAAGAGAGCTGTTATAACTCAGTGCAGCCAGAGTCTCCATATTATCCCCAGCTAAAAGCAGTGTTTTTTGTGGGTGAACTTTAAGCAGCAGAAAAATGGCCTCAGGATAGTTTCAGTTAGGAAACCAAACAAGGGGAGAAATGCATGGCAGCTAAATGGGGGGGGGGGGATATTATACATGTAAAATTTCTTAAAATGGACAAGTGAGGTAGGAAGGGATCTTAGTCCTGTGACCTGAGGGTGGTGTGTAGAAAACCCAGGTGAGCCTGCTAACCCACCAAGGGCTGCCAAAGAAGAGTTAGCTATTCTAGCACAGAGAAAGGTCTAATACTGAGGAATGACGATGAGGAAGACAAGCTGTGAAAACTATCACATAAGAAAAGGAGATTGGTGACATGATGGGAGTGTATTCAAGTCCCCATTGAAAGACAAGACTAACTTGGAGGGACACAGACTGTTAGAACGGCTGAAATACAAGCTATGTATGTTCAGAAATGTACACCTAGAACAAAGGTATCGGGAGTGGGGAAGGCGCAATGCTGGAGAGGGAGATGCCCAAGTTTCCTGCTTGGCAAGAAGAAGTCAGAGCTCTAAACCTTGGGAGTATCTGAATGTACTAACATAATGTCTAAGCCAGGCACACATCTGTAGCCCACCACGCAGGAGATGGAGATAGGAGGGTGAGTTCAAGACCAGCCTGGGCTACATAGTAAGACACTATGTTAGTAAATAACGAAGTAACGTAAGAAGATAAAGGCCAACCTACCATCTGGGAAGGTCACTTAAATAGAGAGATCATTTATATTAGAGTTAAGAATTTTATCATTTAATGTGACGTGTCCCTGACAGGCCTGAGTTTGATCATTTTGTCCTAGTTGGTGGCACCTTTAGGAATTAGGGCCTAGCTTGAAGAAGTGGGTCACTGGAGGATGGAGTTTGAGGTTTAGAGCCTGGCTCTTGCTTCTGGCCTTCTCTCCTTCCTGCTCCACTAAGATATGAGAAGGTGAAGAGTCCCAGCTGGGAACAACATCTCCCACCATCATGCCTTCCCTACCATGATGGACCATACCCTCAAACCATGAGCTGATACATACATATACATATACACAACACACACACACACACACACACACACACACACACACACACACACTCCTCCCATAAGCTGCTTGTTTGGTATTTGGTCACAGCAACGAGAAAGGTAACTAGTACAGATGGTTTGAAAAATGAAGAAAAGCTTGGCTTAATAGATATTTCTAGAACCTAGAACCCAGAACTTTGATAACACAGACTCCTGCTTTTAAAAAGAAAAGTAGTATTTTAAAAATCACCAGACAGTTGGTCAAAGTTACCAAACATGGGAAATTTGCCCAAAGTGGTGCTTAGAAGATTGAGGCCTCAAGTTATGTAGCAGAAATGAAAGGGTGAAAACTAATGCACTGCACGTGAGGGAAGAAGTTGGGAGGAAGCAGGGATGAAGCAGACTGTTCTCTCCCATCTGCCAGTTCTTGAATAACCACTCAGAGGCTTTTAATGTTACTTATAAATGCTCTACCAGTAGCTCAGGCTTACTACTAACTAGCTCTTACACTTAAATTAACCCATATTTCCTATCTATGTTTAGCCATGTGGCTTGGTACCTTTTTTCAGTGTGGGATTTTTACCATACTTCCTCTGCATCTGGCTAGTGACTCCTGACTGCCCTTCCTCTTCCCAGCATTCTCAGTTTGGTTACCCAGCCTATACTTTTTGCCTGGCTACTGGCCAATCAGCATTTTATTAAACCAATTTGAATGACAAATCTTTACAGTGTACAAGAGTATTATTCCACAGCATTTCACCCTTTTTGTCTAATTAAAAAGGAAGGTTTTAACCTTAATATAGTAAAACTATATACAACAAAAACAGTTATTAAGAATTACAGTAACACTAATCCATTTGCATTTGTCAAAATTAGAGAAAATAATTATCTATCTTGGTGAGTCTAAAGTTTTGTATCTAATTTACTTTCTATTATAACTAAGAAAAACTATAATTATAACTAATAGAGTATTTTCTTTGAACTTCTCAAATGCTAGTAGACTAGACATTGTTAATGTAATTATTGCCTATATGTTTGTATATTATTGTACTTATTATATAGTTTTTCTATGTTAGTTAAAACCTTCACTTTTGATTTAGACAAAAAGAGGGGAAATGTATATTTTTGTCTTCTGACAAATAAAGCTTGCCTGGAGATCAGTGTGTGGAGCTAGCCACTGGTTAACATAGAGGCCAGGCAGTGGTGACACACACCTTTAATTCCAGCACTTGGGAGGAGGAAGCAGGAAGATCAGGAGTTCAAGGCTACCCTGGGCTACAGGAGATTGAACCAGTCTAAAAGAGAAACAGATCCAGGCAGTGGTGGCACACACCTTTAATCCCAGCATATGGGAGGCTCAAGCCTTTGATCCCAGCACTAAGGAGTTGGAGACAGGAATATAAGGCGGGTGGAGACAGATCTTGGCGCCTATTCAGTCTGAGGATTCATAGAGACAGGAACCCCCATTTGGCCTGAGGATGCATAGAGGTAAGAAGTCTCTAGTGGCCGCTGCTCTGCTTCTCTGATCTTTCAGCTTTCACCCTTAATATCTGACTCCTGGTTTTTATTGTTAAGACTAATTAGGATCACGTTTCACCTGACAGTTGCCGTGTAAGGGAAGTAGAGCAGACAAGGCTCAGAATCTGTAGAGCTTCCATGTGGATCACCTTGCGGCAGCCTCAGCTGAAGTGAACAAAGTCCCGGCCTTCCTGCAAGCGCAGTGATTTCAGGTTGTCTTCAAACTCACCCCCTGTGAGGTCCTATGGGGAGAGAGATCCAGCTCAGTCAGGCTTCCTCTTGCTTTCTGAGGTGCTTGCAAAGATTGCTGCAGGGGCTGGGGTTGGGCCTGCTTAATGAACTTCTGCTCCCCTGCTGATTAGGGGAGGGGCCTGAAGTGAGGGCAGCAGCTAGTGCTACTGTTACATAGTTGTATTGGTCACCAAGAGGGTGAAGTACTGAGAGGTGCCCTTTGCAGCGGCCCTCCCCTCTCTGGAGGTAGTTACGGCACTCTCACTGTTGGCCCAGGCGGATTCACCTTTCCTCCTGTCTATTCAGGGAACTTTGTGTACTCTGTGCCTCTCATCTCTGCAAGATCTGCCAAGTACCTACCCTCTGATTCCTCTTACCTGTCATCCCCCAATCCCCAAAGGGAACAAGTGCCATGATCTTGCTAAAGAACAGCCCAACTAGTGGTAGATGGGAGTCTGGGGCAACCTGGCAGGATGTGGATGTGGGAGGGACCACTTTGTTTCTCTTAAGTCTCTTGTCTTTGGGCCACCACAAGAGGCCTCTGAGCTGAGCTGTGACCCTGACCCTACCTTGTCCCATCATTGCTACAAGTGCTTAGAAACACCTGAGTGAGCTGGGCGGTGATGGCACACGCCTTTAATCCCAACACTTGGGAGGCAGAGAGTTCCAGGCCAGCCTGGTCTACAGAGCCAGTTCCAGGACAGCCAGGGCTACACAGAGAAATTCTGTCTCAAAAAATAATTATTTAATTAATTAAAAATTAAAAAAAAAAAGAAAGAAAGAAAGAAAAAGAAAGAATGACACCTGATTAAAAAACATTCTGCCTGGAAAAGCAGAAATGTCCACAGTGGCCACACCTGCTGCCCTTCCTCTTTTCTCTCTCACTTCCTCTCCTTCCCCTTCCTCATATTCAGAGAAGAAACAGGCTCTGGCCAGGGTAGGTCAGACTCTGCCCCCCATGAGACCTAGCACTGTTAAACACAGAAGTACTCACTAGATGCTCCTGTATTTAACATGTTCCCGGGAGAAAGAGGACAGTCATGGAAGAAGAGGGTGTTTGCAGGACACAACGCCAACCAGGATTAACCCCAGAGTTGCAGAGGGCTCTGCCATCACACTCCAGTAAAGGAGGAAGCCTAGTTATAAACATGGCAGAGGGAATCCAAATTTTCACCAGATGAGTGGTGCTCAGCCTTAAGTCAGAAACTCCCACAACCACAGCAAGATAGTTCTCCAAAAGGGTAGAAACAGACGTTTGGAGGTGTCACAACCTGACTTCTACTTCTCTTCTGGGATAAACTAGAGAATGGGGGCTCACAGCAGCATGACAACCGAACGCTAGAGATGACTCCCACCAGCCAGGGTCCTGATATGCCAACAAGATCCAATAGTCTATACCACATAGGTGCTGAGAGGAACCAGACATGAGAACAAAAAGTTGGAGTCCATTCACGTGAGTAGCAAACAGATGATCCTACTGTGTGTACACAGTGCTAAGCTGAGGCCAAGAAGGTGTCCTGCCAGCGGGGGCCATCATGCTGTGAGCTGAACGTGGTGTCTTGCTGCTGCCCATGGCTCTTCTCTGAGCCTGGGCACATTGCATAGGACAATTTGGGCACTGTGCCCATCTCCTTGGAACAACATCTGCACTGTTCCTTAAGGAAGTTGTAACTCTGTTCTGTGAGTGCACATCCTCTGTATTCTAATAAGGCTACTTATGAAAACAGATGGAGGGCTAAATGTGACCTTTGGGCCAGTGCTTGCCAATCTTTGTTGAGCCATTTTCTGTGTGTCATGGGCCACAATACAGCAATTTATTTAAATGAGAAAAATACGAGTAGCTTCCCTCTGTGGTGAGGCCCTGGAATGTGAGCAGGTAATTGGTAGAAAGAGACCAGGAGGCAGAAATGACCATCTCAGCCAATGCATTCTCTACCAAGAGAATGGGCTGCCTAATATGCAAGGCTAGGACAATCAGATGTACAAAATAGATTAACTAGGGATTCCTAGTTAATCTTTCTATCAAAATAACTTCTTGTTGTATCACAAATAAAATTAAGAAGCAGAAGTCCATGGGGTTAGGGATTTAGCTCAGTAGTAGAGCACTTGCCTAGCAAGCACAAGGCCCTGGGTTCAGTCCTCAGCTCCAGAAAAAAAAAAAAAAAAAAAAGCAGAAGTCCTAGATATAGGTGTGAACAGTGCTCTGTAAAATGTCATGATCAAGAATATTCATCAGAATGAATCAAACTTCTACAAAAGGGAAAGTCAAATAATGTAAGTAACTCTAAAAATATCATCAGTTTATAAATTAAAACTCTGGAGCTAGCAATGACTTTAGTACAGTGCTTTCTACACAAGCATTGGACCTGTGTTCAGTCTCTAGCACCACTGTAAAGGCTGGGTGTGGAGGCATACACTGTAATCCCAGTAGTGGAGAGTCAGGGAGAACCCCTTGGGCTTGCTGGCTGGCCAGCTAGTCTTGATGAATCAGGGAGTTCAGTGAAAGAACCTGTCTCGATGATGATGATGATGATGATGATGATGATGATGATGAAGAAGAAAGCAATAGAAGACAGTGTCAACCTCTGATCTCCACTAGCATACACAAACACAAGTATACCACACACATACACACACACATAACACATCACAGTAAGTCTATCTTCCTAACTTATTAAGGGAAATGTTACAGACTGCTAGAAGATGCTTGGGTAAGCAGAGCTAAGGAGGGGCCTTCCACTCGCACAGTATCACCAGCTTAATGCTGTTATGTTCCTGTTTCCAGGTGTGGCTATTATCATCTGCTACTGTGTGATATCACTCCACAGGAGACACAGACAGTTAGACATGTCTCACTTTCTTGGGGGGTGGGGGCTTAGAATCCAGGCCTAACCCTGCCATGACCTGAAATGAGCTGTCACAAATTGGATGCCATGGGTTGAAACACAGGCTGAAGTTCCACCTATGTCATCCACCATCTCAACAGCTTGGTCCACCATCTACTATCCCCCGCATGATCCAACACCTGTGGTGGACAGCTGCAGCTGGAGGCTGAGCTGCTGTTTGCTGTGGGCCCACCATATCCATCACTGGTAACAGAGGGTGACAGCACTATCTTTGGAGCTGGTAATACTTGTCCTGGGGCTGCTGACATTCAGGGTGGCCATGCCCTCTTTCCTGGTAGGTATCTGGAAATTCCCATTAGGACTTTGAAAGAGAAAAACTATTAGAGAACAAAAGCTGTCAAGCAAATCACAGACAACCTGCCAGCGTCTGCAGTGACTGTCTTGGACTCAAAGCTGGACAGGATGGTGGGTGGCAGGAATGCTGACTGTTCCCTGCCAGTGTCAGAGGCCAATGGTGAGCAGTTTGACAAGAGTGACTGAGGTACAAGGTCTGCTTGGCTCTGCCTCGGCCTATACCCAGAAGCTTCTTAGTGCAAAGACAGGCCCATTTTACTACAGTGAGGAAAAGCCACCAATGGGAGAAAGGGCTACTGACCAGCAGGACTGCATATGGTCAGTGACCTGGGGCAGGTCACATGGACAGGCACACATCCCTTCCAGGTGAACTCAACTATGATGGAGCTTTCTGTTAATAAACATGACGCTATGTATAGGAAAGAACTTCCTCTGCAGAATACTAAACTGTCATCAGTTAACGTCACCACATTAAAGAGTTCTGGGAATAATATCTGAAGAGCAGTGTCTCCTGAGAGGGAATGTCTGCCATATGCTTGACCAACCAAGGAGCAGTATCCAGAGCAGATGAAGAAAGGTTAGCCTTAGCTCCATCAAGAAGCTTGCTGTCTTGTTATTTTCAGCTTGGCACAACTGTTGGGGACTCATTTCCTGGAGAGATTCCACAATCTCTCTGTTTAGCACTGACCACAAGTAACCTTGGTTTCCACAGAAACGGGATGATTGGCATCTATGCCCACATGACCAAAAGCAGAGGAACCAGATGAACCAAAGGAGGGTCCTGTGGCCCCACTTGTCACCACCAGGCTGTTACTATATGTGGCCAAGGCTGCCCTTTGAGTAACATGAACCACAGCACCTTGAATGTGTGGCTGGGCTCAGAACAATGGTTTTCAGTGTTTAAAGGAAGGATAGAGAACAGCTTTATGAGGGTGTTACCAGGCATGCTCACCTCACCCCCCACCTCTAGCATCCACAGGCCACTCCCAGCTGCCTCCAGCCCACAGAGCAACAGCTGTGGCCTCTAACCTAGCTCAGGGTGTTTTTATGGCCACAGGGTAAGAGTTGATTTGCAATAAGGGTACAGGTAGTGGGCTATGCCCCAGTGCCCATGGTCAGGTCTTGTCCTTGGCTTTGGTCATATGACAAGAGTAGGAAGGTTAATACCCAGGAGCCCTGCAGCCATAGCCAACACTCACCAGCTTCACACAGATGACAAAGGGCGACTGGGCAGCTTGGAAATGCAGGATGGGGACCTTCGGCTTGGGTCTTTCCTACAGAGATAGTGCCAGCCATGAGTCACTAGGGCCTCACACAGAAGGAGCTCCCTGGTACCTGTCCTAACCACAGCCTCTGCTCATAGGAGCTTATGGTCAAGTAGCAGATGAGTGTCTTGGGCCAATAGGGGTAGGACAGGTGGTTGTGTCCTGGGTTCTGGCAGCCCCAGACACCTGATCAACACAAGAAGAACCAACTCTGGTATGCCAACATTGAGGCTTAGATTGAAGGAATATGTAGCAGTCTCCCCGGGGACAGGGGCAGAGTCCTAAGGGATCCTGGAGACTATTTGAGGGCTGAGGGCTACATTTTTGGGCAGAGCCAGAATGAGTATAAGGGAAAGCTGGCATGGTATGGACAACTGTAAGGTACTTTGGTGCTCTGCCATATGTTTACATACCTGAGAGTCCTCATGGCAGTAGAAACCCTTCCTGATCTTGTTCTCATCAACATCACAGAAGGACACCACCTAGGGGTGAACATGGGCCAGCAGGTCAGATGGTGGCGGTGGATATAGGATAAAGATGTGATAGGATTGTAGAAGTCAGGATAGTGGCCAATAGGATGAGGAGGAAGGGGTCCTACCTTGCGCCGGCTGGCTGCAGTCAAGCTGCGGTATAACCTACGTCCCTGCTTGCCTGCATTCCAAATGGTGAAGGACTTCCAATGAGGTAGGACTTGTTCCTCTAGGAAGTGGACACGATGGGTCCAGATGGTCATCCTGTAGCCAAGTGGAGGGGAAAACAGGCTGGCCAGATGTGGGCTCCAGAGACACCTCACCCCTTAGCCCTGGGGACATACATGAATGGTACACATGTGTACTTAGGCTTACCCTGTTTAGGGATGGGGGGCACACAAAGTCTAAACCATATCCAAGGGAGATCTGGCTCAGTCAGAGGTCACCATGAGCCACCATGTAAGCCAATGCCCTTTGGGAAATCTTAAGCCACTCATGGGTCCTGCTTTCTAGGTGGGACCCTGAGAGATGTAGACTTGATAGGTGGGGCCTCTCCATAGCTGCCAGTTCCACCAGCACATGAGTGCCTCTAGTATGTGGCAAGTATGTATACATGTGTGCACATATAGGAAGGTTCATGCAAAAGCCAGTGGCTGGCATCAGGTACCTTTATCATTTTCTATCTTTTTTTTTTGAGAGGAAGTTGAACCTAGAGCTCACTAATTCAGGAAGACTAACTAGCCAACAAGCTCCAGGGATCCTCCTGTTTCCCTTCTCGACACTAGGGTTACAGGTGTGTGCTGCCATTCTTAGCTTTTTATGTGGGTGCTGGGGATTGAATTTAGGTCCTCTTGTTTCTGTAGCAAACATTTCACTGTCAGAGCCAACTCTCCAGGCCCCAAATTCTAGATATGGAAACTAGTCCTTTTGAGTTACAAAGTGAAAAGGGAGTTACAGTGGACCCAATAACCCTGGTCCAATTTCCCAGGTTAGTCAATACTCACAAGAAAGGTCTGGGTAAAAAGTCAAGTTCACACTAGGAAGTAAATTTTCTGCCTCAGACTGTCCCTTCCCTCAGACAATACCAAAGATGTCCCTTTTTGGGCACAGACTTGCTCCCAGACAGTAGAACCTTGGATGCAGATCTCCAGGGCTGGTTCCTTCTCAGTCCCCCTGAGCTCTACTCACCTGCTGTCCCTCATCTTAGGGCCAGGCCTTCCAGCCCTGTCTCTCTGCCCAAACCCTAGCACTCTGGTCCTTTGGAGGGTACCTCCCTTGTATTCAGGGCTGTACCTCTTGTGTCACTACCCACATCAAAGTATTTTCCTGAGACCTCCTGTGTTAAAACGTTCTAATTAGGGCTGTGTTGAGCTCAGTGATTTTTGGTAGGGAATTCCCTAGGGGTTCTGGGGAACCACATAAGTGAATAACATCTAATTCTGAACCCTGGCCAATCCTCTCTATGGCTGCATTGTCCCCTTTATAAGATAAAGTTACAAAGAGTACATGCTTCAGCCCCATACGGTGTACCTCTCTGCAGCCATACTGTTACCCAAGGAAATGGAAGACCCTAAGAATGAGAACCTTGATCTCACAGCACAGGCCTCAAGCAAGGGTCAGATATTTCACCAATGCCATAAGCCAAGAATGGTCCTTCTGATTTTTATCCTTCAGCAAACTTTAGTGTGATGGTCCCAGACAGCTTCAATATGGGAGCAAAAGGCAAAAGGGTAGAGTCAAAGGTTTAAAAAGCAAGACTTGCCTTTTTGAGGCACCCCCAGCAGAGGTAGTAACATGCCTATCTACTCTGCCTAAGTGTGGGTGAGAGTTATTCACAAAGTGAGTATGAGGGAACTCCAGGCACAGGCTGCTCAGACCCCGTGGTATGCCAGCAGGCCAACCTCCAACTTCATCCTAGCCACAAGTGTCCCCCTTCCCATCTGCCTTCAGCCAGGGCCTTTGCAGGAGACCTGCTTGGAAACAGCCCACTGTTAGGGTTCACAGCTATATCAACACAGGAGATGTAGCAGGGGCTACTAAGCCCCTCTGTTATCTCAGACTCCTTAAGGAATGCCCTGCCTAGAGGGCTGCTTGTCCTTACTTAACCTCTGAGGACAACCTGAGAGTTTGTCCCTATATCTTTGGTCACTACAAGAGGTCTGTTTTGGTCAGTATCTGAGCAAGACATGATGTACACTGTATGCACCAAATCCATGAAAGTATATGTACAGGGCACTTGTGTGGTATACATGTACATGTGCAGTGATTACCCATGTGCATTTCTGCATATATGTATGTGGCATGGACATAGGTAAGTAAATGTATCCAACAGTAGCTCCTGTTAGAGACCAAGCACAGATGATGTGTTGGTGATATCCTGCCCACACACTGGCTGGGTCCATTTGGTGTCTGTGTGAGAAAAACCCTAATCCTGCTATGCTCCATCTGTGAAGTTTATTTGCAGGATGGTGGGTTTAACTGTAGAGTAAAGTCAGTGTAGTTCCTCCAAACACTGGCACCAATGATTTCATACAGCAATTACAAGCATGTCCACCAGGACTGGGCTCTAGGTACATAAGGCCCTTGGCATCCTGAGTTTTGTTAGGTGGCCTCTGATGGGGGTTGGGGATGGGGTCCAGGCAGTTATAAAAAGAGATGATGCAGAAACTGCTGGACATCTGGGCCTTGCTAGCAACATCTTGCACTGGCCTTGTTTCTCCTAGGACTCTGCCTAGAGAACGGACCATCTGGCACCCAGCAAGTCTATCTTTTTTTTTAGAGACCATCAACTTAGAGCTGGGGTCAATAGCTAAGGGCACTGGTTTTCTTGGACCCATATGCCTAAGTTTCTAGAACTTTTTGGGAAGACGCTGGAACATCAGACTCAGCATTGCTACTACACATGGGTAAGTGGTGGCTGGTGGGGAGGGAAAGAAGGCACCGCCACTGGTCAGCAGCATCTGTGGCCAGGAAAAAAGGCTATAAAAACCTTGCTAGAGCCAGGCGGTGATGGAGCACGCCTTTAATCCCAGCACTCGGGAGGCAGAGCCAGGCGGATCTCTGTGAGTTTGAGGCCAGCCTGGTCTACAGAGCAAGATCCAGAATAGGCACCAAAACTACACAGAGAAACCCTGTCTCGAAAAACCAAACCAAACCAAACCAAACCAAAAAAAATAACAACAACAACAACAAAAACTGTGTTAGAGGCATACAGGGGATGGCCCACCTGTCCTGTCAGGTACCACACCAGCAATATGTTAGCACAGTAGTCTGAGGCTGGATACTGGGGGTCAGGACACCAGTGGTGCCATGTCTGGTCCCCTCATCCCTACTTTTGAGACGCAGCCTGCTGCTATACTCATCTGGGGAAAGGGGCTTATCTGGTTCTCTCCAAATATTTGATAAAGGCACAAATCCAGCATCATACTTCCTGGGGAACAAGGTCAGAAACACACTCTCTATAGACTTCAACTGTGACACTAGGAAGCAAACAGCTTGCAGAGCATAGGCAGCATGTGTATCACAGGAGGCTAAACACACTGTAAGATGAAACATCAGTAAAAGTATAAAGGGGACGAAGGGGCAACACAGTAGGTCTGCAGCTCACAAGTTAGAGGAATGTTTGATTTCCTAAGATGCTATTCTCCTATCTGTCCTTTGGTGTCTGAGGTATGCCACACACACAAAGACAAATGACACAAACTCAGGCCATTTTGAACTTGAAATAAAAATGACAGAATCAAGACATTGCCACCCAAAGGTTTCTCATAGTTTAGACAAATGCAACTCTTAAGCAAACCTCAGGTTATAATTACAGCTGTTATCCTGGGAGGTGCTGCAGCTCACAGCTTAAAGACTTTAATCCAACACAGAAACTCCTATTAGATCACTTATTTTTATGCTGTGGGTGGCAAAGCTTACTGTGCAAACATAAAGGAGTGAACTCTGTATACACAGGCTGCTCTGCTGAGGGGCATGATGAGTGCCTGCTGGGTGGGCTGCAAGTCACCACCCATGTGTCCTGAGCCTCACAGACAAGCATGGGAAGGACCTCCCTTACACAAATGACCACATGCTCTCAAGGCATCTCATACTCACGTGGCCCACAGGATGATGGTGTGAGATGAGTGTAGTGTTTCAATCAGTCGGTAGAATCAGCACCAGAAACACCTGCACCCTGGTGTCCAGATAGCTCACACAGTGCTTTGCCACTAATTTCTACCTCTATCAGTGGACAGTGGGAAGGAGTTCCTTCTTTGGAGAAACAGTACTGTGTGTTTTAATTCAGGTATAGTTTACACAGGATGATGTAAACCATACTAGTTGATTTTTAAAACAGTTTTACTCTTGCTATATCTGTTTCAGATGCACTGCTGAACCTCATGTGACTGAAGTTTGGCTACTCAGTGAGAAACACGGTCTACCACTCACTCTCTTGTAATACCTCTGTCTCATCCACAGGGCAGACTGAAGAGTTAACAAGCTCTCTTTTACACTAAGAGCAAGCCTGGTTCCACATCTTTAATCAGTGGGCTTGGAGGGCCAAGGACAGCAGGCCAGCCAAAGAAAAGTGAAAGGGGGTCATCAGCTATGGAGGCATAGCTCAGGCACAACTCCTTCCACCACAGGGCTTGTGAGCCTGTCAGACCTCCTCCTGGGTTCCATGGTGAGCCATGCTAGGTAAGAGCAAATGAAAACAAAGTTGAGAGCAAGCCTTCACCTAACACCATCAGGGAAACTGGTGTTTGGCTTTGGCATTGAAGAACAGGACATCTAGTGGCCCTGAAGGGCTTCCCACAAGGTACTACAGTACACTCTGACCCCACCCTTAACACCTTAGTGGTATGCCCTATATCCCACCATTATGAGCTTTATGGAGAGTCCTGACTCCACCAATCCTGGGCCCAATCACAACAGTGACTTACAAGTGATCTGGGCCTGGCCACATCAGCATCTCACCTGTTCTTGGACCGTCCCAGGTATTTCCAGAATTTGTTATGTCCTACTTACTCAAGAACTGAATGTGTGGCTGCATGCAAGTGGTAGCGGTAGAGGAGCAGGCTGTGGTCCACCCGGAAGACGCCACCCCCTTTCCTAAGGTGCTCATAGAAGAACAACAGGTCCTCTGGTACCCCCTGAAAAAGGCAGAGGACAGTGATCACTATGCTGGGTACTGACCCAGGCTATCAGATGCTATGGAAGGGTGTTTTGCTTAGAGTCGTGTGGTGGCACTTGTGGCTCCAGCTATCTGGGAGGCAGAGCTCACAGGTTTGACTGAGCCCAGAAGCTAGTGCTCAAGCTGAACACCATAGCCAGACTTTGTCTCAATAAAAGAATCCACTCTTGACAATCAAGGGTAATGTAGGGTAGTTCAGGTCACATGAAAGAAATGGAGATTAGCAACTTGTTTTCTCAGCAGATAAGAAACGAACTCTAAGACAGACATGAGGATGAAGCAGAGGGTAGGCTAGATGTGGGTCTGAAGTCTCAGTTCTACCTTAAATTCTACTTTGTGGGGCAGAAAAGGTCTTGGGGCAAACTATCAACAGACACAATCATGGGATAATCAGTGAGCACAGAGCTGCATGGCCTTGGGAATGGAAAGCTCACCAAAACAGAGAAACGGGGACGGTAAGCTGGCTTTTCAGGAGGCCCTGAGTGAGATGCTGAACAGGGGAGAAGTTGGGTGTCAGAACACGAGGCAGGCTGAGATAAAAGGGAAGAAGAGTATCACCTGAGTACAGTCTGTTACAAGGCTGTACTTTAACATCATGGGCAGAAGGGGGCGATGTTGAACCAGGAACCAGGAAATAAGCAGAGGGACAGGGAGGTGAAAGTACATGTCTCTCAAGCATAACAATTACTGCCATGATGAAAATTCACTTCCTCATCCACCATATCAAACATTAATGGGCTCAAGTAACAAAACTTGAGACAAGTCTCTGAGCTGTATCACACACCCTTAGCAAACAGGAAGATGTGGAGGTGGGAACATTTTGGATGGAAAAATGAAGACCTACTCAAACTGGTTCTAAAATGGAGAGTAAGTAATACAAAGTAGATCTGAGGAAGGGCTCAGCTCAGGCTGGGGTCAGGCTCACCAGTACAGAGATGTTGCTTGGGGATGAGAATGTTCACTGTTGCCAGGCAGGGACTTGAAAGGACATCATGGCCAAATGGCCGGTCAGCCAACTCCCTGCAACAACCCAGTCCTGGGCTCATTTTCACAGGCAGGTGAAGATATGCCCTGAGGGTCCAATAGAACCAGGGATAGAGACAACCTAGCTAACACCACCTACAGTTTCCCACCAACAGCCATTAATCCAGGATGAGGTACTGTGGGCCCATAGACAAAGATTCACCAGAGAAGTGGATCAGGGCATGTTCACCGAAATCCACTGCAGTTAGCAAAATTATAAATACCACAGGAATGCCTGGAAGAGTCTGAAGTAATTTCCTGAAAACCCTGGCCTTCAGGAGAACCCACAAAGATCCCAAGTTCTACTGGGTGTTACTTACCCGTCCTCCTTCATCAAATTGGCCCACATGGGAAAACCAGGCCCGAGAGCAGAACCACGTTGGCATGATCACTGTGGGGCCGTGGGAGGTGAACACCTAAGAGCAATTAGCACCAATGTCATTAATAGAAAAGGACAGTTTGTTAGAAACAACCTATAATCTGTTGCTCCTGTATCATTAAGAAAATGACAAAAGAATTTATGCCCCTTCTTTGTGGGAACAAGGATTCAAAGCACCCTTCAGAGACTGGCCCACAAGACAGACAGGAGGAAATTAACTGAGGCCACTTCCAGGTCCCCACTCCCCAGCTGATGCTCACTGCTAAGCATATTAGGGAACCCTCTGCTTACGCAGGAGGTGAAGCTGTATGGGAACTGACAGTAAACACACTGCGTTAACTGCAAGAAAAGAAATCCGAAGCAGCATGGAAGGACACCGACAACAACTAGGTAATGAAGCTGAACATGGCTTCCTAGAATGGCATAAATGTCAGGATTGACTCAAGACAGAAAACCTGAATAATTTCTAATGAGCTTGAGACTTGAGCCTTCACACACACACACACACACACACACACACACACACACACACACACGCCCAGGCCAGGTGGGTCTCCGGTGAATGATGCCAAATGCTTAAAGAACCAACACAAGCCAGGATCACCAGATCAAAGCCAGGCAAAAAACAACACAAGAAAGCAGCACACACATGTTCCTTATGAATAGATCCAACAAAATGCTAGTGAACTGAGTTTAGCTGTCACAGAAAAGGACCATACTCATGAGTAGGTGGTATTTACCCCAGGACAAATACACCAGAAACGGACAAGAACCTAAATAGATGCTGTAGCATTTGGCAAAACCCAGTGCTCTGCCAAGAAAAGTCTGGGCTGTCAAGAGGATCAGCCGAGATAATGTGCATAAACTACCTGGCACCAAGTCTGGTGTATTACGGTACTCGGTTAAGCTCTGTGCCTCCAACTGCTTATAACTTTGGGCTTTCCATGCACTTGGAATGTACCCATGCTTTGGAATGTACCCATGCTTTTTTCATACACTGCTCTGCCTTCTTAGTAGTCAACTCCTATGCATCCTTTAAAACCCCTGACCAACATGTTTTTAGTTAAAAGGCACTTCCCTGGGACACCCTCCCCACAGCTTTCATCACACTGACGTGGGGTGCCCACAGTGCACCTCCTGGTAGGAAGATTTCAATATGCTTGTATTTACCTGATTACAAATGGTCTGGGTCCAGCCTCAGCTGAACCCAGGACAAATGTCTCTATCAGAAAGGCAAACAAGCAGCCAAATCTTGTAGGATGTGGTAACACACACCTATATAAGCACTTGTGAGGTACCATAGCATGCCAATGAATACACACACATGTGGTGGTATTGTGTTCCCCAAAATATTGTGTACCCTAATAAATTTATCTGGGGTCAGAGAACAGACAGCCACTAGATACAAAGGCTAGAAAATGGTGGCACTCGCACCTTTAATCCTAGCATTCCAGAGATAGAAATCCCTCTGGATCTCTGAGTTCAAGGCCACATTGAAAACAGCCAGGCATGGTGACACACACCTTTAATCCCAGAAAGCGAGCCTTTAGTCCCAGAGAGTGATGGTAGAAAGCAGAAAGGTATATAAGGCTGAGGACGAGAAACTAGAAGCTTTTAGCTGGTTAAGCATTTGGCTGGTTAAGCTTTCAGGCTTCGGAGCAGCACAGTTCAGCTGAGACCCATTCTGGATGAGGACTCAGAGGCTTCCAGTCTGAGGAAACAGGACCAGCTGAGGAATTGGCCAGGTGAGATAGCTGTGGCTTGTTCTGTCTCTCTGATCTTCCAGTGTTCACCCCAATACCTGGCTCAGGTTTGATTTTATTAGTAAGAGCCTTTAAGATTCATGCTACACACACATGAATGAATAAATAAATAATAAAAAGAAAAAAATTTTAATTAGGTTTAATGGATAAAGGTTCTTGCCACCAAGCCTGATAACTTGAGCCCAATCTCTGGAAACTGACATGGTAGGAGAAAACAGTCTCTCTCAAGCGGTCCTCTGACCTCCACATGATGGAAGGAGATTCTCACATAGAGGATCAATCAATCAATCAATCGATTGATCATTCAATGTTTAAACAATTTTAAAACCACATTTGTAATCTCAACACTCAGGAGGCTACAGCTGGAAGATCAGGAGTTCAAGGCCAACCTGGGCTACATGAGACTCTAGCTCAAAAAAATAAAACACAGCAGTGAGGAAGACTGAAGACTCTCTAACCCAGGTCTGCCCCATGGGGAAAAAGGCCACTATCCTTGAACGCCCTGACCTCTGTGTCATCTGCTTCAGGAGTCTGCCCTGATTTGTGGTCCCCTTTCTCTGCTACAGCAGCAGGAGGACTCTCCAGTGGTGAGTGTCTAGGAGTGTCTTAGGCATGATGGCCACCTCAAGACCACCACACTCAAACAGATCTCTACGGTTTTAGTGTCCATTTGAGTGGTGAAGGTCAGCTACATGGCTAGGTTCCAGGCTATGGTGGCTGAGCAGGCCTGTTATCAGTGGTGACTACCACACCACATCCCAGGGTACTGAGAACCCAAGGTCCTAGGCTTTTAGGAACTTCACACTGAGAAAAGGACATCAAAGGGACCCTTCCTCCCTAAAGTCTGGTTCAGTCCCTGCTGGAGTGACAACCTCCCTCCAAAGAAATGGCTGTCAAAAAGAAATGAGGTATATTCTCATTCTCTCTCTCTCTCTCTCTCTCTCTCTCTCTCTCTCTCTCTCTCTCTCTCTCTCTCTCTCCTGTTTGAGACAAAGACATCAATTTCTTTCTACCTGTCCCAATAAAAGGAAGAATTAAATTTGTTTTCATAAGGATGTCTGCAGGCTGCTTCGATGGGGAGTCAGAGACAGTGCTCAGGCAGTGGGGGAGGCACAGGGATCAGTGGGCAGCTCCAGTGACTCCAGCCCTTCAGGCAGGTGCTAACCTAAGAACTTGTTTCTGCTTGGGGTTAAGTTTGGTTTCCTACAAGACAGCACTTGCAAGGCTTCCATGCTTTAGAAACTTGCAGTCATTGGTTTTATCATCGTTTAAATGGCTATTTATTTATTCTTGGACTAATCCTATGTTTTCACCTGTCAAGATGTAAAATGTAATATGTTCAGTGGTCAGTGAGCTGGGTCCCCAAACAGGGATGTGACTGGGCAACAGGTAATTCTGAGTACACATATCTCCCTTTTCCTACGACCCCAACAAGATATAAAATAACCCTGCCTGATCATTCCCCTCTTACCACTACAACAAGCTCACATGAACAAAAAAGCTTGAGAGGACCAGAGGCCTTGGCCAATTGATCACTGACTCGGGGTCATGGTTTCCCTCAGGAGAGAGGAGATGTTGTTAAGCTTAGGACTCATTACAAGAAATCCAGAGCTGGCTTAGGAGAAAAGCAACCTTTGGCAGTTATTTTCAGGGATGCTATAAATCCAGGGCATAAAACAAGTCACCTCTGCTGGTAAGCAAGGGATGGGTGTCAGGCATCTGGTCACTTCACACCTTCTCTACCTCTGCTGGGGGCACAGGGACAGTAGTGGAGAGATACAGACCAGGCTTGCTGGTATTCTTAGTGTAGAGGGCTCTCCATTTTCCCCAGTTCCCAAGGATGACATCAGGGGATCTGGCCTGGGCACTTCAGGATCTCACTGAGGTGACAATAAGAGATAAAAACAAGGCTCCTTCCTCACAGGGAGATGAGAAGAAGAAAGATGCCCTGCAGGGCACAAGAGAGTTGTAGTACCTTCTTCAGGGTCCTGAAACACCTGGACCAGCTCTGCTGAAAAGGGATGACAATAATCAGGAAGGGATTCCCACATTCCCTAGCACAGGCAGATCTTTACGAGATGAGGTGACCAGAAAGTTTGTAAAACACACACACACACACACACACACACACACAGAGAGAGAGAGAGAGAGAGAGAGAGAGAGAGAGAGAGAGAGAGAGAGAGAGAGAGAGAGAGAAACATACTATGCAAGTTAAGAAGCCTCTGCACCAAAGGCTACAATCAGCCTGAAAAGACAACCCTCGGGGTGGGAGACAGACCTAAATTTTAACAAGGCTTCTACCAATCAACAATGAAAACCTAATTAAAATGGGCAATAGATGTGATCAGGCATTTCTCCACAGAAGGTACAGTGAGCTCAACACATATGTGAACAGCTGCTCAGCTTTTCTTGACACCAGAGAAATGTGCTTGTGAGATGCATCTTTGTTCCCAATAGGAATTTGCTATCAACACCCCCCAGCCTAGCCCAATCAGATGCTATGGATATATGATAAGGCAATGGAGAAATCAGGGACTCCCTTATACTCACCACTGATGGTACAACTGCTGTGAAAAAGTTTGGCAGTTCCTCAAAAAAATTGAAAATAGAATTACCGTATGATCTGGCAATTCCTCTTGTGGGTGCACACCAGAGAACTGAAAGTGGGCTTTGGAACAAATGTCTGTAAACTTGGAAGATGAAGGCAAACATGGATGACCCTGTAGACATGATGCCAGGTGAAGCAGCTAGTAACAGACTTTTGTGTATCCATTTATGAGGCCCTAGAGTTGTTCAACTCCTAGAGACAGGGAGGCTATTACCAGGCCTGGGATGGGGGTGAGGTCAATACTCAGTGAGAACAGTCTCAGTTTGGGAAGATAGAAAGTTCTGGAGGTGGCGATGGCCACATAATCATACAAATATGCTTAATGCCACTGAGCTGTGCAAAAAGAAAAAGTACTCAAATGGTGAAATCCAGGTGTACTTTACAATAAAAAACAATTGTTAAGTAAATCTGCTGTTGTACCAGCTGCCTGCAGTGAGGCTTGTGTCTTATGACCACTTCCAAGAGGTTTTAGACACTCATGTAGCATTGGTAATAAGAAGGTGCTTGGAGATCACGTCAAGCTACCCAGCTGATTCCACACAGAGTACATAATGAGTCTGAAAGCAGTTCACCTGGAATCTTGACTGACAGAAGTAATGTTTGGTAGAGATAAAGAATACATTCCACAGGTTAAGTGTATGATGTACAGCCTGTTTCACACAAACTGGTGGGACCCTAAAGGTACCCTGAGGTCTTGATATTCTGGTATCTTTATTACCAACATGTTGTATCCAAGATAACCATAATCTTGGCTAACCATCTCCACAAACTCTTGGTACAAAATTCAAAGAAGAATCTTGCTCAGGAAGCTGAAACCCAGTGTTTTTTGCTCTCCCACTTCAGTCCATGAAGTTTCCACCCAGCAACCTCCCACTGAGGTATGTGAGGCTGTCACCCAGCAGTATTCTGTTGAGTACTTGAGGCCCCAGCGCAGTGTCCCATCACTAATTTTGAGGTTCAGACTCAGAAGTTTCCAGAGATTGTCCTTGAGACAGGGATCCAGAGTTCTCTAGTGGAGGACCATGAGACTAGAACATAGCAGTCTTTGGACCTAGTCTAGAATGCCAAAATCATCCAGTTACCAGGTTATGAAAGAAATCTCTGACACAGGTATAATGACCTTGGTGGCACATATCTAAAATCCTAGCACCTGGAGGCAGAGGCAAGAGGACCTTAAGCTCCAGGATAGCCTGCACTGAATAGTGAAGCTAGGTCTGCACTTCTGCCTACTTTTTTGTTTTAAGTGGAAGTCTCTAGAAATCTTACTCTTTCTTCATGGTTCTATTTTTGCTTTAGAGTTGAGGGAAGTATGGTGTAGTGTGTTTCTGTTTTGTCCTTGTATTACGTTGTTTGCAACATGAACTGAAAATGTTCCAATAAAAACTATATTTCAGAAAACAAAAACAATTATTAAAAATGCTGAAGGCAGAGGCACTCACCTAACACAGCCCATGAAACCTTCCCAGGAGAACTGGCTCTGCCAGCTTTGCTCTCCAGGAGCCGAGTGGACTGGTTCTGTTCATAATGGCTAGTGATATTGGCTGTTAGACAAACTGTAAGGGCTACAGGCTGGATAGATAGGATGATAGTTTCAATGATAATAAGTCCAGTGTAGTGGAGCAGGCTAGCTTGCAGAGCCCCATCTTTGGGGGCTCACTTGCCTATGGTACACTACCTCAGATATGCTACCCTGGTTTTCTTTCTGTTGCTGTGATAAAACATTCTGATGAAGGGCAACTTGGGGAGCAAAGAGCGTATTTGGCTTACACTTCTAGGCCATAAGCAATCACTGAGGGAGGTTAAGGCAAGAGCTTAAAGCAAAAACCACGAGGAACACTGCTTACTGGCTTGATCTGATCTTTTCTAAGCCCACCTATCTAGGGACGGCACTGTCCACAGTGGGCTGGTCCCTTCTACATCAATTAGCAGTCAAGAAAATGCCTCATTGACATAGCCACAGGCCAATATGATCAAGGAAATTCTTCAGTTGAGGGTCCTTTTCCCCAAGTAACTAGATTTGTGTTAAGCAAGGTAGAGGTCTCTGCAGCCCTCCTTTACCAGTAGGTGCTGGGCCAGATGGAGCTACAGGGAACTTGATAACACAAGTCTTGAGAATCCCTCATCCCTGGGAAAGGCTTAAACTTAAGTTTCCAAGTCTATGGAATGGATCAACAGTACTTGCTCCTCCTGCGGACCAAGCTGTGGTAAAACAAGAGAAAGGAGGTGTGTATGTGTATCTGTGTGTGTGTGGGGGGGTAACACTCAGCACTTTGTGCTCCTGAATCCCTTGAGGAGAACTGGTTAAGAATCCTGTGACATACTGTAGCTCTTCTCCTCAGCCCTGCTCCCACCCAGTGAAATGCAGGAAAGAAGATGGAGGCCATTAGTGGTCAGTTGGGTGTGGCCTCAACAGAGGACTGCCAAGGATTGTCACTAACTTCTGAAATACCTTTGTCATAGCTGTAAGAAGCCTGGATGAGCAAAAGGTCATTGAAGTCACAGTGAGTGAATAGACATCCTGTTTCCAGGGTTAGAGTCCTAGCTATAAATGTAATCGTCTTGTTAAATAAGAAACACAGAGCCAAAAAACAAAACAAAACAAAACAAAAAAAGAAACACAGAGCCAATGTAGAGATGAAAGCCCAAGAGGTCAGAGTAATAGCTAAGCGCTAAAAACCTTACCCTTCATTGCCGCTCCTGTCCTTCCCTCCGCAAAAGACCTCCTTCCTGTGTCTCTGTCTTCTTATAGATTTTCTGTTCTGCCTTCTCATTGGTTGTAAACTCAACCACATGACCTCCTCGTCACTGCCCATCTATACAGACCTCCAGATCTTCTATGGTTGGTATTGAGATTAAAGGCGTGTGTCTCCATGCTGGTGTTATCTTTGAACACATAGAGATCTGCCTGTCATGTGATCGGGATTAAGGGTGTGTGCTACCACTGCCAGACTTCTGCTATGGCTTGCTATTAGCTCTGACCCCCCAGGCAACTTTATTTATTAACATACAAATAAAATCACATTTCAGTACAAATAAAATATCACCATACATAGCTGAGCTAATAAGGCCCCACACAGCACCCTATCGGTGGTAACAGGTTGCCAAGATGTCTAAGGCTGTGCTTTTCTTTGAGATGATCACCAAACTATGGCCACAACATAACCTCAGATACACAGCAGTGGCCTGTGGCCAGTGTTATTTACATGTACCAAACTACAGAACCCTCTTAAGGCCCATCAGATACAGACATGGAAACTAAGGAAGAATTCAAATGTTTTCTTTGTGCTACCTCCTTACATAAAAGGGCAGAAGCAGGGCCCACACACAGCAAGGATCTACAGAAACGAACCACAGCCATGGCACTCAAATATGAGGTGACACATCTCTCAGAGAGCCGCAGCTCAGTAGAGCCGAAGGGAAGTGGGAACATCTGGCCTCTGGAAGGGGAACAGTCCTCTACAGTATCTACGACAACCCTTATGGTTCACAGGGCCCCACCTGCTGAGGTCCCAGGACAATAGTCAGAACCCATAGACAAGTAACCTTGCTCTAAACTAGGTTCAGATTCATTTTTTTCCAGCCAGTCTTTTTTGTTTTTTTTACTTGTCCTCATTCCTTAGCTCTGTAACCTGTCATTTCTGGCTTAGTCAAGGGTTGAAGGTGCATGAGGCTGTGTGACAGTGCTGAGGACAGAATCCAAGGCCTTGCACATAGTTGGCAAATGGCTCTGCTGAAGCTACATCCTCATTGTAGGTTTGAGGTGTTTTTTTTTTGTTTTTTTTTTTTTAAGACATGCTGTGACAGCAGAACTATGTTGGATGGTTCTACCCCATCATAATCCCTTAGTACCACAAGCCCCACAGCTGGGCAGAGAAATGCCCAATAGACATCTGACCCCTCCCTTCTGCAGCTCTTGGCTGCTCTGAGCCTCATATTACAGTGGGACATTTGGAGTGCGAGCTCTGTAGGCTCAGACACACAGACAAGAGGGATAGTATGGGCCAACCCACGAGTCAGCCACTCAGGTGATACACTAGATACACCAAAACCAGGCAATGTGCTAAGTCTCCGCCACTTTAAAAGGCCTCCACTCAGTATCTCTGCTGTGGGATGTGGCAGCATATAGTCTGGTTCAGCACCTTACAGCAGCTCCCAGGAGTCAGCTTTAGCATGTGAGTAAGAGAGCTATGAGGCCCTGAAGCCTCTGATCACCAATACTTAGCAGCTCACTGCAAGCATCATCCCCCTAAAATTGTGCTCTGTACTTACCTTTTCTTTGGCCATCAGGGGAAAAGAATCTCATGCTGGCATTTGGAAATTATCGGAAAGCAAAAATTGAGCTACCATTTTCAACTTTTGTTTGCCAAAACATTCCAAATTATTTTCTGGCTAGTGTACTTCATAGTTGGACACCTGGAAGCCTCTATCTAACACAACAAATATAAACAACAATCTTATGGCATTCAAATTGTCTATAATATGACCATGTGTCAACAAACCTAGGAACATCCAAAAAAGCTACTTGCCCTTCTAGCAACAGCTAGAAGCTAAAAATTTAAGACTCTTTATAACAGCATCATAATACAAAATACTTGAGATGAATTTAGTAAAGTGTGAATGACTTATGAATGAAAACTATATAACAATTCTAATAATTAAGGAACATCTAACCAAATTCTATGAATTGGCCTCTTAATCAATGCCATCTAAGAATCTCAGATTTTGTGGAAATTCTAAATTTAAGATAATTTAAAAATTAGCTAAAATATTTCTACAAAAGTAGGAAAAACACTTATACAATGTGATGAAAACTTACTGTAAATCTGTACCAGACACTGAAGTAAGGACAGATGTGCACAGCAAATCTCCAAGTGGATCCACATGCACGTGTTCACCTTATTTTCAACAGAAGTGCCATGGTGAAGCAAAGAAGGGATGCCAAGAGCTCGGACTGGACATCCACATAGAAAAAATGAACCTCAGCCCTTACCTCAAGCCTCGTACAGACTTAGCAGACAGTGAATGACAGGACCAAACCTAAGAGCCTAACTAAAATTTCTAGAAGAAAATATGTAATAAAATGTTTGCAAGTTGGGCAGAGTGTTTTAAAATAGGATATAAACTCACAAACTGAAAGTGGATTTCATCAAAATTAAAAATCTTAGCCTTTGAAAGTTAAGAAAAATGAACTGTAGACCTTGATTTTCACAGACCCTAATACCAGGCACTCTCTCCGTGTACTCCTCTGACAGTTGATGCATCTGGTAATTTCCAACAATGGCCAGAAGAAATGCCAAGGGAGGCAAGAGTGCAGAGTGGTACAAGAAAGGCTTACTAGGCATCTGTGGTCCACATCATCTGATGCCAAGGCTGTTAGCATTCAGGCACGGTACTGGCTGTCTTTAGGGTCCTGACAGGACATGTCCTCAGCTGCAGCCAGTAAGAGCACCTGTGTGCATTTGCTATGTTTTCCTTCCTTCGCTCTTGTCCCCAGGGACCAGTCTCTGCTCCCTTCTCTGCCCCTTTTTTCCTCTCCCCTCAATAAACCTCTCACATGGGCCCTGTTGTATGTGTGACTCCTTCCTGTCATTTTAAAAACACTACAGAGGTGGCACACACTCCCACAGCACAGGCCACACACTCAGCCTAACCGCTACTAGCCTAGGAGGCCAGTCAACTCACTGGCCAATCAGCTTCCTGCACAGTAGCTCAATCAGGGTTCTTCTTGGAGAGGCAGAAAGGCAAACAGAGGATAAAGAAGGTGGTCTATGAGAAAAGGACAAGACCTGGATAGAGACTGCAAAGAAGTAAGATGGGACATAAGTAAGGAGTTGATGAACATGGAATACAAGACCTTCCAAGAAAGGCAACAGGAGAGGGGAAGTACATGAGGGAGGTGCCACTCAGGGAAGTGGCTGTGGGCCTGGAGGCCGTGAGCACTGTGCTGGCCTGGTCTAAGAGCAGGGAACATTTCTGTCAGAAGCAGCACTGGGTGAACTGTGGGCAGCAAAGTAGCCCTGACTACTACAGCTGTAGGTAGTGTGCAGGGCCTGCCTGGACACAGCAGCTGAGACTTCTAATCACCAGACAGTGATACCAGCCATAGTCAGAGCTCAGAAACTCTTGGATATTTACCTGGAAAAGGCTAGCACCAGGTACAAAGTCCTGATTGCAAACTGGCTGTGTGTAGATAGGGCCAGACCCCACTGTTCCAGCCAGAAGGCAGAGGAAGGCATGAGGAAAGATATCCAGCCCAGGCCCTGGCTCTCTGCAGACTCCACTAATAGAGGCCATTTATTCACAAAACTGACCCATAGCAACAAACTTTTATGCCACTAAACTTTGGATGGTTTGTTATGCAGTGGTGACAACTATGGGTGTTGTGAGTGACATGTAGTGGAAATGCTACCCTAGGAGAGAGAGTGAATCCAGGGATTCTGTCCTGTCTAGGAAGAACAGACAAGAGGCAGGCTGTCCAGGCTTCACATACCCAGGGAGCAAGGATGCAAAGACAGCCCAGATTTCCTGGTGTCCACAACCAGCAGCCTAGGGGTTGAAGACCTTCATTTTATATTTCTGGCCCTCCTGTTTTGGATAGTTCTGTGGTGAAATACCACCTACGTCACTGTGTCAAGTCAGGTATGCGGATGGTGAACCTGCATGTGGATCTCTTTACTATGGCACCTGTGAATGCTATTCAACCAGACTAAGGAGTCTCTCCCAAGGGTTTGGGGAGCACCTGGTTTCCAGAGGGTCCTTCTCACCACACTCAGGTACAAAGAAACCCCTCTCAAAGGTTGTGGCTGGCGAACAAGCTGCCATGTTTTAGTGCTTTGTGGATACCTTGTGTCCCATGATGTCATTATACATATGAACACCATGCCAATATGCTCAGGTCCAAGGACAGGGACACTGTACCACTGAGGTCAACATAACAATAGGAAAATATTTCCAAAGAACTGGCTTTGCCCAGCTGATGAAGTTACCAAACATGGGTGGCTTAGTTCAGATTTTTAAACTTAACTCCTGTCCATTCATCTTATATGGACAAGACCAGATTGCCATATTTCCTGGCTTACAAAAAAAAACCAGTCTCAAAATTTATTAAACTAATGATGGATAAAAAGGTTCTGGCAGTTCAAATGAGAAATGAGAGGGTCTGGCTTACCTGTGGTAGATATGTACCACTGGATGAGGTGTGGGGGCAGGGCCCTGGCTCAGACCCTACAGCTGATAAAGAACTATTTGCTTTACTCCCGAATGGGGTCAGCTAGGCAGCCCCCATTACTTGAAGGCTGGATGGGTTGGCCTCCTCCACTAGTTTCTTGCCTAGTAAATAGCTGGTGTCAGCTTTTGGCCACAAGCTGATCCCTGGCATCTCTATCTAGGAACATGGTCTCAGGACACATGAATGTACAGCTTCAGTCTCCACCTGTAAATGTACAGATTCCTTGGTGCTATCCCACCTCATCCAGACCTTCTGCAAATGCTAGGGATTATATCTCTGTCCCCGAGACAGGTGCAAAAGAGGAACATAAACATTTCATTACAGAGAACCATTTCAGACCACATATTACTGCAAGGGCAGATCACACACAGTCCCTCAGGGCTGCTGCTTCCCAGATACGTCTTAAAGTGTCATTCTGTCTCCTATTTTATCAGTATCCTCCACACACATTCAAGAACAAAGATGCTTCATAGAACAGGAGAAAGTATTTCACTGTCAGTAGAAGAATAGAATGGCCGGCCATTGTGGAAAGCAGTGAATTCCTCAAAAGCACCCAGAATTACCATCTCACCCAGCAATACCATTCCTATGTTATAAACCCAGAAGTGAACAGACTCAGAGAATGCATACCAGTCACTCACAACAGCATCATTCCCAATCACCAAAAGGTAAAAAGGACCTGCTGTTACCAAAACATCATGTGGAGAGAACACACATGATGGACTGTTTTCCAGCTTTAAAATGGAATAAGGCTCTTTACTTTCTACAATATGTATAAACTCTGAAAACACTGTATTTAGTGAAATAAGACAAGTTAAAAATGTCAAAGAAAAGAGTTTTTTAAAGAAATAGTTTCATTTATTGTTGCCAAGCAACTTATACTAAGTTACAGACAATCCTATTATGCCTTTAATAGCCAGTGACCACATCAGAAGCACAAGAACTGCAGGTCAGATTAGAAATGCTGAGTTGCCAGCCTCTCTTAGGCAGCCTCAGCCAGCACACGATCAGCACATCCTCGGCTGCCCACTTTATAAGCTGACCAAGGTAGGAACACTAGGAGTACGCAAACACACAGCAGAGAAAGCAGTTAGTCCTAAAGAACCTCACAGAGCTATCCAGAGAGCAAGCATTGATAGCGAAGACTTAAGGTGCCAAATCTCAGTTCCTGGAGGAAAACTTGGGAAGTAGGTAAGAAATAAGGGGGAAACCATCCAGGTGTGTTTAGGCTCAAACTGAAGAAAGTTCATACCTTAGTATATCCCACAGGGCCCAGGCTGAGGAGAGGAGTCTCCGGATTGATGTTGGAGGTCAAGTCAGTAAAGTGCAGTTGAGAGGCTTTAGGCCTACACTATCTGCTCACATGAGGCTAGGTAACCGTGGTCTTGAAGACACTCACTACACTGATGCTCAAGAAGCTGAGTCAAGGACAGTAGAGCAGCCATAAGGCAAGTGCTCCAAACAGGGTAAGGCCCCACAGACTTGCAAGGAAGTACATCTAACCCAGCTCTAGAAATTACATTTGGGTATTGTCTCAGTACGAAAAAATGAATAGGCAGAGTGAAGAGTATGGACAGGTAAGAGAAAGGAAGGGGGATAAAAAGGGAAGCCGTAAATAGGACGGAGACATGTAAGAATTCTGTAAAAAGTGTGAACAGGCAGGAACATAACAAGAGAGAAGGGTGTGAAGAACCAGGAGGGGCATGGGCAGTTAAGAGAAAAGGCCATGGACAGGTCATAGGAATTTTAGACAGGCAAGAGGAGTATAAAAAAGTAGGAGTGAGCCAGGCGGTGGTGGCGCACGCCTTTAAACCCAGTACTCGGGAGGCAGAGCCAGGAGGATCTCTGTGAGTTCGAGGCCAGCCTGGGCTACCAAGTGAGTCCCAGGAAAGGTGCAAAGCTACACAGAGAAACCCTGTCTCGAAAAACCAGCTATTGTACCAGAAGTGTTAGAACCCCAGACAGAGATGGGTACAGGACATAATCACAGTAACTTTATACATATTGAAGCATCTGGACCCTTAAAAAAGAGTAGACCTTTCAACAGTGATATATAAAGTAATAGCATATGAGGGCTGGGCATGGTGCCATGCCTTAGTAGCCACAATGTGCTAGGAAGCCTGGGGCCATCCATGACATGACCTAGTTCTCTGTACATTTGTATATTTAATATTTCTCAACTTTAGAAAAAGAATTTTTAGAGAAGGCATGCTCTGTAAACAGGAGACAAACAAAAGGGTCTGTAATGGTCTTCCCAGTTGGTACTCCAGCACCTCCTAACACACTACATTTATCTCAATAATTAAGAGTTTGTAAGAAGATCAGGCATGGTGGTAAGGGCCATATAAAAAACCCCAACACATAGCAGACAGTCAGACCTTCCCTTCTGTGAAGATTGACTGCTGTGGATGATTAATTGATAAATAAAACACTGATTGGCCAATAGCCAGGCAGGAAGTATAGGTGGGACTAACAGAGCGGAAAATTGAGAGAACAGGAAGGCAGGAGAGAGACCTGCCAGCCACTGCTGCTATGACAAACAAGATGTAAGGTACCGGTAAGCCATGAGGCAAATTATAGATTAATAGAAATGGGTTAATTTAAGATAGAAGAAGCAGATAGCAAGAAGCATGCCACAGCCATACAGTTCATAAGTAATATAAGCGTCTATGTGTTTATTTTATAAATAGGCTGTGGGACTGCCGGGGTTTGGCGGAACCCAGAGAGAAAACTCTCCAGTTACAATTGACTCTGAGCCTAGAGGATGTCACTCAATGGGAAAGGGATAAGCAGAGGTCCCTAGCAATCACTACTTATGCCATACTCATGTCTGAAGCATTTACTCCTGGAGTCCCTAGGTCCAGTTTAGAAGTTGCATGTGATCCAAGAGAAAGAGCCCATATGTGTTGTTGCCATACCCTAAAACTTTTGTCACATAAGCCATCCCAAGGTTTTGACCAGCTAGGATCCTAAGAGGTAGACAGGCATCCATGCCATACTCTTGTAAACCAGGTTCAAGGTCTGTACTTCCTCCCATATTCTTGGGAGAACCAGGGAGGCCTATCACAAATAGCTTGGACTTTCAGAAAATAGCAGGTGGTCCTACTACTCTTTCACTGCCACAGAAGTATCCAAAAGGACCTATCCATTCATGGTTGGCCCCAGGAAGCACAAGTGTTGGCCTTCAGAGACTCCTGGGAAGTACCCAGATCTCTCCAGTTCACCTTAGCACTAAATATCAGCTGAGCAACTCATTTTCAAAAGCCTGACCAACTGAGGCCTTGAGAAACAGCTGGGCAGACCTCTCTGGACAGGTCAGCCCCAGAGTTACCACAGTCTTAATTTACAAAGGAAGCATGGGCTTTATGACCCTAAATATTCACCTTATTCCCACAAACACAATTGTGTTATCTTTTTATTTCCCAGAACTCTAGTCTTGGGACTGAGTTCCTTCTGTCTCCTGGGGTCTACTTTATAGCTCTTCAGGACATGGACCTATCACCTGAATCTTACACACTTCTTCATGTTAACTAGCCCAATTTTATGGGGTGTCCCCCAGTAAAATTCTGGTAAATGTTTTATGATTATTTGAATACTTCTTAGAAAAGGTCCAATATACATTCATACACAATCAACATAGTCTACACTGACAAGCACAGAATTCTATATTCAGTAGTTCTATGATGGGTGTGGTGGTACACACCTTTAAGTTCAGCACTCAGGAGGCAGAGGTAGGTGGATCTCTGTGAGTTTGAGGCCAGCCTGGTCTACATGGCAAGTTCCAGGCAGCCAGGGCTATATAATGAGACCTGTCTTGAAAAAACAAATTTATTAAATATTTTCTATGAGGATTTTGAAGCTTAAACTTGGAAAATTAGGGCATTCTACAGTTAGAAAAGCCTGGCCACCTGGGAAGGACAAAACAGCACCTTGAGTGGTGAATAAGTGAAGAGTGGGAATTCAGTTAACATGCTTTTTTCCTTTAACTTTTCCTAACGTTCAAATGTCTTTATTTTTAACAGTTACAATTATTTTTATATTAATTTTTCTAGTTACTGTACAAAATAATGAGTTTTATAACTATTTTCACACATATGTATTATTGTACTTTGCTCACATTCACCACCGCCCCACTACCTTTTCTTGGCTCTCCTCTCCCCCAATTTGTTTATGAATAGTCAAGCTTATTTAAAATGACATCAGCCGGGCGTTGGTGGCACACGCCTTTAATCCCAGCACTCGGGAGGCAGAGCCAGGAGGATCTCTGTGAGTTCGAGGCCAGCCTGGGCTACCAAGTGAGCTCCAGGAAAGGCGCAAAGCTACACAGAGAAACCCTGTCTCGAAAAACAAAAAAAAAAAAAAAAAAAAATGACATCATGCCTGAAATCTCTGCACTCAGGAGGCTGAAGCAGAAGGATGTTGAGTTGGAGGCTAGCCTTGGCTACATAGTGAGATCTTGCCTCAAAAAAAAAAAACAACAATAATGATGATAATAATAATAGTAATAATAAAAATGCAATTTTCAAAATAAAATTTTAAAACATAGTTTTCCATATACGTAAAACCTAACCTCCTAGGGAGAGATTCTGAACTCATACTGGGCATTCACTATATTGAATGAAAGTTGCTTTCTCAGAAGACACAAAACAAGGATCCACGTCTCAAGCCATCTTGATGTACTGAGAGTACAGTGGTTCTGTTGGTACGGTGCTACCTTCCTGCTCTCACAGGCACAGTTGTATGGGACAGTCACAGACTGCCCAATGTCTGTTTTGTGCACATTCAAAAATTCACTTAGTGTACGCCTTTCTATTCACAGTATGCAACCCTGTGACAGCAACATGAAGCCAAGGCTCTGTGACAGATGCTGGGCCTTGACTGCCTCTGTACAAGGTGACAAGACAGTCTCTGCCTGCCTGCAGGGAATAGACAGGGGACCCCACAGAGGAAAACCATAATCATTAACTCCATGATGCCCACAAATCCTCATTCAATAGAATTGATGAGATATAAGTTAGTGGCTATGAGGTGAGCCTATCTGGTCTCACACCAGCATACCAGTATTACCAGAATCCTCTATCTACTTCTATATCCACTCTTCATGCAGAACCACAGCCACCCTTTATCCACGGTCATGGCCATTCTCTGTCCACTGCTAAAGCAATTGTGTATTTGAGTCTGGGGCCACTGTGGCTGCCAATGTTCTGTATATCTACCTGGGACATGATAAAGAAACACAGCATAGAGACTATAATGCTTTCTTTGGTACCTGAGATAATGTCCTACATTGACCTGACCCATGAAAGAACAAAACAACATGGGTATGCCCCAACTAGACACTTTCTAGTTAATAATGTGTAGATGACTGAAGATACAAAGACCACACCCTGACAGAATGTGTCAAGAAGCTGGACATGGTCCCAGGGGGCTCTAACCTGAAGCAGTTGAGCCTATACGAGGTCAAACACCCAGTGGTTGTCACCTGTGTGAACAGCTGATCAGACGTCAACTGGTTGATCCAACGTGTGTATCGCTCTGTAGAGTCTGGAGGGTCTCTCTTCACTTGGCATCCTATGATCTGTGAAGAAGAACAACAAATAGATTTTAAGGTTCTGTAAGTAAGTGTGAAATCCATGGATTGGGGGCTGATTTAGGCAAAAATCCCTGGCATCAAGAGGTAGAGAGAACAGAATGTCAGGCCCACATGGGGCAGTCCTAAGAAGTGTTTTAATAGTGAAAAGCTAATAGTGCCCTCAGGTAGCCCTAAACATCATTCCCCCTTGCATGCAATCAGATTAAGATGAGCCAGATATGAGCTCCCAACACCTGAATATTTCCAACAACTCACTTTGTGAACTATTGATAACTTTGAAAAATTATCACCAGTCACTGAGAATATTCTGGGCTCAGTCTTAAGAAAATAGCACCATGAATAAAGATGGGTTGAAATTACAAGCTCAAGGACTTCAAGACAGCCTCCTTCCATCCAGATTCTTCTCTTTACAAGGCAGCATCCTAATCCCACATTTCCTTTCCAGAGAAAAGATGGCATTGTGTGGTGGTTTGAATAAGAATGGTTCCCAAAGGTTCACAGATTTGAATGCTTGGTCATCAGGGAGTAACACTACTTGGCAGGGATTGGAAGGTCTGACCTTGGAGGAAATATGTCACTGGGGGTAGGCTTTGGGGTTTCAAAAGCTCAAACCAGGTCCAATGTCTTTCTCTCTTCCTGCTGCCTATGGACTCTGATGTAGAACTCTCAGCTACTTCTCCAGCACCATGTCTGCCTATATGCTGCCATGTGGTAATAATGGACTAAACCTCTGAAACTATAAGCAAGCCCCAGTTAAATGCTTTTTTAAAAATAAGAGTTGCCTTGGTCATGGTGTCTCTTCACAGCAATAGAACACTGACTAAGATAGCATGTCCCATTTCAGAACATAGCTCTACATCAGAATATGTCCTATTGCTTCAAAAGCATGGCTTCTTTTCAGAATATGGCTCCTGTCTTAATTAAGGCTTTTATTGCTGTGAAGAGACATCATGACCACGGTAAATCTTATAAATGAAAACATTTCATGGAGTGAGCTCCCTCACAGTTTCAGAGGTTCAGTCCATTATTATCATGATGGGCAGCATGGTGGCATGCAGGCAGATGTGGTGTTGGCTACATATTGGATTACAGCCAACAGCAAGTCACACTGAGGGAAGCTTGAGCAAGAGACTTCAAATCCGCCCCCATAGTGGTACATTTCTTCCAACAAGGCCACACCTCCTAATAGTGCCACTAGCTTTGGGGGCCATTTTATCCAAACCACCACAGTTCCAACCTCCTCAGAAAATGGTCCTGTATCAGAATGTACCCCTACCCCAGAACACATCCCAATCCTTTCAGAACATGTCACACTTCCTCAGAACACTGTACCATCTCATAAAACATTCTCTTGGAATATGTCTCCATCATTTCAGAATAGGGTACCACCTGAGAAAAAAAATCTCCACTTCAGAAAACATCCCCATAGCTCAAAACACATCCCCATTTTAGAACATGTTCCTGTTCCCTTAGAGCATGGTCTCATCTCAAAACATACTGCTACTTCCTCAAAACACAGCCCCAAGTCAGAACTTATTTCCATGTCTTTTGGCTGAAGCTCACGGCATCTCAGTAGGGTCTATCTCTGGGGAGTCTTTGAACAGTCCTAGTATTAGCTGGGTGAGATGCAGACTCCACTAGAACGGCAAAAAGGAGGTGGAGGAAGTGTAGTATCTATTGGCCTAGGTAAGCTGATTGTATGTATGCAAATGAGGCACAGAACAAGGACTAATCAGGAGGGAGCTGTCAAACCCAGGAAGCAAAAGCAAAAGCTCTCCAAAACCTTGAGAGGGTTCTCAACTTGGTTCAGTTCTGTTCCTTCTCTGCTCCCACCCTTGATATTACAGCCATGTTACAGTGGAAGGAAAAAAAGAGAGAAATGGAGGAAGAAATGTGAAGACCATTCCCAACTGTTTTCCCATGGGTGCTGGTTGTGACTGAGGTCAGGCAAAGCAGTCCATTGTGCCTGTGGAGTTAGTACCTCGGGGAGCTGTGGGCTGTCAAGTGGCAGCCAATTGCTATCAGTTCCAATTGTCTCTGGGAGCCATTTACCACCATTTACCAAGGCTGAGCAAAAGCAGCCTGTTGCTGACATCAGAAACTGAAGGTGGAACTGAAACTCTATTACCATCTCATAACCTGTCTCTATCGCCTCAGAACATGGCCTCACCTCGCATCCATTCACACTTCAGAACCTGTCTCCATCTCAGAACACGTCCATTCCTACCTCAGAATGTGTCCCCACCTCAGAAAGCACCCCCATCCCAGAACGTGCCCTACTTCAGAACATGGTCATCAACATTCACACCAATATCACCTGGTGTGGTGCCACATGAACTTCCTGCTGTGACACCTTTTCTGCTCCAGGTCGCGGCTGTGCTGTTTCCTGACCTCAAGCATGACTTCCTCTCTTTCAGCTTCTTCCTTCTGCCTAGGCACTAACCTTGGCCCCTGGCATCACAATCTGGATGAACTACCTATGCTTTCTGCTGAAAATGTACTAACATCAGGTCTAAACACTTCCCAGATGCTCAAAGTTCCAGAGAGAGATTGGTCCCTATGTAGATCCCAATTGGAGGCTGCGTTCAGATACCAGCTTTATGGCAAAGGATTGGTGGTTATGGGTATATGGGTGGGGCGGGTCATAGCAAGAGGAGCAGAGTGTTTTTCTTGTGTCTGGCCAGGAGAGGGTATTAGACCTGTCTATAGGAAGCAGAGAACACTTTCTAGTGGGGCCCCTTCAGAGGACATTGTGCTTTTGACACCAGTGTCAATTTCCCCTGGGCTGCTAGTTGAAAGCAAATTACTTATTATTCTCTCTTTCATCTTTCCTCTCCTCTATCTTCTCTTTATTTTGTTTTTATTTATTTTTTTAATAGGGTCTTCCTATGTAGACCAGGCTGGCCTTAAATTCTGTCGTCCTCAGCTCTTGACTACTTGGATTACAGGTATGCACCACCATGCCCAGTTTGCTCCCCTCTCTCAGAGAAGACTCTGATGTGAGGTCACCATTGTCTCTGCATGATCCCCAGGGCTGCTTCTGGAAGCTCACAGGACTACGAAGTCCAGTCTTCCTCTGTAGAATCATTTCTGAACCTCATCTGAAATGCCTCAGAAGCACCATGTGAAGCCTATGGCTGCCATGGGAAGGTCCTATGGAAAAGATGAGCAAATAGTATTCTTCATGCCATGGCCTCCAGTGTAGCCCAAACTACAGTACACAACAGCCTGAGACACCCTGTCTCTATACGACCCTGTAATCCTGTAAGGACCAAGGACACTGTCTGAAATATTTTCCACCTGCTCCAGTGTTCATTTCAAATTAAATTGCTCTGACAGCTTCCATATCTTGAACTGTAGGCCTCATGCTTTCTGACCCTAGCCTGGTTTTGGGGCTCACTGGGCTAGTGTCTTTGTGCTCTTGGCTGATACGGTTCTCCAAGACTTCCTCAGATAAATCCCACAGAAAAGCCACTGCACAACAGACCCAGAAATCCACTGGCACTGTGCTTCCTCTGATCAGCTGCTTCTCTTCTCCTCACTGGGGTCACTTCTTGAACTGTAGCTCACACTGAGAAAACTGCCATCATAATCTGGGAAGTGTTCCTGCCTCACATGCACTGAACTCAGGATAAAGCTCCTGTGTTGTGGGGAGGACAAGGGTTAGTGGCTTTAATACGTTCAGGCATTTGAATATTTGGCTTCCAGTTGGTGGCACTATTTGGGGAGATTTAGGAGGTGTGGACTTGCTGGAAGAATGTCACTGGGGCTGGGCTTTGAGGGTTCACAATCTTTGCTTCATGCTTGCATTTGAAAAATGTGATCCCTCAGATTCCTGCTCCAGATGCCATGCTGCTATACCTCCCCATCACTATCCCTCTAGAACCATAAGCCAAAATCAGCTCTTTCTGTCCTAAGTTGCCTTAGTCAGGGTCACAGCAACAGAAAAATAACTAATATATTTGGTGATGGTGTGCTTGGGGTTGAAGTTCGTGCCTCACACAATGGACAAGAATCAGTGAAACCATAGTTGAGTTGAAGCTCTTACATTACTGGGTAGACAAAGGTCAGAAATTCTACTTAGGGGCAAAGCTCCTACCATACTGTATGCTCAGGAGTAAATGAGACTTTATCCAGAAGTGAAGCTCCTGCTTTGCTAGGTGGTAAGTGGTGAGACTGTATCTAAAGTGGAGTAAAGCTTTCACTTTCCTGAGTAAACAAGGGTTGGTGAGGCTCCTTGGGATAGGTTCCTACCTTACCAAGAGGATGAAGGTCAGTGAGAATCTAATTAAGGATGACCACTCACCTCATAAGCAGTCAATAACAACATATAGCTGGGGGAAATATGGAATATTCCATTACACTGTGTGAATATATGTCACTGTGATTGGTTTAATTAAGAAGCTGACTGGCTTATAGCTAGGAAGGATAAGGTTAGGTGGGAGAACCAGACTGTAGCTGGAGTTTTCTCTCCAGGTCTTGCCAAGCCCCGGCAGTCCCTTAGCCCACTTATAAAATAAACATACAGATGCTTATATTATTTAAACTGCTTGGCCATTAGCTCAGACCTATCATTGTCTAGCTCTTACTCTTATATTCAGCCCATTTCTATTAATCTATACTTTGCCACGTGGCTCGTGGCTTACTGGTACCTTACATCTTCCTTGTCCTGGCGGCAGCTGCAGGCAGTCTCCTCCTTCCCTTCCTGTTCCCTTAATTCTCCTCTCTGTTAGTACCGCCTATACTTCCTGTTTGGCTACTGGCCAATCAGTGTTTTTTTTGTTTGTTTTTTTGTATTTTTTTGTTTTTCAAGACAGGGTTTCTCTGTGTAGCTTTGCGCCTTTCCTGGAACTCACTTTGGAGACCAGGCTGGCCTCAAACTCACAGAGATCCGCCTGCCTCTGCCTCCCGGAGTGCTGGGATTAAAGGCGTGTGCCGCCACCACCACCACCACCCGGCTCAGTGTTTTATTTATTAACATATTTGCCATACAGAACATCCCACAGCACCAGACTAAGAGAAAGCTGAGAAAAAGGAGGAGGAGGAGTCTGAGGAGTCATCAGGAGATACAGAGGAAGCAGGAGATGAACTTGCCATACTAAAAAAGGTATCGCCATGTGGCAGAGCATAAATAAGAAATATGGGTTATTTTAAAATTTAAGAGCTAGTTAGTAACAAGCCTGAGCTATCAGTCGAGCATTTATAATTAATAATAAGTCTCTGTGTGGTTATTTGGTAACTGTCAGGTGGGAAAGAAAAGTCCACCTACAAGGAGAGCTCCTACCTCACAGGTTAAATGAAGGTCAGTGGGACTACAGTTGTGGAGAAGCTCCTGTCTCATTTAGTAGGTAAGAGTTCAAAGACATAGGGCTAGGAAATGCTAGCTCTGCCGTCTTTGCAAGTACTTCCTGAACTATGAGATGATGAGAAAGCTTACCCTGTAGAGACAGACCCTGGGAGAGGAAGGCTGGTGGCTCCTCAACTCATCTATATTAGACCTTTTGACTGATGTTCTTGTGCCTATTTCTAATACTGAGCTTGATTTTTGGAGCCCACAGGATACTCCTGACACTGACAGCACATAGTCACACATCCTATGTACAAGAATTGCAAAAAGAACTATTAGCCATCTAGTGTTTATTTGTACAGAGGCCACTCACCACCACGCTTGTCTGTAGTGGGCCACACAAGTGGGATGATGTTATTTTCCTGACTTCACCCTTGGTATTCCTGAAGCTATGCTTACCACCACTCTTTTCTTCTGCTCAGGAATCCAGTGGGAAGGCCCCTTGTGACCATCTGAGGATCCTGCAGAGCCAACATGAAGCTTCCCACACTATCCTATCAGCTCCAGAACTTTTTAGGCTGCAAAGGTTCAGGAGACTGATGATAGGAATTAAAAAAATAATAATAATAAATTACATTTAGAGCTTCTAATAATGCCTAAAATATAAAATTCAACAACTCTGCAGTGATTCAAACAATGGAACACATTATAACAGCTGCCATCATGGGTCTTCCCTTCCTAAGTAAGTGGTTTTCTTGTAAATGGCCTAAAAGAAGTAACAACAGGGTAGGAACATACTGCCAACATTCATTTCATTCCTTCTGAACAAAGTAAGCATAATAATCAACATAGCCACCAACCAGCAACTACAGATTAGGACTTTGTAAGCCATGATTTTAAACCCAGAATCACAGTAACTGTTTCTTCTCAGGCCAATTTTGTGTTATAGAGCCAATCTGTCCTGACATACTAAGTCACCAGACACTAAGGTTGGGAGGAAAATGCAGCACAAGGTTCTCTACTAAATGCTGGACAGAGTATCTAAGAATTCAATGACATTGAACAAGAAAAGTCATAATCTAGAACTTTAAGCAGGATATAAAAATGCAAATCAAGGCTGATTTAACTATAAGAAAATTGACAGTTTCATTTTTTAAATCCCTAAACACCTCTAAATATCACAGTTCATTTCAATGAATGGCACAAAAACTGCAGAATTAAGTCCATTAATGCAGCTAATCTGTTTAGTTTTAGTTTGGGGTAGAAATAAAAGAAAACATCTGAAAAAAAATATGGCTCTCTAAAATGTCAGTACTTGTTACAAAATTCTTTACATGTTTCCAGTGTATATAATATTAAAATAATTGGAAACTCCCATTTCTGAATAAAACATATGGCATCTTACATGAGAACCTGAACCCCAGCCACAGACCTGTTTTCTGCTGGGGTAGAGACAGGCTCGTGTGCTTTGATTTCAGAGGGGCATGATTGTTGGGACAATGAAGTACAGAGGAACATGTCCTGCAGAGTCAGAGGCAGCAAGTAGTCTCAATTCAGAGAAGTGTGATTCTGATCCTTTGTCCATTATTCTCTGACTTCCAAAACTAACATTATCTCACTGTCAGCTACTGGAGAGGAACTTCTGCAAATCCTAGCCTTTATGTTTCCTTTATATAGACAGCACAAAATCTACCTAGGAGGACTTACTCCTAACAAACAGCCCACACCAGAAAACAGTCCGTTTCTCCATATGATAAGGATACCTGACAACAGCTTTGGAGGCTGGGGTAGCAAACCCTGAACTGTTGGGTGAGATCCAGTGATTTCCATCCTGGGGAGCTAAAGGACACCACTGTGTAGCATGAATCTTAAAGAGTCTTATTAATAAAATCAAACCTGTGGCCAGTTATTGGGGTAAATACTGGAAGATCAGAGAGACAGAATAAGCCACAGCTAACCTCACCTGGCCAACTTCTCAGCTGATCTTGTTTCCTCAGACTGGAAGCCTCTGTGTCCTCATATCCAAATGGCTCTCAGCTGAACTGTGCTGCTCAAAAACCTAAAAGCTTAACCAGCCCAATTGCTTAACCAGCCAAAAGCTTCTAGTTTCTGGTCCTCATGCCTTATATACCTTTCTGCTTTCTACCATCACTCCCTGGGATTAAAGGCTCACTTTCTGGGATTAAAGGCATGAGTCACCATGCTTGGCTGTATCCTTGAAGAGATCGATTTCTGCCTCTGGAATGCTAGGATTAAAGGCATGTGCTACCACCACCTATCCTAAGTATCTAGTGGCTTTTCTGTTCTCTGACCCCAGATAAGTTTATTAGGTTACACAATATTTTGGGGAACACAATACCACCACACCACTGCCTGGTGTAAATGGAATTACCATAGGCTCCATGACAGCACATGCTGTCAGATACTATTGGCCATCTTCCAACATCTTTCCCAATTAGAAAGGGGGAATATAGAATATTCTATGCCTTTGAACTTTAAAAAAGCAACTTCTAGAGTCTGTGGTCACTGAACACTATGATTTGTGGTTCCTTAGCTCTGTTTACTCATGACCCTTTCAGGACACAATGAATGTTACAGTTCTTCATTTCTCTCACTGAAATATGCCTCACAGAAGTCCTGCAGACACTCTGGGGCCCTGAGTCCCCAGAACCTTTTGTAATCACGGTGAAGATAGCTCATTGATCCCCTCTGCTCCTAGGAGGATAGTGTATATTCTGTCTGTATTTTCATCTATTCTCACATACTAACACACACTACTGCCTACGTAGGCAGAGTAGCTTGTGTCTCTGCCCTAAAACTCTATACTAGAAGTGGTTCTGAGATCTCCCATGGCAAAGCTCAGCATCTACCCTATATGCAGACAGAAGTGGCTAAAGGGTCAGAAGCAGCATCAAGGGTAGGTTGGGTAGGATGGGCTTGGAAAGACAGGCTGAGGCAGGCAGTCTGAGTAATAGGGACTGATCTGGGCACATACCCTACCTGGAACAACCCTCAACCCCCAAGAGTCACAGAGCTACCACAGGGATATAAAGGTACTATCCACTGCCCAGGGACCTCTAAAGGGCAATCAAGGCATTTCCTCTTGTCTTACAGGTATACTCCACAGCATCATCAATACCAGCTCAGGGTATATAGGTCTTCAGCCTCTGACTTGAAATAGGATAGGGAACTCCCTACTCCAGGAAAGGCAGGCCTGAGGTCTGTGTCTATATACCCAAGTGCCAGTGACTAGTCCTCAGGATCAAAGGGAGAGGAAGGTGCGAAATAAGTAAAAGGTGCCAATTTAGTAAAAGCAGACACTATGTGAGCTACATTCAGAATTCACAGAATAATGCTTCTTAGAGGAAAACCAGTTGCCCTGATAGTAAGAGGTTGAACCGAATGCCTAAAAGCATCCCTCGAGAAGGTTGTTTTATGAGCTTTTCCCTCTGAATGGACCAGTGTAATATGGAAATAAAGGCTGGTGTAGTCCAACTTGACTTCATATGGAGTCAAACTCCCTATTAGGAAGCAACTGCCTGTCCCAGGTAAGTGGCTACATGGTAAAGGAACAGGAAGAGACAGAAAGGGAGAGAGGAAGAAGAAAGAAATCTTTTCGTTTCAAAGTGACAAGTGCTTCCCCAAATGATAGCAGGATAGAAAGACAGTGAACGTTAAGGGGACACAGGCAGAGAAAGGAGCCCTTCACCCAGGAAGGAGTTGGCGTGAAGTTGAATTCCAGTATAATAATAAAAATCTGCCGTGGAAGTTAACTACATAGGGACAATTTGTTTTTATACAGAGATATTTCAAGTAAGAGTGTTAAAACACCAACAAACCATGCTTAAGGGTAAGCATGTATGACCCTGTTACATTTGCCCTGCTTTTTTTCCAGCTGTAAAACTTATATTTTCTAAGAATCTCACAAGAGTGTAAACTTTGTTTACAGTAAAAGCATGTCTCAACTCCCTGTAACCTAATATAGTAAAGATTCCTTCAACTCTTCTGACCTATGGTTTTACCTTATTAGCCTTTAATCCTGTCCAATGTACCTCAGGAACTACCCTCTGATCTCATTTACAAATGAAACAAAAAAAGAATTTCTTAGAATCCTTTAAACAATCTAACTTCCAGAAGCCACCAAAATTATATGTATAGCTATTTTCATTCATTCATTCATTCATTTCATTCATTCATTCATTCATTTATTGGTTTTTCAAGACAGGGTTTCTCTGTGTAGCTTTGCACCTTTCCTGGAACTCGCTTTGTAGACCAGGCTGGCCTCAAACTCACAAAGATCCACCTGCCTCTGCCTCCCGAGTGCTGGGATTAAAGGCGTCCGCCACCGCTACCGCTGCCGCCGCCGCCGCCGCGCCGCCGCCGCCGCCGCCGCCGCCACCACCACCACCACCACCAACCAGCTGCTATTTTTTATTTTGTTTTGTTTTTTGAGACAGAGTTTCTCTGCATAGCCCTGGCTGTTCTGGATGGAACTCACTCTGTAGGCTGGCCTTGAACTCACAGAGATCCACCTGCCTCTGCTTTCTGAGTGCTGGAATTAAAGGCGTGCGCTGCCACCACCTCCCGGCTATGTATAGCTATTGATATGACCCTTAAGTGACTCTCTTGAGAAGTCTATGCCAGTCCTTGGGGGTATAGAATCTTTTCCTAAATACTTGTCTACTAATGCTCTGCTTAAATCTATGTTAAAATCTCGTCTTAATAAACTCCAACTCTACTTCGTAGTGACTTGACCTGAATTTCTTTTCTTTGGTGAAGTTAAGAATTCTGATCTCACTTAGTGGAGTTCTCTCAAAAGAGCACCTTAGGCCTCTATAGGCATCAAGGTAGAGTTGTAGCTCCAGTTCCTACTCCTGTTCCCACTAACCAGAAGCATGTTTATCTTCAAAAGGAGCCATCCTTAAAGGCTCAGAAACATGGTAGTCACAAATCTCCCCTTAATTTGACGATCTGACTATAAACAGATTCTTTCTAATCCCAATGAATAAAATCTCTATTTTAAAAAAATTACTAGCATTTCATTAAAGGTGGTGACAACACAGGAAAGGTGTTGTACTCACGCTCGTTGGGTGCTGAACAGCAGCTTCATGTTGCAGCCTCACTCTCTGGGGCATCATAACATCATCCTGCATCAAGAGCACGTCTTACATTACTACAAAGCAATTCCAGCACAGTAAGAAAGGCACCCAGCCCAAGAACACAGCAAACAATGTGAGTAGGAAGCTCAGGTATTCACAAACCAGGACCCTCTTTGGTCACCAAGGAAAAGCAACTATGTGACTGGTGGGGAAAAAAGAAAATCCGGCAGTCCAAGTGCACTTAGGATGAAGAACAAGGACACCCATGCGTCTGTGTGAAGTATATAGTTGTTCTCAGAGATGTTTTGGCATCATCCAGTAAAGCTGGAGGTACAGATTCCCTAAGACTTAATAATTTTACCTTCTTTATAGAAAAGATCCTCTACCCAAGTAGGATTTGGACAGCACTTTCCAGACATAGAATATTCAAGTCAATAAATATCAGACGGTAAAACAAACTACAGCCAACACTGCTCTCAAAGGCCACTCTGTGGGGAATGCAGTCACAGCTGCTCAGATCAGTAAATCCAGACAAAAGAGCAGATACAGTATCACGTCACATACTTAATTTCAAACCTTAGGAAAGCTGACCACATTATTTATTAAGTGCACACATAATGAAAACAATAAAGACAGGTGAGGGCAGTGTGGCCCCAAAAGCCCAAACTGAGGTCCCTTTGAACAGGAAGTTGCTGGAAGCAGCATCATGGCAGATACCTGACGTGTTGGCAACAGGTGGCTCCTTATATATGCTCCACAATATAAGGTTTTGAGTATTTTTCTGTAGGAATGTTTCATTTCATAGTAAAATAAGGTATTTTCAGTGAACGAATAACCAACAAAGATTTAAGTATTTAAAGGGGTATGGAAGTAGGTGACAGGGGAAATACTTCTAATGTAATGCTACAATGACTGGACCAGAAATTAAAGGGCCACCTGCCACTCTGGACTCCTTATGCCCATAAATAAGCAGATAAAGAAAGGTTATGGTGTATGCCAACGGGGCTGACCCAGACTATCAGGGAAAACCAGATGACTACTCTACAAAAGAGACATATATATAAGCCAATGGCCAACATATCCATGGGCCCTGGTATGCATGTTCTAAGAAGTCAGGGGCCTAACCTATAAAATAATTTAGATACATAAAAGTTGTATTTTTTTTTAAGACAGACTTTGTTTGCTTTGCTTTAGTCTATCAGGGTTTCTAAGGACAGCACAATTTGTATACAGTCTCTGTTCATCCATTATAATCAAGTGTCCTATTCCTAAGAATGCCCATAAATATGACAGTTCTCTGACAGTCTGCTAGTGTTCTCCGTCAGTGCTCAGTCTGCACATAGTAACTGGTTTCTAATTTCTGTTATAATAAACAACTGTGAAAATCAGGAGTCAAGGGGACAAGCATTTTAAGTTCTTAAACAAAAATGCACAATCATGCTGTCAATGTGTTACCAATTCACACTGAAATACTATCTACATTTTGAAAACTTAATTTGCTTTGTATAAGTATCTTGCTAATTTAATTTGATTACAAATTAAAATTTTAATATAACTTTGATTGACTTGAATCTCTGTATATGTCTACCTGTCACCTATCCTCTACCTATAAATTTGCTTCATGTTTTGCTTTAGCTGTCATGAACTGTTTCCATTTCCTTATCTCACAAGTATCATATTTGCTAGTACTGTGCTTATTTTAATGTTGTTTATATTCTCTGTGGTCCTGTTTTCTATTTTTATATGATCATACTTATTGTTAATTAAGTGCTATGGCAGCATGTAGCAACAACCTATTAAACTTGACTTTTGAGATTCATCATAACAAATCTAAAAATTTATTTTTAAGAACCACACTATTCTTTGGTCAATACATACAAAGCCACAATAAACAAAACAGAGAGCTACTTACTGAATCCAAAAAGCAAAGGTAAGACCCTGTGCTCTGTGCAATTGCTTGGTTTTTAGAATATCCAACTGTTAGAAAAAAGAGAAAACAGCTCTTTTAGAATTCAGTGTTCAATAGCATAAAACCAAGTATACTTTATACTCCGAGAAAGCTAAGGTCATTCCAAACTACTACCAAAACTTCAGGTATAATTTTGAAGGAATGAAAGGAAGGTAAAAAGAAAGCAATGTCCATGTTCATTAATGATATTAGAAAATACCAAGGATAAGTCATGTCAGGTATCTAGAATAATATTAAAATAAAAATAAAATATCTTTGGGAAGAGTCTAAAAGTCTGCTTACACGGGAGAAGCACAAAGCCTACTTATGTGTAACTGGTTGGTAAATGCTTCAATTTGAATACGTTATGGATGGCTAGCTGAGCACTGTATCCCTAGTGAGGTGAGGTGACTGCCAATGTCTTCGACATCTGAGTGTGGGTACACCCAACCCAGGTCATTGCCTGAGTATGAAGATTCAGCTCTGGCGACAGTGTGCGTTATTCATTACAGACTTAACAGAACTTTATTTAGTCATATTAGTCATTCTAAAAGTCCGGAGCTGGGGCTATTAAATACATAGTGGGAAAAAACAACTTATTTGACAGTGAACATGAGGAGCCTAGGGTTTCATACAGCAGCACAGGTGATCCTCACTGTACTGCTGAGAGAAAGGTTCAGACCCAAAGGAGAGGAGACTGAAGGGGACACAGAACTCAGAGCAAAGAGGTCCTTCTGGGCTTAAGAGCTGGGAAAGTGGTTGTCCTGGATGGAGAAGCCAGCTTGGTCTGGGCTTCAGGGGCTGGTGATGCCTTAACCCCAGGGGATAGATATTAAAGTGTTTTTTAGAAAATTTTCCTTCAAAGATATTACAACTGAGTTGTAAAAAACCAAGCAAACAAGCAAAGCCGGGAAATGGTAGCGCACGCCTTTAATCCCAGCACTCGGGAGGCAGAGCCAGGCGGATCTCTGTGAGTTCGAGGCCAGCCTGGATTACCAAGCGAGTTCCAGGAAAGGTGCAAAGCTACACAGAGAAACCCTGTCTCAAAACAAAACAAAACAAAAAACAAACAAACAACAAAAAAACAAGCAAACAAAAAAAACCCCACAGTGACAACTAAATAAATGGAGCAGAAAAAGCACAAGAGCTTAAAAGATAAAATCACCACAAAGAGCATTACAGAGAGAACGGTGCTGTAAGCGATATAAACAGAAAACGCAACAGTGCAGGGCAGAACACTGGAGAACATCTGGTAACTTGGGTGCAGATGTGTTTAGGATGGAAGAACAAACCACTTCTGGAGGAGCTGACTGTCGGGCTAAGAAGGCTCAACTTTACCCTATGGACAGGACAGTTGCAGAGGTTTGGAAACTTGGGGCACTGTGCAGAAAGTGACACAAGCCCAGCCTGAGTGTTAAAGGCAGATCCATTAAAGGGTGTTCAGTCCAGAAGAGGGCACTAATGGAGCGTTAGGGAACCTGAACTCTTCCTAGAAAAGAGACTACCAACACCTGAATCACATTAACCAGATAGTTACAGTCTTGATGCCACTGAGAAAAGTCACACAAAGCAAAACAGATGTGTACAGAGTTGAAACAATAAATCTCTTTGGTATTTGAGTTTTAGACAAGCTGAAGAAAGTTGTCAGACCTAAGGGAATACCAGCCAAATGTGCATTTCAACCAATTATGACACTCTCCCACTTTCTGCTATAAGAAAGGCCTCTCATACAGGACCTGTTAATATAAAAGAGTGCCCCCCCCCCCAACGGAGAGGGGAATGCTATGACTGAGAAGCAAGACACAGACATGGGAAGCTGCCCCATTCACTCAGGCACCTAAGATCCAACACAGGGCAGCATCTTTCCACAGGGTTAATACCAAGTAGCAGTTTAATTTCCACCATTAATCCCTAGAACTTGGCCAGTCCAAACCAGTTAACAATGGCACCAGATTCTGAAGAGCTATAGGCATAAACAAAAGCAAAGGAGGAAATGACCATGAAAGGTAATGTGGTGCCTCCTACTCTGAGAGAGATTTGCCACCACCAGGAAACCCCAGCCATCCCTGCAGAGAAAGGCAAGCATGCAGAATAAAAGCCTCCTGAGAACCTCAAAAACAAAAACAACATGACACTCGGCACAAGCACACTGAAATTAACAGAATTCTGTTACAAAAGTTGCTTATGGAAAGTCAGATTTTAAGAGAGAAGCTGAATCCTTGAATCTGTATTAATGCTGGAAGTTTCTCACAATGAATCTTATGTTTGGCAAAGACAAGGAATTTGCTCTAATATTATTGCCTTGAAGAAAGTCAAATGTTTGTGTGTGGGGGCTCCATGTTTGGGGAGGCCAGTCCTTTTGTGAGGGTAGCTGGTTGCCATGGTTCCAACAGGAAAAACCTAGCTCCATGGAGATATTAACATTCCTCACTCCTGGAAGAGGAGCAGTGGGCTGTGGTTCATTCTGCCTTTAGCAAAAAGTCACATGATGTTATATGAATGTTATGAAAAATGAGTCCCTACTGCAAATAACCCAGTACTCCAGAAAACAGAACAGAATTTATGCTATCTAATGACTAAGGTAACACATTCTACTTAATATATTACAGGAAAACATGTCTTTTCAAAAATGAGCTAAATTCCACTGTGCTATACAGAACTGCCATGAATTATTCACTTCCCACAATGAGGTGATGTCATCTCCCAGCACTCCACCTGGGGGCTGTAGTTTTACAATGTCCTTGTCATAAACAGAAGGCATTCAGACACAATGTAACTCAGTGATAAGCAATTCATGTTTTATGAAAGACAAAATCTGTTTTTAAAGTGGAGACAAGGAACACCAGTTACCAAAATATCTTTTCCATTCAATGACAGAGGCTGCAAAACTCCTTTTAACTAAAGAATATCAAAGAATACTTAGTTTCAAAAATAAATTTATGTTTCAGAAGTTGAAACATACATTCTGCGATAGTCTATGTATAGTTTTCTGTTTCAAACTAAGGATAATAAAACTAGGAAATAATTTCCCAAAAATATTGACATTTTCCAGATGCACAGGATGATGAGGAATGGTGGAAAGAGTGTTGCCAGGCTCTGTGTCATTCCTCTGATGCTGTCCATCTTCTTTTGTGAGACAAGATCTCTCAAGGATCTGGATCTCACTAAGCAGGCTCGGCTGGCTATCCCAGGGATCTGCCTGTCTCCAAACATGACACCACACCCAGATTTTTGACACAAGTTCTAGGAATTAAACTGGAGTCTTCATGCTTAGAAGGCAAACACTGACCGTCTCTTCAGGCCCAGAAAGTAGTTTTATTAAATTCTGCCTTAATTGTTCACGCCATTCTGCTTCCTCAAACAGCAACAATGAGGCAACATTAGGGTTTGTCTTGACAGACCAGGCTCAGCTGAGTTTTGGCAGCACGATAGTGCTGACCTCAGCTTCTAACATCTACCCTGTACTTCACCCAGAACAAACACAAGATGAACTAAACATCAGCAGGAGACAGGAAAGGGAAGTAACATCCATGGCAGGCTTTCAGACTGGGAGGGTGTGAAGTACAAGCTACTTTAGGAAAGCACACAAACTATGCTTATTGAGAACTGACAGAAATGTTCCTAAGGTCCTACAGACACCGTGGCCCAGTATGCCATGCTACCTAGATTGATGTCTGGATACTGGGGGATGGCGACAGCCCCTGCCCCAAAGACTGAAATAAGAACTGTGTAAGCTCATGGGTGATGGAAAGCAAACATGGTAGCACAGGCCTATAATACCAGGAGGCTGAGGCCAGAGAGCTGAGATAGAGAGGAAAGAAAGGGAGGGAGGAAGTATCTCTAAGTGACCTGAGGGCATTGGGGCATCACTATCATCCATGTTCCTTAAAGCAGATGCAATATTAGCCAAAAAGAGCAGGAAGGGAGGGTGGCTGTGCAGTGCCAGGTCAGGAACAGCAAGGCCTGTCTCTTCCTCTTACTCCTCTTCCCGAGAGTAACCAGATATCACAACTCTACTCCAAAATCTCAAAGGAAGCAGTTGAGTGCCCAAGCTTGGGGAATTACATGTTGGATCTAAGTCAGTCCTAGCAGCGGGTCCTACACACCTAGGCTGTCACAAGCTGTGTTCTAGAGGGACCCCTGCCTGCCCTTAAAATACACTGGAGCTATATGGACTACCCAATCTGGTCAATGTAAAAAAAAAGGGGGGGGGGACAGGGTGTGTGTACTGGCTTGACACTTGACATAAGCTAGAGTACTCTGAGAAAAAAGGAACCTCAACTGAGAAAATGCCTCAATCAGATTGGCCTGTGGGGCATTTTCCTGGCCAATGACTGATGTAGCTCAGACCACTGTAGGTGGTATCAGCCATGGTCAGGTGGTACTGAGGTGTATAAGAAAGCGAATTGGTGAGCCAGGAAGTACAAGCAGGTAAGCAATGTTTCTCCATGGTCTCTGCTTCAATTTCTGCCTCTACTTTGAGTTCTTGCCCTGATTCTTTTAGCGATGGACTGTATGTTATAAGGTGAAATAAACCCTTTCTTCTCCAAGAAGTTTTTATTAATGGTGTTTATCACAGCAATAGAAACCTGACTAAGACAGTATGTGACTCCTGATATTTTAGAGCAGTGGCTTTCAACCCCAAACTTATCTCAGAACTCCTGGGATACTTCTACCTCTTCCAATGCTGAAACAGGACTCTATTCCAGACAGATTCTGTGAGACCATCTTGGGCAAGCCATGGGTACCAGGGGTTTTAAAGTATCACAGATGGTTCCAAAATGCAGCCAACACTGGATACAAGTAACCATCTCATGGCAAGTAACTTACCAACTCTACACTTGAAAAGTGCAGAGCTGGTAAGATGGCGTAGTGAGTAAGGCTGCTTGCCACCAATGCTGAGGATCTGAGTATGGTCCCAGAATCCATATGGCAGAAAGAGAATCAACCTCACAAGTAATCCTCTGACCTATGTGTGTGTGCCCTCACACTCACACCCACTCACACTACAATTTAAAATGTTAAAAAATTTTAAATGTTTTATTTAAAAAAAAAAAACTAGTCAAAGAAGACCTGTCTGTCAGTACAGAATGATCGGACCTATACCTTTTCTAATCTTAAACACTTTATGAGGCACACTCTTTCCAAATCTAAGACCTTAGAGTCCCTGACTTATCACAATGAGAAGAAAGACTATGTGGGAAATCATTTGACCTTGAAAACGAAGGGAAAGATGAACAACCACCTTGATCCAACATCAGGAAATTTCAAAACTGAAAGTATTAACTATCTTTTAAGGTATCTTTCAAAGAAGATATCTTTAAAATAACAAGAGTCTGATGACATACTAGAAGGTAATGAGGTGAGATTTTTACAATTATGAGAAACATTATTTTGCCTCTAGAATTCTTTGTCCAGCCAAACTAAGCATGATTTAAAAAGGCATTGCAGACAAGTGGGAATCTTAAATACATTACCATCTATATCCTAGGCACAAAGACTATTTTAAATAGTAGCTTCAGAAAACTGAAAAGGAACACATAAGAAGAAAAAATAAAGAAAAAACAACATGTGAATAGAAACCAATACTGTGGAAACAATATGGTCCACGGCTCTATGAGGTTTACCATTCAGGAAATCCAGCCTCAGGGTCCTGCTGCTCCTTCTGAGGCAACACCTGCTACACTATGCTGTGAGTTACATAGTTACAATACCGCCAACACCACTTTTATAAAGTCTGAGCTGGAATCTACCTACTAGCCAAACAAGTAGGGCAAGAGTTAAGGAGAATGGAACCTCCATAAGCTTTGACAGTGTAACTATATCATAATAACAAAAGCTCTAAGAAAGAATAATTAAAACAAACATTTACTTATGAAAAATTGGTAATTTTTGAGAGGGGTCATTGGGAGGAGGGCAGTTGAAGACTATTTAACTAGGCAAAGGTGTGTTACATTTGTTTATGCTGCCTTTGTAAAGATGTGTTACATTTGTTTATGTTGTGGAATATTATTTTAACTACGCAAAGATGAGCTACATTTGTTTATGCTGCATTTGTATAAGGATGTAAAGATGTGTTGCTTTGCCTGCCGAAGGCACCTGATTAGTCTAATAAAAAACTGAATGGCCAATAGCTAGACAGTAGAAGGATAGGTGGGGCTGGTGGGCAGAGAGACTAAGTAGGAGGAATCTAGGCTCCAGAGATAAAGAGAGGAAGAGAGAACAAGGGAGAAAGATAGGGAGACTCCCAGGACCAACCAGACATGGAGTAGGACATATAGAATAAAGGAAAGGTAAAAAGCCCCAAGGCAAAACGTAGATGAAGAGAAACAGGTTAAAATAAACTTTAAGAGCTAGTGGGGCAAGCATAAGATGAAGGCCGAGGAACATTCATAACGAATAAGTCTCCATGTCATGATTTGGGAGCTATTTGGTGGCCCAAAAGAACGCTGTTGGAGTTTGGTTTTGCTTTGTTAAGACTGTGACTATGCCCTGGTTCTTCCCATTTGCTATAAGAAAGTATTTAATTTTTTTTATTTTTACAGGACCCCACAGTTAAGAGAGTTTGAAATTTAAAATAGACTGGCTATTTTAAAGAGACTAAAATTTTAGAGAGTGAAATTTTTAAAATTTGGAATGTTTATATTGTAATGTTGATATTAATATGTGATCTTGGGGAAGAACTGTTAATCCTGAGATTCTCTGGAGAAAAACTAGTTCCACCATTTTGGGCCAAATTAAAGCAAGTTTTATTAAAATATTAAATACTGATCAAAATGGAATTTGGTCAGGACTGCTCCTGGGAACTATCCCAGCTGAGTGGCCCTGAGACAAGTTGTAGGCACGTTTATGGACAAAACTCATTGGCCATTTCCCATGAAGCTTTGTTATTTTTCAGGAACTGCAACTCCTAGCATCCCAAGAAGTTACCTGGTCTTTGGGCAAATGGAGCTTACAAGTTAATTTAGGGCATAATAGAACAAGAAAGGAAGGATTATGGCTTAACAGTAATGTGTTTGTATGTCAAGTTGACAAGGGGTCAGTGTGATATTCTGCTCCTACAGACAGCCCACTGAGCTCTCAACACTCAATGGCTTTTCTAGCCCAAAGTTCCAAAGTCCTTCCACAATCCTCTACAAAACAACATGGTCAGGTCTGTCACAGCAATACCCCACTATCCTGGTACCAACTTCTATCTTAGTTAAGGTTTCTATTGCTATGATGAAACACCATGACCAAAAGTAAGTTGGGGAGGAAAGGGTTTATTTGGCTTATACTTCCGCATCATAGTTCACCACTGAACTTGGGACAGAAACTCAAGCAGGACTGAAATCTGGAGGTAGGACATGATGCAGAGGCCATGGAAGGGTGCTGCTTACTAGCTTACTCAACCTGCTTTCTTAAAAAACACAGGACCACCAGCCCAAGGATAGCACCATCCACAATGGACTAGGCCCTCCTCATCAATCACTAATTACGAAATACCCCACAGCCAGATCTTATTGAGGTTCCCTCCTTTCAGATAACTCTAGCCTGTGTCAAGATGACATAAAGCTAGCCAACAATCTTTCAGGTAACTCATGTCAAGTTGACATGAGACTAGCGGTACACTTCTCATCCTGACCCAGCTACCTGGTATAAACTAAGTCAGGTGAACTGACTGAGAACTAGGAACCTTTGGATGAGAACCGGGAGCTCCCATCTGTTCCCCAGTCCCACAGAATGAAGACTCCTTCTATCTTGGCAGTAGCATCCCTGAGAAAACTGGGGCCCTGAGAGTCCTGATCTTGGCGTGTAGCATAAAGCAAACATCCTATGGGGAGAGACAAAATGAGGTGACATCAAGGGTTACTACCCAGCTAGCCACAAACCCTCAGCTTATTTAGCAAGTTTGGGCAGAAAGGAGCTTCTATTATTTTATCTGCAGCACAGAACTGTGACTGGACCATATGGCTGTCTTATCAGTGTTCTACTGCTGTCAAGAGACACCATGACCAAGGCAACTCTTATAAAAGAAAGCATTTAATTGGGGCTTGCTTACAGTTTTAGAGATTTAAACCATCATCAGCATATAGAGAAGCATGGCAGCATGTAGACAGATATGGTAGCTGAGAGTTCTACATCTGGATCACCAGGCAGCATGAAGAAAGAGACACTGGGCCTGGCTTGAGCTTTCAAAATACCAAAGCCCACTCCTAGTGACACACTTCCTCCAACAAGGCCACATCTACTTCAACAAGGCCACACCTCCTAATCCCTCTCAAGCACTGCCACTCCCTAATGACCAATCATCCAAATATATGAGCCTATGGGGGCTATTCCTATTCAAACCACCACAATGGCCAAGGAATTAGGCTTAGCAGAGCACAGACCACAAAGGTACAGACCTCACATTTAACAATGTGGTGATACCCAGGCTTAGGTGCCCTAAAAAAACTGCAGAGGTGATGGGGACAGCAGTCTGCCAGGTTTACCACTGAAAACATTGACCTCAGGAACTACCCCTTCAAAGGGGCCTGAATTAGTCTCTGCAGCAATTCATGCCCCACAGTGTCATTAAACACACACACACACACACACACACACACACACACACACACACACACACACACACAAAGAAACAAAAAACCCAGAGCAATCACTAGTTACTGTAGCTGAAGGTGTGGAAAGAGAAAGAGGTCCACAGTCCAGTCAAGACTATGGCCATCCCAGGTAACTTGCCTCTGAGGATCACCACCAAGCAGGTGAGCAATACCAGCAGCAGCCAGATGCCTGTTATCTATACTGTCATTTTCCATCAGAAAACAGAAGCCATGAAAAGAAACAGGAATGCATGCCCAACACTCAGGTCAAAGGGCGGAAAGGAGAATCACCCAGAAGCTTGTTGGCCAGCTAGATTGGAGTACAAAGTAAGAACCAAGTCCTCAAAGTTGTCCTCTGATTCATCCAGTTGCCATGGCACACTGGCACTTACACCACCCCCTATACTCATACACTGGCATCTGCATAAGACAATATGTAAGCAATATATCGTTATAATATTAACAATAAATAATAATAAAAATAAAAATTATAGCTGTTGAGGTTGGAGAGATGGCTCAGCCATTAAGAGCACTGGCTGTTCTCCCAGAGGTACTGGGTTCAATCCCAGTACCTACAAGGTGGCTGACAACTGTCAATTGTCAGTAACTCCAATTCTTAGGAATCTGATGTCCACTTGTGGCCTCTAAGGGTACCAGGCATGCACATGACTGTAGTTGGAAAGTTTCTCTAGTCCTGCCAGGCCCTGCGGTCAGTCAGGACAAATCTCTCCTACCTTCGTCACTTTGCCACTTGGTTCCAAGTAAACACACAGAGGTTTATATTATTTAAAAATGGTATGGTCTATGGCAGGCTTCTTGCTAGCTAGCTCTTATAACTTAACCCATTTCTATTTATCTATAAGTTGCCATCTGGCCATGGCTTACTGGTACTTTCACATCTTGCTTCTCCTAGCGGTGCTGGCATCTCTCTAGACTCTGCCTTTCTCCTTCCTGTCTCTCTCCTTGATTTCCCACCTGCCTCTATACATTCCTACCTTTGTTTAAGCTATTTTGTGTATTGTCACAATTTTGAGGTCCTTATATGGTACATCTGCTTTACAGACTGTTTATCTTGTTAATGTGAAGTCTTAGTCCTTAGGTTATTTAGGTAGATAAGGCTTATAAACCTATAGTCACCCATGCTTGTCATTTCTATAGTTAGTTATGTTCTCTAGATTTACAGAAACATAAGTCAGATGGCTATGTAATCTTCAAACACTTCTAGACCTAGAGAATATGGCTTAGAATTCTGTTGACATGAGACACAATTACTCCTGGCAGCACCGATCTGATCCCGAGAGAATGTTGTATTTCTAAGACATTTCTATTTGGAAGTTTGTCTTCTTCTTGGCACAAAACGGCCTACTGGGCAAAGAACTGCCCTTGCCTTGACTGCTGATAGTACAAATGTTGTCCTTTCTGGGCCAGCAGGACACAAGGAAAAGTGACTACTGAACTTTTCGAAGACAGGGTAAGATGGTCTTTCAAAATTCCTGCTTCTGAAGATGGTCTGTCAGATAATCTAGGCCTATAGCCAAATTGGATGCCCCAAGGATGCTGAAAAACTTTAGGTGACTGTCCAGGCTGCCAGCTGTCTCAGTCTATTCTCTCAAGAATTTCGGAAATTGCTTGCTTGCATTTTCCATTTTCTCAGGTATTATTATGTTCCTTCATGGGTCTTTGATGGAGTTGAAGACTAGGTAGTTACAGTTACAATCTTTTCATATCTTAGCTAGAACATATTAGTACTAGAGTTAGAATCTTCAAGATAGGACAGCTATTGGAATAATCTTGGTAATTTGCCATTTACCTATATTCTGGACATTTTTGGACATTTAGCATGTCTTTCTTTTTTTTTTTTTTTTAAAGATTTATTTATTTATTATGTATACAGCATGTATGATTGCTGGCCAGAAGAGGGCACCAGATCTCATTACAGATGGCTGTGAGCCACCATGTGGTTGCTGGGAATTGAACTCAGTACCTCTGGAAGAACAGTCAGTGCTCTTAACTGCTGAGCCATCTCTCCAGCCCCTAGCACATCTTTCTTATTTGATGTTATTCTTGTTGGTTGTAGTTCCATTTTTGTTTATGTTATTATCCTTTGTTTTTCCTGGACAATACTTGATAATCATTCTTAATGTATATATAGTTTGCATTACGATTAGAACCTTCTTATTTAGACAAAAAGGAGAAATGTACCGGTATTTGTTCTGCCCATGACCTTGGGCTATAGGACCCAAAGGAGGCCGGTGCTTCCTGCCATTACATACATGACCTCTTTTTTTTTTTTTTTTTTTTGGTTTTTCGAGACAGGGTTTTTCTGTGTAGCTTTGTGCCTGTCCTGGAACTCACTCTGTAGCCCAGGCTGGCCTTGAACTCACAGAGATCCGCCTGGCAAGTACTGGGATTAAAGGCGTGAGCCACCACCTCCTGACTTGTACGTGACCTCTTATAAGGAGTTGGAGTAGGGTCA